>NW_028261386.1:57703708-58030583 GCF_051295495.1 Thamnophis sirtalis | reverse complement strand
GGTTTCTCATTGAAATGTCCAAGTTCAAGTTTAACATTACCTCATGCAGTTTGAAGGAAGGAAAAAAGGATGAAAATATAATGAAGTACTTTGAAAACTGTATCATGTATTATTTGGAAAATAGTGGAATTTTGCCTATATTTTAATTTTGATAACATTTTCTGTATCTCCAGGATCAGTACAGGCAGTCTTCAACTTACAACAATTTATTTAGTGACCATTCAATGTTACAGCGGCACTGAAAAAAGTGACTTATGACCATTTTTCACACTTATGACTGTTGCAGCATCCCCATGTGATGTCATGTGATCAAAATTCAGATGCTTCACAACTGGCTCATACTTATGACTGTTGCTGTGTTCCAAGATCACATGATCCCCTTTTGCAACCTTCTGACAAGCAAAATCAATGGGGAAGTCCGATTCACTTAACAAACAGGTTACTATTTTAAAAAGTGTGGTGATTCACTTAACAACAATGGCAAGAAAGCTTGTAAAATGGGGCAAACTCACTTAATAAATGTCTCACTTAACAACAGAAAGCTTAGGATCAATTGTGGTCGTAGGTTGAGGGCTACCTGTATCTTCTAAGAAAATGTGTGCTGGGCATTATCCTATTCAGCAATGAAGAGTTGGGGAGGAGTTGGTAGTTACTAATTAATATGAACTAACTGCTTCACTGATCATAGTACATTGTACACAAGTTACTCCATATCTTTTAAGATGTGCTGGCTTTTAAGTAGGGGATGCTTTTATCCTCAAGAACTTGTTTTCAAATATTCATGCCTCTCTGACATCTTTAGTTTCTGATGTGGGAACTATTTCACAGAGGGGTCCTTCAGACCAGTTTTTCAACATTTAAAGAAAGATAATGCCATTAGAAGACTGAATCAGAGAAAGATAATTTCCTGTTTCAAATTATTTACTTCCACAAACTTATAAACCCCTTGCAGAGTGGCTGGATTTATTTGTACCAGGAGGAAAACAGAAAATTCTGTGGCACACTGGATTGTTCTATTATTGGACGGGACACTCCTATTTGCCATCAACATGTGGGTTATTAGGAGAAGCTTCTTAACAATAAAAATAGTTTGATAGCAAAACTAAGAAGCTACAGAAGGGTTGATCTCCATTATGAAATGCATGCAAGAGGTTGACAAGTATCTGTTGGGGATGATTTAATTAGGATACCTGCATTTAGCATTGGATTGAACTCAATGAGCCTAATCTCCCCTTCCACATTATAGCAATAGCATTTAGACTTATACACTGCTTCACAGAGCTTTATAGCCCTCTCTAAGCAGTTTACAGAGTCACAATATTGGCCCCAACAATCTTAGTTCTCATTTTACCAACCTCAGAAGGATGGAAGGCTGAGTCAACCTCAGCCAATTTCTTGCTGAAATGGATAAATTAACTTTGATGAGAGAAAAGACACTATTGATTTATTGGAGACTGAAATCTCTTTATGCACTTTTTGCATAAAAAAGAAGAAATTGTGATTCTAATTAACATAGACTCAAGTGTCTGTGTGTCTCTCTGTGTATATATGTGTGTATGAAAGAGACATAATGAAGTAACTCCTATTGCAAAGAGGTGGAAAGGTTCTGTACTAGTCACTATGGAGGAATGGTTGACAGATCTTGCTGAAATAGATAAATTAACTTTGATTAGAAAAAAGACACTATTGATTTATTGGAGAACTCTTATGGACTTTTTGCATAAAAGTTAAAAAAAAGAAATTGTGATTTGTAGCTTTGATAATTAGACAAAATAGATTATAAAAAGAAGAGTATAATGATGTAACTTTAGAGGGAGATGTCTATGGAGATTCTCAGTCATCCAGGTCATGATTGTCCCAAAAGTGGTTTTTCAAAAGGCATCTGGCCTTTCTTGTTATTCTTGTTTCTCATCCAAGAAGCTTCTTCAGCTCTGACTGGATGGTGGGGAATGGAAGGGTTTATACTCCTTGCAGACAGCTGGTCATTTGCATTCTTTTAGAGAGTCACTGAGGCTACTGGGAGATTTATCTGCAGTGTACTGTATCTCTGGACTGCGGTGTACTATATTTCACCTTAGTTTGTCATTGGGACTTGGCCAAGAGATTTATTGTGTGCATGTGTATAATTGTGCACACACATCCCTTGGCCAACTCCCAACAATAAACTAAGGTGAAATATAGTACACTGCAGTACAATATATATTCGCCTAACAATATATTTCCATTATTTCAAAGCTCTCCTTATTGAAAACATTTCTGAACTGTATATATATTTAAAGTCACCACCCCTGGTATGCCCAATTATGGGAGGAAGGTCACTACTTCCATTCTCTGTCCATCGGCTTGTTATAAGAGACCATCCAGACAGAAACCCAATATTTTTACTGTTGCCTTTGTTATATTTGTGTTGTGTTAGTAGTAGGTCACTACTTTATTTATTTATCAGCACAAACACAACACAAATATAACAAAGGCAACAGTAAAAATATTGGGTTTCTGTCTGGATGGTCTCTTATGACGAGCTGATGGACAGAGAATGGAAGTAGTGACCTTCCTCCCATAATTGGGCATACCGGGGTTGTGACTTCAAATATATACCTTTCTCCCTGGCTCAGCTGATAACGGAGGACAGCCTGTGGCTTAGTGGTTAATACATCTGCCTAATATGTAATATAGCCCAGGTTCGAATCCCAGTAAGGGCATGGCTAACTGATGAGAGCTAAATAGCTTGAAATATATCTATACTAGTCTCCCTTTATTTATTTATCAGCACAAACACAACACACACACACACACACACGCACACACACACACACATGATAGATAGATGTTGTGACTCAGCAGAAGCTTGCTGTGAGTTGCGTTGGGATGCAGGAATAATGAGCAACTGTTGCTCGTTAGGGTCGTCTTCTGCAGATAAAAGACGGCCTTCGTGGCAGAAGTCAACGTCGTTTGTTTGTTCGATAATTCAGTTCCGTCCCTGTTTGAGTTAGGTTTATGATTCAAAGATATACTTGGATAAGTGATTTTGCTTTCTGAAAACCTGGTTTGCTGTAAGAGTTTTGTTTTTGCATTTGCTGTGTAACCTTTTTGCCAGAGACTTTATCTATGTTTATTTTGGGCTCGCAGCCAGCGTCAGCCGGGACTGATAAAGACTTTCTTTTGTAAGCTTCGTGTGCCTGTATTTTGGAACAGGCTAAGTGGGGGCCAGAACATATAGATAGATAGATGATATAGATATAGATAAAAATGATATAGATATAGATATAGATATAGATATAGATATAGATATAGATATAGATATAGATATAGATATAGATATAGATAGAGATAGAGATAGAGATAGAGATAGAGATAGAGATAGAGATAGAGATTGTATGAGTTAATTTTTATTAAAAGTTTAAAAACTAATACAAAATAATATAAAGTAAGAAAGAAAAGAGAAAAAGCAAAGAGAAAGCAAAACGTACATGAAAAGGAAGTTTAAAAAATAGAAAAGAAAAAAGGTACTAAGAAGTGGCTTCTGATAGTCTTCACGTCACTAATTAAATGCAGTTATACTTTACCATCTCTCTCTAAGAAAAGAAAGCACAGAAAGCACAGGTCCACAACACAGTCCTTTCAGCAAGATGGCTCCACACCCATTTGTGCTACACAAATGACCCATTTTTACAAGAGAAGCTTTAAAAAAACGGAGGACAGATTTTAGTGTAGGTTTAAATGTGGTAGTGTTGGTGCTGGTGGTAATATTGCCAAAAGATTTTTCACAGATAGGTACAAACAGGTCTTAATTGCTACCTGTAGTACTGGGATTAAAGGAGTGTGACAGATGCATCATGTACAGCAAGTTACTTGTGTATACAAGCCTTTGATTGCCATAGAATTTGTAGATTAATTGCTGTGTGTCAATTATTAAGAAATGCAGTTGTTGTCTATAATGAATGTAAATCATTCAAAGTACCATGCTACTCCTTGATTGCATAAATAATCATCAGTACATGACATTGTTCTTTGCAGCTATAAAGTTCCTCTATACATTATGTCCTCCTCCTACTTCATCCTCCTTGACATTATACCGCAGATGATTCAGAAAAGTTTAAAAGATAACACTTGTACTTGTCAAAGATGAGCCAAATTAGAAAACCTTTCCACCCAATGATACTGAAAATGCTACTCCTGGCTCTGATTTTCATGTGGCATATAGTTGCCCAATAGGAATTGCAGAGAGACCTTTGAACCCTTAACATTTTCACACATTCTACCGAACAGCTATCAGCTGGGAATGACTTTTGTCATTATGGTGTTGGCTTAAATTCAAAGTAGCATTCTGGAGAAGAAAGACTTCATAGCCTGCTACCAGCTGCTTGAGCAGCGCCACCACATCTGTTCATTTGGTTCTCTCTTCACAGAATAATTGAAAGTTAAACCAGCTACTGCTGCAGATAAAGTGATGCTGAAGACACCAAAAACTATCAGCGGGGAAGAAGGTTAAGATCACAGTATCAAAAAGCAAGGCAATGCAACTTAAAAATACAATTTACTGCAGGGTTTAATGAATCATTGACACGGGAGCAGATGACAAATGAAAGTTATTTTCAATAACTATTATTATTATTATAAGGATGGTTACTATTTCCTGAATTGCTATTGTTTCTTTATGGAACCCATTTGCCGACAGTCACAGAACTTTGTAATCTTCCAAAGCTAGGATATTTACCAGCATATATTATTCAGAGATCCGAATAGTCTTCAGGAAAAGATTTGGAAAGGATGGAGAAATGCCAGAAACCATTCCCTTCTCATTTTAGTGATAAGAAACAGACTTTTTATGATGCCAGAACCATGGGAACACAAGAAGGATATGAAGAAATTGCTCTAGACTTGGTCTTCTAATTATCCAGTAGCAAAGACAATGTAGTTTCTATGGAAGAAGCTGGCATGAGAATCAGATTAACCACACGCATAAGAATTAACTTGCTGATTCACATCAAGGTTTGTATGGCTCATCTTCAATTTCCTAAACAAGCAACCAAAATGCCTCTGGGGGAAGCAAATATCTGCATTCAGTGTATGTCGAAGCTTCTGACAACCGAAATAGAAATTAACCTTGAACATGGAATTTTCACTTAATGGATATGACTGCAGTTTCTGGACAACACCATGGTTGGGTATCTTGCAGGAATAGAAGAAAGTGGATTAAATGGATCAATCAGATTTACTGAAATGTCTTTGGCAGAAGTGCAGTTTGTCATCAGAATGATATTGAAATAGCAAGTATTTTTCTACACAATCTTCAAAGGGTTAGGCCTGAGTCAACAATGGATAACTTAACTGGATCCAGATGTGGAAAAACTGAGCCTCGAACTGCAGCTTCCATAACTCTGGGCTTTGCTTCTTTCAGTTTATGGCATTTGGTTCAACATGTTGAATAGAGTGAAACAGCAGATGAATAAAGAAGGGAGGGAGGGAGGAAGAGACTAACTTCTAACTTAGTCATCCCTGATCGATCTTGTGGTCACTAATACCTTCCCTTTGTACTGGTGTAAGAAATAATTCCTTTAAAAAAAATTAGTTTAATGAATTGCTAATCACATTATTGCTTGACTCCATGCTGTTTATGTTCTTATAGTCAGCTTGTTGCAGGCAGCATGCAGGACTATGAATGCCTAGGATGATTCCCTTTCACACCTTCTTGGTTCCCAACAGATGTGGGGGGGACAAGATTGAACCCTAGGCAGCATTCCTACAATGGCTATAGTTAAATGCTTTGTGCTTTCTGACAGTTGCTTGATCTGCTTAGGGAAGTATCTCTCCCCAATTATCAGGCTTTTTCTACAACAAAGGACATGAGAAAAGAGAAAAACTGGCCTCTGTTCAAACCTTGTAATTTGCTTCTCAAGCTGGCCATACCCTCCTCCCCCTCCTCCCTTATTCCCCATCTGGACCATAGTTTGATCTCTATTTCATACAGATTCTGATCCAATGAGGATTTATTATTTTGCCAAGGCAGTAGATAAATATATTCTGACATTTGATTTCTCAGGCTCCTTGACAACTATTTTCAGTCCAGATGACCAGCTTCAGAGGAACCAAAGCCATAGATGTAGTTCATCACAGAAACATCCTTATATGAGTAATTGGAAATATTTTTTGGGGAAGACCTCTCACTCTACTCAGAATAGTGACATGAAATTTATTTCCTAGAATTAAGCTCTTCCTTGTCATTGATTGGCTATCTTCAATAAATGCCTTCCTCATATACTTCTAGCTCCCAGAATTCCTATGTTGACAAGAGGTTGTGGATATTGTAATCTCAATACTTGTGGAAAGCGCCAGGTTTGGGAAACCTTGAAAGACTAGGGGCCAAAACAGATATTAACATGGCTCATGTTTCAAAATACCACAGGAGTACATGGTTCATCTTACAATGCCTCCCCATCTTTCCCCTTAACTAGAGTTACAACTCTTATCCAGAGTTGTTGTTGTTGTAATCTCTTTTATTCCTTAAACATGAAACTCAGTCAACTGAACATTTAAAAATGTGTCACAAATACCATAGACTGGTGCTAATGGTTGATACGGGTTGCTGCCAGCATCCTAGGTATCGACCAAGTATCTTCTTAAAATATAAGATGTTCTGAGCAGCACAGATTTTTGCAGTTCTGCTGGTGTTATTACAGGAAGCTGCAATTTCTTGATACGTTTTGTAAAATTCTTGGACATGGTACCAAGTGCTCCGATGATAATGGGTATCATTGTTACATGTTTCATCCATAGCCGTGATTTTTCCCCAGTTCTTTTTCTTCGATTCTGGCATCTCCTGGTACAGCAATATCAATAAACTGTACACTTCGAACCTCTGCAACCGTGATATCTGGCGATTTGTGTTTCAAATGATGATCCATCTGTATATTATTATTGTTGTTATTATTGTTATTATTATTATTGCATTTAAAGTAAACATTTCAGACTGTTAGACAAAATCCTGGTTAACTTTAAATACAATTAAGGACTATGGATGAAAGGTTAGTGAAATGTTCCTTATATTGAAAATCTATAGTGCTGAGGAATGAATGAGATCCCAAAGACTTCTTCCTCCCTGTAGCAGCTTAACTGAAGAGAGGAGGCTTCACAGAGTCTAATCTAAAGTATGCAATCTAGTTTTTCTGTTGTAGCCAGAATTACATGTAGGTGACGCTAAAAAGGCAGATTAAATCACAAAGCTGCTTATTCCATAGTATAAGCCTTTTGCCTTCATAAAGATATGCATAGACAAAAAATGAGTGATGATAGTTATCAATGGAAACCTGTTGGAAATGAGCTTCAAAATGTCATCATTTTATTTAGAGCCAATTAGCTGCTGCAATTTTTCATCTTTCCCCAATTCCTCTGTATCTCTGTTTGGCAATAACTCCTGCACTTAATGTTTCTTCGCTCGTAGTCCCAGTCTCCCATTTCACAGCACAGCAAGCAATTGGCCAGAGGTCGTGTATTATGCATATGCTACAAAGTGTTAAAGGAAATCCCAGCAGGGTTGTTGCCATTAAATCTATCTATATTGCATTAAATTCTTATTAGCCACTATGTTTTGACTCACAATTAAGCTACCCCAATACATCTTCATTATATATATCCAGTATGGAACTCCCTGATCAGCACAAATGTTATTTTCATTTATTTTCCCATGACTTGGATTTCTTGGCTGCAGTTAGGGGTGTAATGGTGGTAGGAAGGCAGTTTCTGCCATCACTTTGATGTGAGTCAAAATAACTATCTACTCGGCAAATAGAAGCATTGGTAATTTGCTTAGTGGTGAAATGTTTTGTGGAAGCAGCATTATCTCCAAAGGACTGTGTGTGGCAACATTTTCCTTCCACCGATACCATATCTTCTTAGGTTGCTGTGAATTATAAAAAGTTCATGATGTATTTATAAATATTGTGGAGTCTTTAGTGAAGCCAGGTTTATTATTAGGCAGAGTAACCGACAGATTCAGGTAGATAACGATGGAGAGGGTATTAAGCTATTCCTTCTGGATGGTCATTTCTACATTTTCCTTTCCTCCTAAACTGACTGTGTCAATGCTTACTTGTTGATCTCCTGGAAAAGCCGTCCATCTTACTTTGTTATCTACTGTGACAAAATTGCCCCTGGCAATTATACAAGTATATAAAGAGGCAGCTAGCCCAAACCACACATGACCATCCACTGGTGCCACCAATGCAACTTTGTGGCATTTTGTTTTAGTGCCCACAATGGGAGATGGTTTACACAAGAGTGAATCATTATGGGGGAAAAGGACCCGGTGGTCATAGGAAACGAGGAGTCTGCCTTTGTTCAATCCTGAGCTCTGCCACAAATACATTGGATGCCTGGAGCAAATAGCTATTTCTCAAGAAATCAGCACGATGGTACTATAAGCTTCTATCACCACATTTTGCAGGCAAAAATGTTTTGTGTTTTTAAGGGTAATGTGGGAATTTTGATATCAAAATGTATTTTATTCTTTATACTGTCCCCATCTTCTCTTAAACATTAACAGAATCTACAATGGATTGAGAATCGCTATGCCTCTGTTTTGCTGCTTGCTTTTCAGCTGCCATTGAAACGGGGACGGGGGGCATGGTATTTGGGTGTGGGAAATATTCTGTACAGGAGAGACTGTAAGGAGGGAGTTGTTCTCACCATCTACTGTGCATGTAGTGGGGAGAGGAGTTTCCCGCCAAGGCCAACTGTCCGACATACCAACCTAATGATGGGTATTGAAGATGTCTCCCACATGACACCTGTGGAGTAATTGGATTGGACTATGGTCTGGGGTTACCAAGGGGAGGGGAATGGGTCATACATTGATATCTATGCTTGTGCGCGCTTTTGCTTAGCTTCTATTTACTTATAACCAGTAAAAGTACTCTTAATTCTGCAAAATGGAGTTGAGTGGTTTCTTTCTTGGTTACTAAGTGAAGCAGCCCTGACTCACCGTCTCTGGTAGATAATTGACAGTCAAGCTGAAATTAAGTCAATCAAATAAAAATAGCAAATGGGGAGAAATCTTTTACTCAAATTTCCTCAACCCACGAATGTTACCCAGACCTTATCCTCATATCAAAGGAGAAGGTCTGTAAACACAAAGAGAGTTAATTAAAACAGTCTCCCAGTGGAACTGCAGTTTCATAAATATAATCATCATAGATGATATGTATTTACATATACCAATGCCCCTCAAGTGTCACCATAGAATCAGCACATATTCACTTCCACACCCAGGACAAACTCCGCTATAAAACAATGAAACTGTGTACCATTTTCTCTGCAGCTGCCCCAAGGCAAACTTCTTTGCTTTGGGGAATAAATATTTCTCTTTTCCTCACAGCTGTCTGGATTTCATTATTCTTGCACAACCCCTGCTCAAGTTGGAAATTATTTTTCAGACAATAATTATAAATACAGTAATCCCATCTTTTATAAAGCCTCCAGAATCCTCTTTAAATTCGGCTTTCTAGCCGTTACCTTTGTAGGAAAGGGAAACAAACCCAGTGTTTCAGGGACTGCTGAAATGACTGCTGCTGTCCTTACATGTATTTATCTTCCTGAAATCATACTCGATAGAACGTATGCTGATGTTACTTGCTTGGACATTGTCACCCAAGGCTGGAGTAGGAATACAGAATATAAGGGACTGAATGTGTCAAAATAAGCTCAGATCAAATCCCTGAAAGATTAAGATTCTGTTTGTCACTGATCAATCTATCAATCAGAATAGAGCTGTAAGGGACCTTGGAGGTCTTCTAGTCCAACCTGCTCAAGCAGGAGACCCTGTAACATTTCAGATAGGCGGCTGTCCAGTCATTTCTTAAAAGCCTCCAACAATAAAGCACCTACAAATTCTGAAGGCTAGCTGTTGTAGCTTGAATCTGATTCCAGTTTTGTCTCTGGACAAGACCACAATCCTCTAAAGCAGGAGTCCCCAAACTTTTAAACCTCAGGGACCACTAAATTCATAATTTTAAATCCTGTGGACCACTAATATGATCTGCCTAATGACTGGCTGGGTGGGCATGGCTAGGTGGGCATGTGATTGGGTGGGCATGGGCAACTTGATGTCACTCATGTTGAGGGGTGCCTCACCAGCCTCTATTTGCCCCTCCCATCTCAGCCACTCCTCACCTCCCCAACCGGGCTCCTTAGGACCCCAACAGCAAGCAGTTGTTGGAGCTAAGCAGCCACCATGAGAAAGAGTTGGCAAAATAGCTGGCCTCAGTTCAAATCGGATCTCACCAAAAAGGAGGCTCAGCAGAAGCACCTCACTTAGAACTATGGAGTTAGGCTTTCCAAGCAGAGGCAAGACCTGTGGTAGTGCAAGTCCAGGTACTAGCACCTGGAGGCTCAGTGTGCTGAGATAATCAGCTAGTTCCAGGCCATAATACAGTCGCACTTCCCTCCAGACTTCGCCCAAATCCCGCACCAGGAAACTGAAGCAGACCCCAAGTCAGAATTTCTGCTCCCTTCCGACCCGCACAAAAAGACCTCAAAGCGGGAAATTCTCTGCAGCAACACAAGCATTCATTGCACGTATCCAGCCCAGGAGCTGTAGTTTAAGGACTCCTGATTTAGTGCAATGTAAAAAATGGAAATAATTTTTCTGTGGACCACCAAAATTTTCTCATGGACCACCAGTCATCCACGGACCACTAGTAGGTGACTGCTGCTCTAAAGCACAGGTGTCAAGCTCGCCACATTACATTGCCGTCATGTAATATTTCACAATGTTTTTCCCATTCATGGAGCTGAGGTGGGCATGGCCTGCACGACGCATCTGGACCACGGGCCACTAGTTTGACATCCCTGCTCTAAAGTATCAGGGCTGCACTTTGAGTTCCTTTCGAACTCACAGATTCTGTTAACAGCAGTTAGGCAGAAACCATGGCCAGGGGGAGCTTTTCCCAGTTTCAGTTGATGTAAAAAATGTGAACTGGTTTGGACCAGGCTATCAGTGTAATAGAGACTTATGCTCTTGCCCTCCTGTATTTTGACTACTGTAATAGTCACTACCTTGGGTTGTCTGTGAAAATAACTCTGAAACTACAACTGGCCTAAATGGTGGTGATAGCTGAATCTGGCCAAGGTGGCGCAGTGGTTAAATGCAGCACTGCAGGCTACTGCTAGATCAGCAGGTCAGCGGTTCAAATCTCACTGGCTCAGGGTTGACTCAGCCTTCCATCCTTCCGAGGTGGGTAAAATGAGGACCCAGATTGTTGGGGGCAATATGCTGACTCTCTGTAAACCGCTTAGAGAGGCCTGAAAGGCCTATGAAGCGGTATATAAGTCTACTGCTATTGCTATTGCTATTGCTGGCACCTCGATTAGCAGATGGGCCACCACCACTTGGACCAGTTGTAGCTTCAGAGCAGTGGTGGGTTTCAAAATTTTTTAGAACCTCTTCTGTAGGTGTGGCCTGCTTTGTGGGAGTGGCTTGCCAGCCATGTGACCAGGTGGGAGTGACTTGCCAGCCATGTGACTGGGTGGACGTGGCCAACTTGTAAAATGTGGTGAAACTCACAACAACGCTCTTGCTTAGCAACCAAAATGTTGGCCCAGAAACTCTGGCATTTGAAGCATGCAAGTCTTAAAGCTGTCAAATTACAAAACCCTTGTACCCCTAACCCTTTAGAAAAAAAACCCCAGGAGTGTTCAGACTTGATAGCTTTAAGACTTGTGGACTTCAATTCCCAGAATTCCTCCTCTCACTCTTTATCTTGATGATGTGCGGATGGGCGGGGGAAGGGAGCTGGAACCGGTTCTAAACGGCATTGTAGATTTGTGGAACCGCTTCTATAGAAGAGGTTAGAACTGGAAGGAACCCACCCCTGCTTCAGAGTCATTGTCACAGGCTGCCCCATGTACAGCATGAATCTACATAGCCCACATTTTCTGCACCCTTCTCTCTGCCCGGCCTCAGCCCACTGCTCTTAATAGAAACAGAATTACAGCCCATTATAGGTCTAAATACAAATTAGCCTCTTACTCTAGAGTTACAGCATTGTTTACATTTTTATATAAACTTCATTTTTTTCCTATTTTGTGCAAAAAGTCCATAAGGAGTTTCCAATCACCACTAAATTTAGACAAGGTCTTATCTCAAATTAAAGCAATCAATTTGCTATTTGGAAGCCAATATCCTGCTTCCTGAGGTAGGAGAAGTCCTTGACCTCTTAGCCTTCAAGGCCTTGAAGCCTTTATTACTTTGTAGGGTGTATGTTTACTGATGGCACAAATGCTTAGATTAGGTTAGTTAAATTGCTGGTTTTATTGGCTCATTATTTCTGGCTGTAATTCAAGGTGTTTTTTGGGGGGGTTGAAGTTCATTGTCTACAAATATCTGCATAAAAACGTAAACATTTTTTCATAGGGGAAGATTTATGGGATATATATGAAAAACAAAATGAGTACAACCTGTTGTTATACATCAATGTTGCCTGAATAGAAAGATTCTGTTAAATACTCAATTTCATTCTTCATCTCCCTCCATCACCATCATTGCAGTAGACTTTTACAAGGAAATGTGTACTACCAACACCATCATGTAATTCCCTTGTCTGTTTTGTTCTTGGGAAAGTAACATAAGTTTATATATTAAAATATAATTGAATCCACTTTTCTGCCATTGCTCTACTATTCTGAAGTTTAAGCTGTGATCTGCTTAGTAAACTGGCCCAGAAAAAAAACATTAAAAATAAGGGGGAAAATGCTTAATAATTCGACTTGAGTGTTCACACAGAGCACTCAAGGGAAGCAAGAGACAGAGAAAGTCAGAGAATGATAGAGAGAAAAGAAGCAAGGACTGGATGCAATGGTTTTACATGTCAACACATTCATTAGCTAGGCTTATAACATGTCCACCTCATTTTGCTTCAAATGTCAAATAGGCCAAACTTAGAATTGTTCAATGAAGTGACATAGAGAGTTTAGAAGAAAAAAAATCTATTTAAAAACTAGCTTAGGAAATGTGCTATTGATTAGACTGCTTCAAATAATAATTTAATATTATCCACAGAGAATGTTGCTATTTTTCCTTATGTCACCCCCCGCCCCGCAAGTCTGGGAAAAACTGTGGTCATCTAGCTCTTCCAAAGAAACTATCAAACACATCCATGAAAGGTAACTAGTAATACCTATCTATCATCTATTTCACAGGTGTCAAACTCACTGTATCACGTCGCCATCATGTGACATTTCATGGTGGTTTTTTCATTCCCGAAGCTGGAGTGCTTGTGGCCTGTGCATGATGCATCCGGCCCACAGGCCACCAGTTTGACACCTTAATCTATTTGAAAATCTCTGAACAGCCATGAAGTCTTCATAATACTCTAAGCACCATGAAGTTTTCAGGAGTACTTGGCTGAGTGTATGTGACCTTGAAAGTATGCATTCAAGTTCTCACTGTGTTATTTTGAATAGGAAGCAAGTATTAACAGTGTTGGAAATTTAGGAGAGAGGAGAAATCTGATGAAGAATTATGTTGTGCTTGTTTTAAGAAGCTACCTAATATATTTTGTTTTTCCTTACAGAGATTCACTATATTTGCAGTTTAATTATACTTCAACAGTGGTGGAGGAACAGAATCTTCTCCGACAACAAAAGCAATGATGACGACAAAGGCAGTATTTGATGAACTTCATTGGCATATATAGCTCTATTTTCCAAACTCTTGTACCTCCTCTCCCAGCACATATTGCCTGAGGCTGCTGCTCAGCATACATGCATATAAATATGCTGAATATAATTTCAAAATAAATTAGGAATGCGGAAAGAGATAGGCTTAGAGAAACTAGAACTAGAATATTCGTCACTTCTCAATGCTAATAGCTTGTCCAGAATATATCTATTCAAGTAGTAAGCAGAAAGCTTTTTGCTTTTTCTCCATGAAATGCATTGCTTTGAGATCTTATTGATTGCTAGATTAGACTTTTAAAGCCATGAATGGTTAGGACTTGGATATCTTCAGGAATACCTATTTCAAATTGTATCTGTCCACTAGGGGTGGGCTTCAAAATTTTCAGCAATGTGTTCTTTGCCCGGTTGCTGGGTAGGCATGGCTGTGGTGGATGTGGCCTAGTCAGCCTCCTACACCACAACTGGGGGGTGTTTTCAACTATCCCAGGCTCCAGAGGTTTTCTTTGGCCCTCTGGGAGGGCAAAAACTCCAGCCTCCAGAGGCTTTCTGGGTGTGTGTGCATTTTTCCCACTCCCCGAGCCTCTGCATGGACCTTGTACTTACCTCGCATCCAGAACAGGCCACGTGGAGTCTCCTGAGACGGGAAGGGTGGAGTGGGAGGGGCAGGTGGGCCCAGCCAGGGATGGGATTTGGAGGTTCTCCGAACCAGCCATAACATTAGCTACGGGTTGTCCTGAACCCAGATAAACATGAGCAGCCCATCCTTCCTGAACAAAGGACACTCTCATTTACAGTGCTTGTGAGATGGTGTTACCATCAAGGATCTTGCATTTGGGCTTTTTCTGTTGACACCCCAGTCCTAAGGAACAGTATCCCCCAGTTGGAACAATGGTTTCAACTCTTTTGGAATTCAAGGTGGCCATCTAGACTCTGTTGTTTCAGGAAGCCTTTGGGGACCAGAGATGACACCCTTGCAGATATAAGTTATTTATACGTGAGATTGTTCTTATGATGCATTAGCATTTTTTATTATTAGTATTGGCTATTTATTTGCATTGTTTATTCCTGGTTACAAAGATAAAGCATATGCCATTTAGAATTGGCTATGGACCTATCCTATAAGCCTAATAAATGAATAATATAACTTCTGCATTCTGTTAAAATTGCAGGATTGCATGTTGTTTAAAATATCCACAGAAACTTTTCTATAAACAGCTAAAAACCTTACATTTTTCATATAATAACTTGGGCTCAAAACAGACTATTCAGAATATTGTAACAATAAGAGAATACGTAAACATCTTGGTAAATTTATTCTTATGCAAAAAACCTCCCTTTGGGCAACAGTAATTGGTGAAGCTCCAGAACAGTGGGTCACAAGCAGTCATGGCTCATTAGAATTAAAAAATAACTGAGAGTGTAGCTTCCTATTAAGGTTCTTGTTCATCACAGGAATTGTCCCAAGAGGTCTTTCCTGTGATGAAATCACTTCATGCAGACTATTTTTTATAATCTGTGTTACTATTCTAAACACATACATTACAGAGCCACTTGGCTGAGATGGGCGGCTATAGAAATGGAAGTAATTAATTAATTAATGGTAGGTGTCAGCACCTAATGTTTAATTAACAAAACCTGAAAAACAGTAGTTAAACTCAAGTTATAATGTAGGGAAATAAATTATTTTCAAATGATAATTTGTAATTCTACCTTGCTTTCCTGAGGAATATGCATTGTCTTTGTTTTAAATATGGGTTGTACTTGTTTTAAATAACCTATCATGGTTTACAACAAGTGGATGATACCAGACAAAGTATACAAGAACAGAGCAAAATTTAAAGAGTGTGTGTGTGTGTGTGTGAGTGAGAGAGAGAGAGAGAGGGGGGGAGGGAGAGGGGGAGGGAGTGAGGGAGAGAGAGAGAGAGAGAGATTATATCTTATACATGCCATATTTTTCACCTTCTGCTATATTAAACACATACTATAGGTCATGTGAAGTCATAATAGCTGAGGAAGGATGGCAAAAGAAAATAAATATCTCCATCATTATTAATTACTTCTAAGCTTAACCTCTTAACCCCACATCAGGCATCTCACTGGCCATACCTACTGAACCAGATAAGTCATCTCATCGGAGTGGACACAGGTGTAACTGCACAAGCTGTACACTGTGGAGCAAAGCATACCTCATACCTTGTGAACCAACATCATTAGAAATTTATCTTAAAACGTCTGGCAAGCCTTTCAGCCATAAAACACCCAAAAATATTAACATAGAATTAATACGTTTTTGCTTGGGGAATGGGAGGGACACCAACAGAATTCTGTGAGATAGTTTCAGGTGCAAACAAAACTAGAATTAGGGCCAGTTCTATTTACAGTGATGGAGATTCTTGCTTATTTACTGTCTCTTCCATATTCACCATTTCAGATCTTGCATTTGCTATCTAGATATCAGGTTAAATTGATGGAAATGATTATTTGTCTGACATATAACACTGCAAGCTGGTCTGCCAGATACCAAGGGGGATTGAATACTTTTTCACATGGCAGAATAATAATTTTTTAGAGGCATTGTTGACTGGAAAGGCAGATCTAAATTTATTCACTAATTGCCTCCTGGAGGGAAAGCCAAAGCATTTACCGTATTTTTCAGACTATCAGATGCACGGGAGTATAAGACACACCTTAGTTTTTGGGGAGGAAAATAAGAAAAAAAATATTCTCCCTCTGCCTACCAGCATCCATGGCTAGGGTCCTGGCTACAGTCTTGTCAGTGTGTGAGAGAGCTGAGGACTGTTTGGAAACAAATAGTATTTGCTTTTGTAAGCAACAAGGAAGGAGAGAGAAAGGAGCCTAGGTGTGGTTTGTTTTGTACTAAAGCTGCATGCTGTGCTGATAGCTTAAACTAAAACTGAAAGTGAAACTTCTCTCCTCTGCCAGACCACCATGTTGGAAAACTTGTTTTTGGTATTGTATATTTACTTAATGTATTATATTATATATAAAGAGAAGTTATTGAATCCTGCTGAATCAGTTACTTCTGTGTGCTTTCTGAATGTGATTGCTGCTGCAAACTCTGACATGTCCTTGCAGCGAATAGCGAACAATCAGGTCACTTTAGCACATTATTACAGCCTGATTCAGCATGAGCAGCTGATTGGCGGGTGGATCGGCCTCCTGGAATACCCCCCAATCAGCTGTTCCAGGCTGCAGGGATTGCACCGACCATCACCTCCCTGTGCTTCACGTTTTTGGCTACATTTGGTGTATAAGACACACCCAAATTTTCACCCTCTTTTGGGAGAGAGTCCATTTTATACTCCAAAAAATATGGTAATCTGGTTTTTTTAAAGGATGATAACTTGTAAATGTATAGGGAATTTTGGAAATTTCTAGTCAGGGTGATAATTCATAACCAGTTGCAGTTTCTGTATTTCTGTTGCTCATGAGGTAGGGAAGGTTTATTTAGTCTTAATGGTCACATACCAAAAGACTTTTCATATGCCAATATCTAAGTTGACAATCATAGTTTGTTTTCTAAAGGTACATCCTCTTTATAACACCAGTGCTTTTCCCCAGTCTTTTCCCCATTCATAATTTCTCTCTTTCACGTCTTTAGATTTACTCTTTTCCTACATAATTGTAATAATGAGTTATCTGCAATCTTTTCCTAAATGGAAATTCTCAGCATTTTCAAGTAAGGATTGGAAAGCTCACACTGAATTCCTGGAATTATTAGTCCCTATAAACTGAGTTCAGTAGATCAATGGTCCCATTCAATTTAAGAAAATTCTCATATCAAGAGAATTCAAAAAGAGTTTGAGCAGTTCACATTCAGTAAATGGGATGACATTTGTATCATAATATTTCACTATAATTCAAATGAAGTATGGGGAAATGTTATTTCCATATGATACAATCATGTTCTCAAAAGTTCATGAATATAAATCTACTCTTTGTCCTTGCCAATATCTCTGAGGACTTTTCCCATGGAGCTTTGAAACCTTGGAATTTAACAGAGAATAATCTATTTGGAATTCAGGAGACTAGGGCTTCTTTTATCTCTAAAAATCAGCAAAGTTTTTTTCCTTGGTTTCACCAGTACCATAATACAGATATGGGGATTTAAAAAGAGTTTGGGCCACTTATTACTGGATTTATGATGGAATATATAACTAGGCTTTTATAAAGAGATATAAATATTAGCATCCCTTTTGGCTATAATATGCAGATAGGCTATTATGGCATTCAAATTGCTGCATATTCTTAAATGTCTTACTGATCAAATACCTGAAATTAGAAAGAATGGCAGTTTAAAATAATAATAAAAATAATTTTATTGCCAATATTGCCAACATGTAGATTTCCATAATATTTTTGTGCTATGGGAAAAAATGAAACCCTATACAGATTGTTGATGAACTCTTCATTTTAAAAGATGACAACTTCTTTATTTAGTGACACTTTGCAGATTTCGTAGACAGCTTTATGCAGTATTCTTTACAACAAAATAATACCTTTCAGTGCCTACCTAAATCTTAGAAGCCTTTGAAAAAGTCTCACTGCCATGTCTTCCCTTAGTTTTATACTTTGCCAGTTCAAGTGAGAGGAGAATACTACTCAGTGATAGATAGGTGGCTATGCAGTCATTTCTGCGAGGTGGCACAGTGGTTAGAGTGCAGTACTGCAGGCTACTTCAGCTGACTGCTAGCTGCAGTTTGGCAATTCAAATCTCACCGGCTCAAGGTTGACTCAGCCTTCCATCCTTCCTAGATGGGTAAAAGGAGAACCCAGATTGTTGGAGGCAATATGCTGAGTCGTAAACTGCTTAGAGAAGGTTGTAAAAGCACTATGGAGCAGTATATAAGTCTAAGTGCTAAGAGTGAGGATAATTCACACTAGACCTTCAACAAAGGTCCCTTCCAACTCTGTTACTGTTTAATTCACAACTACTCTACTACTCCTACTTGGTTCTTCCTTCCTTTCCCAGTGATACCTTCACCAATATTCTGATTTGGCTGCTTGGAAGGGAGAAGTGAGATACTGAAGCTCCTGACTTTCACTTAATAAAGACCAACCAACATTTGGTTCTGTCCTTTCTAGAAGAATCCTATGTGGCCGATTTGCTTGTTTTCTACTTTTTCAAATATTCTACTTTTTCAAATATTTGAACTACAAATATTAGTTCAGTTCCTATATATTTGCCATCTTCCTTTCTTTCACAGGCATAATTGAGGCTGTCTTTAAAACTTATCTGATTTCACCTGCCTGCCACAAGTTTAATATGCATTATGTTGGCTGACACATTAAATTTCACTAATGGCTTTATTCCCAATGCACATTTGATAGCTTGTCTTTATAATAATAAAGTTTGTCTCATATAATGCCTCTTTTATTAAAAACCACAAGCTACTCTGTTTTTTTTGTGGGAAAAAAACCCCAGACTATTTCTGCTTGGAGAAATTATAGCATAGGAATTGGACTGGTTCCAACTTACTATACATGAGTATGTTTTTGGAGAGTGAAGAAATAGAGGTTCATGAATTTGAAAGGAGATGGTTACTGGTGAGTATCTAGCCCCTTTCTTTATCTCAGCTGAGGGAAAGCTTTATTTTGGCAGGTACGTTGTTTATATTTTAGCTGCTGAATTAACTGAGAATGTCATCCTATTTACATGAAAAATAAAATTCATGTGCTTTCATTTCCATCTCAAGATTCTGGGAATCTTTTTACAATTGGTTCAGTAAATCTGAAGAATAATTACTTGAAGTTTGTAATTGGAGGACACTATTAGCTCAAACATGCATTCAAACTCAAATGATGAGAATGATTATCTCTTCAAAAATTTATAAGCTTATTTTGTATGCATGTCAAAGAGCCCCATATGAGTATCAAGTAACTTGATATTGATACCAGGCAAAAATCTGTAACAAATCATTTAGTAGTTGTTTATGTGCACTTAGAAAAAAAATGCATTCATTAGCAGTGGTTAGCATAGGTTTATCAAAATTAACTTGTCCCTGATTGACTGAACTGTACAGTGGCCAATTTATTTGATTATAGGAATGAAGTTGTCATAGAATACCTAGCTGCCCATCTTATATCAAACTCTGGGCAATTCTCAACCAATAGTCAAAACAACATTGATATATCATTACTACTTAGAGTATATTTGTTAAAACTATTATGCTACCATAAGATGAATGTAGAACTGGTTGTATTCAATAAATGAATATTAATAAATGCATCAAACAGGAAGGAAATGTTGAATAGTTTACTTCATGGTTCAGTTCTAATTGCTATGCTTTTCAACTTGTTTATAAATGACAAGATTAAAAATGGAATTATCAGATTCGAAGAAGACAAAGAGAAGGGACAGAGCAAAGACTTTGGAGGACAGTATTACGAATTAAGGATCTTGACAAGTTGGAACAATGGGCAGAAACCAAAAACTACATTTGGGATTAATGCAAAATTCTGTATTTGGATAGAAAAAGAAAATCAAAGGAATGAGTATGAGATGCTGGGAACCATACCAGGCAATCAAATATGCAGAAAGGATCTAGGCAGCTTAGTGGATCAAAAGGGGAAGACAAG
The DNA here is from genome assembly GCF_051295495.1 of Thamnophis sirtalis. Classification (NCBI taxonomy): domain Eukaryota; kingdom Metazoa; phylum Chordata; class Lepidosauria; order Squamata; family Natricidae; genus Thamnophis; species Thamnophis sirtalis. The sequence goes on along the minus strand of NW_028261386.1, from coordinate 58,010,309 downwards.
CTAACAGAGTGATACAGCTGCAAAGAAAGCAGATAGAAATATAAGTGGCATCAACAGAAGTATATTGTCAAGACTGAAATAAGTCACTGCTTCCCTCTGTTTTGCATTTATCAGGTTGCATTTATAATAGTTTTCCAGGTCTGGTCAATGAATTTTTGGAAGGACATTAGTACATTGAAAGATGTCCATAAAGCAGCAACCAGGATGCTAAAAGATGTGGAAGGGGGAAATGTTTTGCATACAAGTTGCAGGATAGGGTAGGTTCAACAAGGAGAAGACTGCTGCATGAGTGCTGCCTTAGAGTATCTGAAGGGCTGCTGTGGAAAAGATGGGCCAGAATTGGCCACAACTGTTTTTGAGAAGCCAAGACAAGAAACAATGGGATTCAATTGTGATTCGGTAGTTTCGGTTAAATAAGAGGAAAATTTTCCTAATAGTATTAGGCACCCACCCAATACATCAGAAAAGACCATGAGCAATACAGAAGATGATAAAGCACTTTTGATCACAAGGTAAAAAACTGCGGGAAAACCTCATTCTGTTGTTTTTGTGACACTTTCTGATGTATTGCTGTTGTTTTATTGTGTCTGGGTGAGAACAGTAAAGGAGCAATGAAAATTAAATGTCTTCACTTTTACATTAAGGGAAGCAATATTTTCCTATTACGGCTGACATGCCCATGCCCTAGCATAGTATAGCAACAATTAACATTTATTTGGGGATGAAGGGTTGCAAAATGAATGGATTTTGACTTTGTTTTGGTTTTTGACCTTGTAATGTTTACACACTGCATATTTTGATCTCCTTTCTCCATTAAAAATTGTGGAAACTGATTTCAGTTTTCAGTCAGAGGTGATTCTAAGGTTTGAAAAAGGGGGACCCTTGCTTAAGGGCTGATTAGATCTATCCAAGCATATGGGCCAGTCAGAGGGCCAAAGCTTCTAATCATCCTTACTTAAAAGTGAGAAAAAGATGTACAGAAAAAGACATAACGTTTGTTCTAAAGAGACTAAAAGGATCTGTCATCTCTTTTTGATTCTTGGGTCAATAAAGATGTTCAGAGAAAGCTATAAATTTGAGGATCACCAAATAAGACCTTTGTGCAGGATTTACTATCTGACCTAGTGCAAGTATCATTGCAAGTAGATGTGAAATAAATGCATTGCTGCCTATTTAATTGGAAAATAAGATTGCTTTTTTTTTTCCATGCAAGAAACTGCAGCCATCGTTAGATTTTTTAGAAAAATTGCCTTTTACATATTTAAAGAAGTGTTTCATCCATTCAGAACTAGATACACATATTAAAATCCAAGATGATAATTAAAAACAAACATCCTATGTAAAATATTTAGGGAAATGAACATGAACATACAATCTTTACTTTATTTCTGAAAATAATATGTTAGATTCTTTATTCTTCTGCATTTTAAAATATATTGATGATCAACAATTACCTAGAAATTAGTAGTTTGCATGCCACCATCCACTCCATCTCACAGTATAGTAGAATTTCTCTCCCCCCGCCATGTTTGTCTGTCTCTCTGTCTCTCTGTCCGTCTCTCTCTCTTTCGCTCTGTGTGTGTGTGTGTGTGTGTGTGTGTGTGTGTGTGTGTGTGTGTGTGTGTGTGTGTGTGTAAAAGAAAAAGAAGAAAAGGGAAACAGAGAAACAGTTTCTGACATCTAATCAGATCTGCTGTATTGATTTTTTTATAGCTTCAGCTTTGGAACAAATCAGAAAAACAACCAAATTATCATCCAGAACTGACTTTCCCCAAACCATATCTGTTCAGAAGCAAGTCACAAGTGTGTACAGACATAAATATATACCTTTAATGCGAGCGTGCATACACAGACACAAACACAAACACACACACACTGCCTCTACCCCTACACACAAAGACTTTCAAAGCAGATTCTCATTTGAAAACACTAAACCAAAGAAAAACTTCTGCTCTCGTGAGAGAGACTTCAGTGACCACATGGTTTCCCTTTCCAATGATATTAGAATTCCAGAACAAATCAGAGAGCTAATGAGCTGCTCATGCTTGAGAGCAGGTGCTCAATTAACCGGAGCAAGTGCACCCACCCTTCTGTAATGCCAAGCTACCTTACATGAGTAAGAGAGAGATAAATGAGAAGTTGCTGGTTGAGTGAGGAGGGGCAGAGGTGACCCTGGAGGTGATTGCTGTGTTCTTCAAATAGTAAAGCTCATTTTTAAGAATGAAAAGGGTCTGAAAAGAAATCTGTTGATGGATCTCAAGGAGCAACTACAAAGTCTTGTGGTGGAGGGAGTACAGGGATAAGATATCTTGAAGTTAACCCCAACTTCCTCTTGGAAACAGCCCAAAACTGCATAGGAGTACACACAGCTGCTTCTGTTAATTTTTGATGTCATAAAACCAAATATGTGGCAAACTCTTTAAAGTAGCCCATACTTTATACTATAATGTAGTTTTATCTAGTTGTATATGTAAGATTCCAGTTATAGCCCAAATCTATTCTGCTGTTCCTTGGTACCCTTCATCTTTCCCTCTAGTTATGTGTTTTAGGCTGGTCTGAATCTGGAACATAAAAATAATCCCTCTTCCATAAGAATCTCTTTTGGAAACAATGAGCCACTTTCAGGATGGTACCTTTTAGAAGGAAACACTCGAACTGGAACAATGCCTTGTAACCAAAGTTGGCTTACACAATCTGTTATGGCATTAACTATGGATTTATTGGTTTATTTGTATGATTTAGAGGTTGCTCTTAGACTTATATACCACTTCATAGTGCTTTTACAGCCCTCTCTAAGTGGTTTTTGGGGTCAGCATATTGCCCCCAACCGTCTGAGTCCTTATTTTACCCACCTCGGAAGGGTGGAAGGCTGAGTCCCTGAGCTGGTGAGATTTGAACTGCCAAACTGCAGCTAGCAGTCAGTTGAAGTAGACTACAGTACTGCACTCTAACCACTGCACCGCCTCGGCTCTGCTCAACTCCATAACACTCTGGGAAGCTTACAACTTTAAAATCAATGAACAGCATAACACTAAAAATGAAGCCAAACACACTCAGGGAATATTTTTTTTTTAATCAGACAGAGTTCTACAGATGCTCCATGCCAATCTTAACCCAAGTTCTGGAGGAATAGCCAAGGTTTCAAAGACTTCTTGAACATGATTGGGTGGGAGCCATTTGAGTTTCTGGGGAGATGTTCCTATGGGCAGGAACGGAGAAGACATGTTTCCTATGTCCCAATAGATGGCATTATAAATTAAAATTGGTTTTAATTTTAATTTGATATACATGCTAAGTCAGAGATGAAACTCCATTATTTTAAAAAAATCTTCAGAGGTTACAGAGGGCTTGTTTAGTGACAAAATGGTACTGCTACATAGACCAACCTGCAATGCTATTCCTTGGTTATTATTTTTTTAAATGCAAACAAGATGTGTTAATACTCACAGTGCCAGATACATGCATTTTAACCCATTTTCTCAAAAACAAATAAACCAAAACCCAGTAAAAACCTATGTGGATGAAAATTATAGACTGGTAATCTGATCTTGACTGTGTGATCTGACAGTCTGAGACAGACTGTCTGAAATGGCGTAAGTTGGACTAGAAGACCTCCAAGGTCCCTTCCAAATCTGTTATTCTGTTATCTTGGGAGGTTCTGGATATGGCATATTTTAGGGCACATGTGATCTTTCGATTGCCCATATCCACACTGAATCTAAAATAAGTAACCACATTATAGTTTAGCATAATAAGGGAATTCATCCATCAAATGATTGTTTCAGCACTTTTTCAAAACAAAACTGATTGTATTCCTGAACATTTATGGAAAAAATACTATATGGGCTTAATAAGCTATGACTTGGAAACATATTAAAAATTCAAGCCTTCCTACTACCAATTACTGTATATCAAATGAAATTAGTTTGGGCTGGCTTTACAAAATAAGGTTTAAATGGTTATTTGAATCAACCTTGACCCAAGAATGCTTCATTTTCCTAGTTGCTATGGAAGTTGTTCTTGTTTATAAAATGAACACTTAATATAACCCCTTTGAGAGGCTGTTTGGTGTAGTGGTTAAAGCACCAGGCTTAGAAACAGGGAGAGTGTGAGTTCTAGTCCCACGCTAGTCCTAAAGCCAGCTGTATGATCTTGGGCCAGTTACTCTTTTTCAGTTCTAGGAAGGAGACAATGGCAAACAATTTCTGATAAATCTTGCCAAGAAAACTACAGGGACTTGTCTAAATTATCTTTGATAATTGTTTGTGACTGAACTGAAGAGGGGAAAAAAACCACCATCCTTCCTTTAACTTTCCTTTTTGGAGATTTTTTTTCTTGGCTCTCTTTCTAATGTCAACTATGATTTTACATCACTTGTCCAATAATGAAGCTCCCAAAGATATAACTACATTTATATCTTGGGCAAACAGGAAATGACTTATGTCACATTTATTTTTGCATAAACTTTCATAGACCACAGTCCCATTTCGTCAGAGGCCATGAAGGTAAATCCTAATGAATGAAATCAGTCCTTTGTCACCACATTCTGCAAACCAACTTCAATCTCTTGTTTCAGAATCTATTCTACAGGTTATATCACTGTACATGTAATTGGACACTCTGAGGAATACCAGAAGGAAGAGGGAAAATAACTTTTCAGAAGGGTAAAGGAAGAGGGAAGATTGTAAGTTTTGATGCTTGGCAGGCAACAAATATGCCTGATGGCATTTCATTTAGTGCTTGTTTCCTGTTGATTCAGTAGAGTAATGCACATATGCATGCAGTCTGCTTCTTAGAATCCAGCTGTAATCTGAGCCTTGCCTCATCCCTTTAAACCGAATGTGATGTTATTTGCTCTGTGATATTGCTAGTAGGGGAAATTTAGACAACACAATTCAGGGCATTTCCTTGACTTTCTCCAAGTTTTTAGAATATGTTTCTCCCTCTCTCTGCAGTCGCAAAATGGGGAATTGAAGAAAAAAAAGCAAATACACTGGTTTGAGTAATGCTTTCTGGTTCTTTGAGGATAGCAGTCCAGAGAAGGAGGCTGATAGTAAAATTAACAACTTTTCTCTTAATCTGCCAATCTCACATTTAAAAAACCAAAGTATCCCTGTCATTCCTGATTTTTTTCCCCTGATGATTTGGTATCTTGGCAAAAAGAGGTTAATTCAGTGTATATGGCCACTAGTCTCTCATAAGTGTCCCTGGTTGGGGAACACAGTTAAAATGTCAATATATTAACATAAAATGAAAATTAAAACTATGAGTATACAAATTTAATAAATACAAATAACCATCAATAATAATTAATAATATCCAATGGGCTTACCGAACCTCTTAACCTCTACGCTTGGGAGAACAGCCAGATTTTAAAAAACTTTCTGAAAAGCTGGCAGGGTTGGGGCCAATTGAATCTTGGGGAGAACAGTATTAGTCAGCAATAGAAATGTTGCACTCTTTGATCTCACTAAATGACAATTTGATAGAGTCAGAGCATGCCCCTCCTGCCAGAACTGATGTGGCAGGAAGAGACAATAGGAGAAAGGCAGTTCTTCAAATATCTGTAGAATTGCCCACCTCCAACCAATTTTAGCTCAGTAAAATATACACTTTTTATTGAGAAAATGAGAACTAGGATGGCATCACTGAGCAGGCAAAAAAAATATATCAATTTGCTCCATTTTTATTTTATTTTATTGTGCTGCATTGCTTTGCATGGCATTGCATCGTTTTTTAAAAAAGTTTACTTTATCGATTTTAATAGTTCCTACCGAATCCTTAGGATAATTAAATAAATGTAAAACCTTGAAGATCTTGAAATTTAATATTGAATATGTCCCCTTAAGAAAAGAAGATGGAATGTGAAAAAAGAGATAATATAACAGAACAAATCCAAGCTCATAGACTACTTAAATCAGCAAAGTAACCAAATATTGATAATCATATGTCAGACAATAAAACTGGAAGTAAATCTAGAAACAACAGCAACTAACCTCTAAGTCAGTGGTCTCCAACCTTGGCAACTTTAAGACTTGTGGACTTCAACTCCCAGAGTTCCTCAGCCAGCTTTGCTGGCTGAGAAACTCTGGGAGTTGAAGTCCACAGGTCTTAAAGTTGCCAAGGTTGAAGACCACTGCTCTAAGCCATACCTCAAACATTCTGAATTGAAATTTGGAAAAATACTTAAAAACAAACTCTTTTCTCTTCATGAGGAGTTAACCCATTAGAATGGTTCCCTGCTTTGGTTAGCTTCCTCTTCTGAAATAGCATTTTTTCCTGAAGCATATTTATATAAGGACAAGCAATTTATGCAGCCTTCAAAGAACCCCATTGCCAGATAATGCTTGTTGTTGTTGGTTGTGAAGTGGTGTCAGACCCATCACAACCCCATGGACAATATTCTTTGAGGCCTTCCTGTCCTCTACCATCCTCTGGAGTCCATTTAAGCTCATGCCTACTGCTTCGGTGACTCCATCCAGCCACCTCATTCTCCGTAGTCCCCTTCTTCTTTTGCCCTCAATCTTTCCCAGCATTAGGCTCTTCACCAGTGACTTTCCTTCTCATTAAATGGCCAAAGTATTTGAGTTTCATCTTCAGGATCTGGCCTTCTAAAGGGCAGTCAGGGTTAATCTCCTCTAGGACTGACCGGTTTGATCACTTTGCAGTCCAAGGGACTTGCAGAAGTCTTCTCCAGCACTAGTTAATGCTTATTGACTGCATAAACATAATTTCTATCTTTGCATTTTTAGTATCTGTTTGGGGGGGGGGGGAGTAAAAAGGACCGCAAGTCAAGCTTGATGACTTCATGAATACATCAATGAAGTTTTCATGGCAAAAATATGGAAGTGGCTTAGTGTCAGCTAAGATGCCTTTAAAAAAAACAACAATCAATCCCCCATCTCTAGAATTTCTTAGTGGTTATCCATTTGAGTAACAACCAAGTCTACCCTGCTTAGCTTTGTTTAAGATCAATCACATTCCGCTAGGTGGATTTAATTTACTTTTCCATTTACTTTTGGTTTGAGTCATTGGTTGGAACAAACCAAATTCTATTCCTCTCTGTGCTGAACTTAAAAGCTAATATTAGCTTCACTGGCATCCTGGGAAATATTAGGAACCACCTTTGTTAAGGGAACAATGCTAATCTAAGTGAGTTTAAAGTCTCCAGGGCCAGATGAATTACCCCTAAGGTTTTGAACGAGCAAAGGTAATTGCAGAACTACTCCTCTTGTAGTCTTTTAAAGAATTGGAGAACAGGTGAGGTCCCAGAAGTCTGGAGGAGGGCAAATGTTGTTCCTATTTTCAAAAAAGGGTAAAAGCAGGATCCAGGGAACTTGGGTAAGCTAAGATTCACTATCCAAAGTGACTCTGGGTGGCTTGCAATAGCATAAATGCATAAATATAAACCTTAAAATTAGCAATTAAACAAAGGTTAAAAATAAAGAGCATGGGCAGCAGAGGGGGGGGGGTGAGTGTCTCAATTAACCAACCACCTCTCATATGCATCTCACCTCTAGTAGCAAGAAGTTCCAGAGACTGGGGACCACAGCAGGGAAAGCTCATCTACTAGATCCTGCAGTCAAAATTCCTTGAACAACAGATCCACAGAGGGAATCTTTTGCCAAAGAGAATAGGCAGAGCCAATTTCTTTGGGGCATGATGATGCCTCAGATAACTTGGTTCCATGGCATGAAATTAGTCTTATCTTAGTTAAAATAATTCAATTACATTTACCAGAAGAAATGTAAAGTCATGGGTCTAGGTGAAAAACTTTTACAGGAGGGAGCAAATCTGGCTCAAAAGCAGCACATGTGCAAAAGATTTGGGTGTACTAGTGGATCACATACTCAATGTGTCCAAACCATGTAATGCAGTTGCAAAGAACGTAATGATATTTTAAGGAATATAAAGCGAAACATAAGAGTTTAGACTGTGGGAAATCAGTATTTCATTCTACTCTGCCTTGGTTAGCTCTCTCACTTGGAATATTGAATTCAGTTCTATACGTCCAGTTTTTTTTTAACTGGAGCTATTATGGAAAAGATCTGCTAGGATGAAGAAATGACTGGAAACCAAGTCCTAGAGGGATGCTTAAAAGACTTAGGCATATTTAGCCTGTAGAAGAAAAATTTGAGAAGACATAATAGCTGTCTTCAAATATCTGAAGGGCTGTCATATTGCAGAGAATTTGGACTTATTCTCACTTGCTCCAGAGGGTAAGACTAGAACTAATGGGATGAAATGTCAAGGATATAGATACACTTTAGTCATTAGAAAGAACTTTTTGACAGTAAGAGCTTGTTGATCAATGGATTAGGCTATTGCAAGGAGTGGTTTCTTCCACTTCACTGGAGATTTTTGAACAGAGGTGGGATAAATTATTTATCATGAACGAATTCTCCATTGTTCAGGAGTTTGAACTTGATGAGCTCTTAGGTCACTTCCCACTTTATGATTCTATGTTACATATAAAAATGTCACTATAGAAATAAACCTTATTCTTAAATCATATTATGGAGTAACCATGTTTAACAATAGCCAATAAATTATGTGGGGTTTTCTTTGGGGAAGGGAAATAAGCTGGCAATTTTTATAATTAATTTAAATCCACTTGGTGGTCATGAAGGTGTTTCACATTTTTTTGGTGTAGAAATTAAAACTGAATTCAGTTTATCACTAAGCGTGTTGAAGAATTCATTTAACTTAAACATGTATTGGTTTATGCTACTGATGCTTTGACATTTTGCATGAGTTCCAACTGTTGAGATCTCAAGGGTATGGAAGTATATATAAGCCTCATTCCTCCTGGCATTTTGCTTGACTGTTATGCCCTCTCTATTCCATCAGGACTTTGATCCTGATTGATACGGGAGACCTTTGTATTACTGATGATGTTGTTGATTTTCATTTTGTCTTGAACATACATTGCCCAGAGTCATGTGTGGTTGCTGTGATTCATAGTTATTCCAAAATAGTTAATGAATAATACCTTTTGGAATAATGAGTTCAAATATTATGTTCTTGTACATCAGCAAAAGATTTATCAGTTTTAATATTTAAAAAAAACAAGAGAAAATTTGTTTAAGATATATTGGAAATCTTCAAGGATGTTTAATAAGGATCAGTCATATCACAACGAAAGGTTTAAAAATAAAGGATTGATTGTAATAACTAACATCTGGAAATGCAGTTCACAAGTTGCAACATTAACTCACAGTCTGGGCATGTCCTATTACTGGCACAATTTGGACTTGACCTCATAGAACTGTTAATGCTATGTGACATTCAATTCTCATATGCTCGGACCATCCTCCTTTCTGAAAGCTGCTTTGCCTAGTTTTTAATCCTCTGATCACCCTCACAGCTTTTTTCTGAACTAATTCCAATTGGTCTGAGTTCTTAGAATGGGGTATTCAGAAATGGACACAATACTCAGATGAGATCTGTCTCATGAGTTGGAAGGGACCTTGGAAGTCTTCTAGTCCAACCCCCTGCCTAGGCAGGAAACGTTATACCATTTCAGACAAATGGCTATCCAATTTCTTCTTAAAGACTTCCAGTGTTGGAACAGTCACAGCTTCTGAGGCAAGATGTTCCACTGATTCATTGTTCTAACTGTCAGGAAATTTCTTCTCAGTTCTAAGTTGCTTCTCTCCTTGATTAGTTTTCACCCATTGCTTCTTGTTCTACCCGCAGGTACTTTGGAGAATAGTGTGACTCTCTCTTCTTTATGGCAACCCCTAAGATATCGGAATACTGCTATCATGTCTCTCCTAGTCCTTCTTTTCATAAGACTAGACATATCCAGTTCCAGCAATTGTTCTTTATATGTTTTATCCTCAAGTCCCCATATCATCTGTTGCTTTTCTCTGCACTCTTTCTAGAGTCTTAACATCTTTTTTACATCATGACAACCAAAATTGGATGCAGTATTCCTAGCGTGGCCTTACCATTATAAAATGGTATAAATACTTTACGTGATTCTGTCCCTCTGTTTATGCAGCCTAGAACTGGGTTGTCTTTTTTGGCAGCTGCTGCACACTGCTGGCTCATATTTAAGTGATTGTTCACTAGGACTCCAAGATCCCTCTCAGTCACCACTATTGAGCAAGGTACCACATATACTGTACCTGTGCATTTCGTTTTTCTTGCCTAAATTCACCATTGAATTTCATTTTATTTGATAGTGCCCAATGTTCAAGTCTATAAAGATCCTTCTGTATCTTAAGCCTATCTTCTGAAGTCTTGGCTATTCCTGCTAGCTTGATGTCATCTGCAAATTTGATGAGTTCCCATCTATCTCCTTGTCCAAATCATTGATGAATATGTTGAAGAATGCTTGGCCTAAAACAGAGTTCTGGGGTATGCCACAGCATACCGCCCTCCATGTAGCTGCAGTTCCATTAGGACTACACGATGAGTGTAGTTGGTCAGCCACCATCTGGTGGTGATGCTATCTAACCCACATTTTTCTATTTTATCAAGTAGTAGGTTATATTCTACTTTCTCAAATGCCTTACTGAAGTCAAAGTAAATTATATCGACAGCATTCCTCTGATCCACTAATTTTGTCACTTTGTCAAAAAATGCAATAAGATTACTCTGGCGTGATCTGTTTTTGACAAACCTTTGTTGGCTTTTGATTATCACTTTGTTTGCATCTAGGTGTTCACTGATTTGTTGCTTAATTATCTTTTCCAGAATCTTCCCTAGTATTGAGGTCAGGCTGATGGGTCTATAGTTTGCTGGATCTCTCCCCCCCACTTTTTTTTTTTTAAATATGGGAACCACACCAGCTCTTTTCCAGTCCTCTGACAGTTCCCCGGTGCTCCAGGATCTTTGAAAGATATAGTTCAATGGTTTTAAGATCCCATTTGCCAGTTTCTTCAGAACCTTGGGGTGTAATCCACTTGGTCCTCGTGATTTGAACTTATCTAGTATAGACAGGTGCTCACCTATCGTTTTCTTCCCTATTTTAACTTATGTTCCTAATCTGTTTTTTTATGGAGGTGTTTTTAATTTGTTAATTTAATTTTTAATTTTTAATTTAATTTAATTTTTGTGGAGGTGTTTTAAACTGTTTTTCCCTTTGTGTAAAGACAGATGCAAAAAATAAGTTAAGTAGTTCTGCTTTCTCCTTGTTGTTTGTCACCTTCTTGCCACTTTCTCCCAGCAATGGACCAATTGTTTCCTTGACTTTTTTATTATTTTTAACATATTTGAAGAAGGTTTTTTTTCTTATTTTTTACTTTTGTCTCAAGCCTTTGATTGTTGTGAGCCTTATCTTTCCTCACTTCATCTTTGCAGCCTTGGGCTATTTGCTGATATTCTGCCTTAGCTTTGTGCCCCTCTTTCTACTTTTTATACTTGCCCTTTTTGTCATTCAATTTGTCAGAGAGTTCTTTATGTAGCTATTCTGGTTTCTTTTGAGAGCTGTTATTTTTATTCTTCATTGGTATTGTGCTAAACTGGGCTTTTATAATCTTATTTTTCAAAAATTCCAAAGCCTCTTGAATTGTTTTTCCCTTGAGGATTCTCATCCATGGAATCCTTCCCAAGCTCTCTCTAAGTTTATTGACATTAGCTCTCTTAAAGTCCAAGACTCTAGTTTGACTTTGTTGTATTGCTTGTCTCAATGCACAATAAAGTGAATGATTAATTTTTGTGATCTAGAAATGGTTGAGACAGCCTCAAATTGCATTTGTCTTCTGTGCAGTCACAACACATTGTGTTGATTCATATCCAGCTTGTAATCAAGTATGATTACAAGTTCTGTTTCACAAGTTTTGTCACCAAGCTACATATCCTCCATCCTACACCTGTGCATCTGATTTATGCTTATTAAATTACTTTTTCTTCTATTAAATTTTATTCTGAGTTTTTCATTTATCAAACTCTCAAGATGTTTTTGAATTTCATTTCTATTTTCTATTCTACTCAAGAAATAAGGAATTGCCATTGAGTCTTCCCTGAGATAATTTTAAAGATACTTCCATTTGCTTGTAATGCCATTCAAATATTACTAGGTTATTAAAATGCCATAGGGTACTTTCTCAAATACTTAGTTGAAATCAAAATAGGCTATTAATATTACATTCCCACAATGCGCTAAAGAAGTTAACCAATAAAAAAGTTGCTAAAATTCATTTTTAACAAATCCATGTTGACCACTAGAAGCTGCTGCATTATCTTCAAGGTGCTTACAAAACAATCCATTTATGATCGCTCATAGAATCGTCCTGAATATTGTTGTTAGACAATATCCCCATTCCCCCAACAGCATTTTTGCAGATTGAGACAATATTTATATTCCTCCCAAAGTCCAGGACTTCATCAGCCCTCCAGAATTTTCATGGATAAGATATTAAGGTTCAGCCAGACCATTACCAACTAATTTCAATGTTGTGCATGCAAATCATTTGGCCTTGGAAATTTAAACCAATTCAGAATACATAGATATTCTTGATTATGTTTATATTCTTCTTAAGCATCAGTCCTGTCCATTTCTCTAGTTCTTCACAACTGCATTGCTGGAAAATACACCTTTTGCTGAAAAGGTACTAGACCAACTGATTCACACTTTTTTTACTCTGTAAAATCCTTGAAATCATTTTCAGATCTCAGGGAATACTTGCATAAAAATGGCAAAAATATGAAAATCTCATAATACAATTCAATTTTAACTTACTTATGTTTTACAACCACGGCAACGAGGCATGCTTGTCGCTGAATCATAGCACATAAACATTTCCAACACTGTGACTACTAACATAGAGTGGTGCAGAAAGTTTTTAAAAATGCTTGTTTTTTTCTATTGGTCATGATCTCTTGTGAAACCTCTAGTGATTTCTCATGAAATCTCAGAATTTTATGGAACTCCAGCTGAAAATGGCTGTACTGCACTACACATCTTTTTAAATATATTAGTGCTCTCTATTTTTCTGGTTCCTCTCTATTGCTGGTACCTATAGAATGTATCTGTCCCAAATATCATTTAAGGCAGTGTTTTTCAACCTTTTTTGTGCAAAGGCACACTTTTTTCATGAAAAAAATCACGAGGCACACCACCATTAGAAAATGTTAAAAATGTTTAACTCTGTGCCTATATTGACTATATATAAAGTAATTCTCTTGAATCCTCCGCGATTGTTGCTATGGGCGCACGCATGGGACGTCAGTGACGTCCCTGCGTGCACTACCTCCCGGTGGTCCCCGCGTTTTTAAAGTAAACACGGGGCCGCAGGGACTTAATAGAGGGACACAGACAATGTTCCCTCTAATTTTTTTTCAGTGTGAGCAGAAAAGTATAGTGTTTGAGCGGCATATTTTCATGCCTGAGCACCTGAATTTTTTTCACAGATGTCACCTAAGACAACAACGAAATCAGTATTATTTGAAACTCAAAGTTATGTTTATTCAAGGTACCCGCTTAATTAAAAGTGTTATATAATATCAGTATCACTTAACAACGGTCCTGCTTAGCAACCAAAATGTTGGCTCAGAAACTCTGGCATTGAAGCATGCAAGTCTTAAAGCTGTCAAGTTACAAGACCTTTTCACCCCTAACCCTTTAGGAAAAAAAACCCAGGGGTCTTCAAACCTGACAGCTTTAAGCCTTGTGGACTTCAACTCCCAGAATTCCTCCTCCAGTCATGTTGCAGCAACGTCATCTGCGTGGATCTGCTCTATCTTCAGTTTTTTTCACAGGGGGCAGGGCTGCCGCTGAAGATGCCAACGAGCCCCCGCCGCCACTAGAATAGCTGCTGCCGCCTCCTCCTCCTCCTCCAACAGCACCAACATATTTGCTGCCCAGCGCTGCAGCCGAGGTGAAGCCTCCAAAGCTCCCGCAGGCGCCCCCGCCCATGGCAGCGGCGGCGGTGCCACCCCCTCCGCTCGGAGCACCTCAGCTGGGCTCTGGGTTACCCCTGCCGCCGCCTCCACCTCCACGGTTTTTCAAAAGCCATGAGGCCTTTTTCCCTGCCCCCCCTCCACCGCCTTCCTACTAGCTCCCGCGGCCAAATGGCTGGAGGAAGGGGGAGGGATAACACGGGGGCCAGCGCAGGTGCTCTGCGTGGAGCCACCACACACAACTGGTGTGCTCCACAAATGTTCCTGCTCACTAGCTCAAAAGGGCCCTCGCTGTTTCTCCAGGCAGCCCTCGCCCCTCCGTCCAGCCGAAGGTCGCTCCTGGCCAGGCAGGCTCCCCGCAGCTGCTCAGAGGCTCACTCTCCTCCTCGTAGCACCGTGAAATCCTTGGGTGGCTCCCAGCTCCTCTGCAATACAGCCAGTCCTTGACTTAGCCTCCATGCAGAGCACCTGAGCTGGCCCCCGTGTTATCCCTCCCCCTTCCTCCTCCGCCGTGCTTTTGAGGAGCTATTTGGCTGCAGGAGCTAGTAGGAAGGCGGCAGAGAGGGGGGAGCAGGGAAAAAGGCCTCATGGCTTCTGAAAAACCGCGGAGGTGGAGGCGGCGGCAGGGGTAACCCAGAGCCCAGCTGAGGTGCTCCGAGCGGAGGGGGAGGCACCGCCGCCGCTGCCATGGGCGGGGGCGCCTGTGGGAGCTTTGGAGGCTTCACCTCGGCTGCAGCGTTGGCGGCAAATCTGGCAGTGCTGTTGGAGGAGGAGGAGGCAGCAGCAGCTATTCCCTTCAGATTCGGGAGCCTGTGGCAGAAATCACTGCGCGCAGTTTGAAATGGCTGCACGGTGTTTTCTTGCCACGTGCGCAGCCAAGGCAAAAACACCTGGCGGGTGTTTTTCCCACGGCACACCTTACACTATGTCACGGCACACTAGTGTGCCACGGCACAGTGGTTGAAAAACACTGATTTAAGGCATCCTACTTAATTTCCTATTGGTTAGCACCACAAAGATTAAAGCTCTTCTAAGAACTTGCCATGTTTTGACCATACAAATTTAAAACCATTCTTATTAATTGCAGTCTTCCCATGCCAGATCAAGATCTTAGAAATCAAATGTCTTCTGGTAGTGTTGGTTGTATGGCCAATTATAATTTCTCCATTTTCTTCTTTCAATCCTAGGGACTAGTATAATGGATAAGAATACTGCCTCTGTAAAGCTTCCATCTTAAACTTTCGAAGTTCCTGCTGATGTAGTTGTTATTTACGTATTTATCTTTCTCCATGAGCGTTAGCAGAAAGATAAATTCATCAATGGGCCCAAGTAATTCTTGAAAGTTGTTCTGTCAAAACTCTGTGTTTGACTCCTGGTAAACAAAAAATGCTTCACAAGACAATGGGCCGTATTGGCACTTTTTTGTAATGGCAATGATCTTAATTCTACCCTTTGAGTTCTTTCAGAGTGCAGTTTAACGTCACTGCTCTATAGGGATTTAGTCAGACTCCCTTGGGAGAAGCTACCCAACACTCAACAGATTTTTTTTATTGCATGCTATAATGAAACTACCTAAAACAGCCAATTGCCCCTATCAATATGAGAAGATAGCTCCCTCTTATACCTACTAGAGTTTTCCACATTTCCTATGGCTTAAGGCATGACCTGCTTTGCAGTTCTCAGCTAGGGGACAATTGGTTGTTGAGGTAACTGACATTTCTATCCTGTGGTGAAATTCAATTTTTTTTACTACCGATTCTGTGGGCGTAGCTTGGTGGGTGTGGCAAGGGAAGGATACTGCAAAATCCCTATTCCCACCCACTCTGCGACCAGCCAGAGCTGCTATTTGAACTACTCAAAATTTCTGCTACCGGTTCTCCAGAACCTGTGAGAACCTGCTGAATTTCATCCTTGTTTCTATCCCAATGCATCTTACCTAGATCCATTAGTTCTTTTTCTTCCTTAAGATACAGATAGTCCTTGTTTAGCAACTATCTCATTAACGACTGTATACAGTTACGCCAGTGATGAGAAAGTAACTTTATGACCAATGCTCACATGTTTGACCATTGCAGTTCAGTAAAGCAAAAGAAAGCTGAAATAAGATCATAAGCATACTCACAATTTCACTTAGCAACTGTTTCCACTGTACCATGAGTAGAAAACTTTTATTTTCTGTTCTGTTCTCAGGTTCTCAAATTAATCAAGAACGTTCATTTATATCCCTCGTACACAGTCTGCTTACCCAGCAAAAAGCAATTATTAGGTCTCAGTAAACACCTTTGCAGTCAGCAACTATTCCTTTCTCACAATCCACATACAATCTCTCAGAATATGTAGCTTCTCTGGTCATTCTCCTGTTTTGTTATTTTTCCTTTGAACTCCTCTAGCAGATTAAAGGACAGTTTGCTCACTGTCCTTTAATCTAATCATTGTTGTTGAACATGCAGATCTTCTTCTTGAGTATTTTGAATTGATCACAATATCAATAACTGTAGATCTCTCGTGTGTGGGATACAGCTAACATCATTATTGCTTTTAATAGAGTGAAATGATAAATCTACACCTGCTTTTCAGCATTGGATTTATGATATGTTATTTGCCAATATTTTAATTGTTTTTTTTAAACACACACAAATGAACAAAAAAGTAAACTTTTGAACAAGCTGCTTTGTTTTGGATATAATATTTTTTTCCCATTAAAAAAATATTTTCCATTTTCATAGCATATAATCACATGTATACTATTACATAGTTTTGGATATAATCTTACTGTTAGATATTAGTTCTAACTACAGTGGTTTCCATCAATGTCCTCTGTTCTGGCAGGAACAGAGGTTTAATCCTATTGGTCGAAGGGTCTGACAGCTCCCTATAAAGGGCTGCTGTCAGACTCAACCTTCGCTGGATTGTTCTCACTTGTTGTACTCAATAAAGAGCTGTTGTTACCGTTAAGCCTCTGTGTGCCTATTCATTACCCAATCTAACACTGGTGACAAAGGTAGGATTGGAAGGCAACTAGGCGAACCAAAAAGAGAGTAGCAAGCCAGCAAATATATCCAGCCCGGAGCTCAGTGCGGCTTCGAGCAGCCATTTTTGAGCGACAAACTCAAATCGCCCTCTGTACACAAAATGGCTATGCATGCCTCACTGACTCCGTATGACCCAGTCACCAAGCACTGGGAATCGTACATGCTAAGATTTGACTGCTTCCTCAAGGCAAACGACCTCATGGGCCTTCCCAAAGGCTGCAAGAAGAACATGTTCCTCAGATACTGTGGCCAGGAAGTGTTTGAGTTGGTGAAAAATCTTTCTGAGCCGACACCGCTTCAACCAGTCACCTGGTCCATACCACAGCAGATGCTAAGGACCCACTATGCACTCAAGCCGTCCAAGCAAGTTCACCGGCATGAGTTTAACATCAGAAACCAGAAAGAGGGCGAGTCGATTAATGAGTACGTTGTGGCACTTTACAAGGCCACAGCGTATTGTGAATTCCGAGACCTGGACGAGATTTATGGCATGTGGGACATTAACCTGCAGAGGAAGTTACTCGCTAAATCTAACCTTACTCTGCAGATCACCTTGGATGAGGCCAGGGTGTCCAAATCAGCCGCCAAATCTACTAAGACTCTGTAGCATCAAAGTGTACCACAAGACACGCGAAAGAGTACACATGTACATCGCGAGGCTGCAGAGCCCAGGAGCTCAAAAGGCAAGGAAGATGATAGCTGCTGCATGCGCAGTAGCCATGCCCAGCCGGCACTCAAATTCAAATCGTGTCTCCCGCTTTGCGCCAGCTGCGGAGACCATGCCAGATTGACTTGCCGTTTCTGCCAGTGCTGTGAATGAAAGGGGCAGACCTCCTCATTGACTGCCTTGAGACTGGGCCTGTCTCATCCAGTGATGTTGCCCGTCACGTTGCCAAGGACTCCACCATCAAGCAAATTTTGAACTTGGTGTGGAGGGGGTGGCCCAAGGGTCCTGTTGGAGTTTATTTTAAAATGTAATTTGCCAAACATGATGAGTTATCGGTTGTTAATGGCTGTTTACTCTGTGGGGGACCAGGTAGTTGTTCTACCCAAACTGTGTATTGCAGTATTAGAGGCTTTACACATAGGGCATCCTGGAATTGTCAGGATGAAGTCTTTGGCTAGGAGTTATGTGTGGTGGCCTAACATGGACAGGGAGATCGAAGAGTGTGTGGCTACCTGCACACTGTGCCAGGAGTCCAGACCAGCTCCCCCAGAGGTGCCCGCTAAGAGTGGGAGCGACCTCAAGCACCAAGGTCTAGGGTGCACATTGACTTTGCTGGCCAAGTTCATGGCCAGACATTTCTCGTAGTTGTGAACGCCTAATTGAAATGGCTAAAGGTAGTCCTGATGACCTCCATTATGGCAGAAACGGTCATCAAGGTGCTACAGAGACTTTTCTCCATGCACAGCCTGCCCAACGTCTTGGTCTTGGACAATGGGCCCCAATTCACAGCCATGCAATTTGAGACCTTCCTAGTAGCTCAGGGAATCAGGCATGCCCTGATCAGACCATTCCATCCGGCCTCCAATGGTCAGGCGGAGAAAATGGTGAGATCTGCAAAAGAGGCCCTCTCTAGGATGGACCCGGGAGATTGGCAAACACGGGTTGATCACTATTTGCTAATTCAGCACATCACACCCAGTGCCACTGCAAGGAGAAGCCCCTCTGAGCTTCTCATGGGTTGCCGGCTAAGGTCCTACTTAGACCGGCTACACCCCAGTTTTTCTGCCTCATTGCCCCCAGACTCAACAAGCAAGGTTTGGACATTTAGCATAGGGGATTCAGTATACGCCCACAACTACACCGAGGGGAACTCTGTGGATTCCTGCCACAGTGATAGGCATCACCGGCCCTCACTCTTACCTCTTAGAGCTCGAGGACAGTAGGAATTGGAGAAAGCATATTGACCAATTCCGTGGCTGCCTCTCCAACTCCATTCTTAGACAACCAGAGGTAACTCCTGCATGAATTAGCCAAAGCCCTACCCAAACGGAGAAAACACTCACTCCTTCCATGGCCAACTCAAGCCTGAGAGTACCGGAAAACGTATCTGGTTATGTTGCAGGCCTGCAGAGAGGTACGAACGAACCAGCTCAAGAAGCTCCAGCCGCGGCCTGTGAAAGGTCCCAGGAGCTTCCACCAAGCAGAGCTGTGGAGCAAACAGGTCCATCCGACCTGTCCAAGGAAACCCCTCCTACTGAACTGCACAGGTCAGGCAGAGGTACCCAAAAGTCCGCCTACCTGCGTGACTACGTTACAAGTAGGATTGTTCCAACCAAGAGGGGAGGGGTGTTAGATATTAGTTCTAACTATAGTGATTTCCACCAAAGTCCTTTAATTCTATTGGTGGAAGAGTCTGACAGCTCCCTATATAAGGGCTGCTGTCAGACTCAACCTTCGCTGGATTGTTCTCACTTGTTGTACTTAATAAAGAGCTGTTGTTACCATTAAGCCTGTGTGTGCCTATCCATTACCCAATCTAACACTTACAAAGTTTTTTTTAATTTTAATTATGACATACTATTAATAAAATTGCATATATATACTTTGATATCATACTATAATGTTAAAATATTTCTTCTATTTTCTGCAATTGTTATGGATTCAGGGCAGATGTGGGTTTCTTGGACATGCAGAAAGCAGCACAGTTGGCATCACATTGCTTGACATCAAAATAACCTGGGCCATTCAAGGACAAAAGGGTATCTTTTCAGAGTGACATGCTCACAAAGCAGAGATTAAATAGTCATCCCTTTCCCCAATCATCAGAGGCAGACAGTTCATAAATTAAGTTTGGTCAGATACCAGTGAACACATTCAGGTCTCTATAATAGCACAGACATTGGGATACAAACTGGGAAATGTTCCTAGGACAGTTTCTGAATTGAGTATTTTACTGCCTTAGGTTAAAATTGTATATTATATTATATATCATATAAAATTATATATTCCATTATAACATTTTAACCACTAAATCTAATATTTAAACTTTTCTGGCTCTGTGTAAGTACAAGATCTAGTAACTCATACCCTTGTCTGCACACTACTTTTGTTATTAACGGAAAATAAAACAAAATTATCTAGTATGCAAAGTCAATAAAGATATATAGGCTGCATCAAAGAGAATACGTTCCTCATTTATACTTACACTGTACGTTGAGTTGCACCAGGGCCTCTCGAGGTCTAATGTTGAAGCCATTGTATCTGGCTGTCTGGCATTTGTAAATCCCACTCATTTTTTGAGTCACCTTCTCAAAATACAGCTTCCCATCATTTGTTTCCACTGTCATGGTCCCTGAAGGCATAGGAGCCTCTTTATCAACTCTGGACCAGATGATAGGAGGTTTGGGTTTCCCTCGGACTTCACACTGTAACTCTGCTCTCGAATCTTCACGGACAGTAATGATGGATTGACCCTTGGGCACCATGATGGTTGGAGGCACTATTGGGAAAAAGATGACAAGAAAGAACACCTATTCAACAGCAATGTTTAAAAATTAGCTTAGTGGTGTGTGTATGTAAAAGATTGCTGAAGTTGAAGTCAAGGCATTATTACTTCTTTGAACTTGTTATTTTAAACAACACTGATTCAGTCAATCACCATCATTATTTCTTCTATATACTACCACATAATTTGGCTTCTGCTTGGCATAAGAAAAAGCCTTCCTCATTCTGTTATTCCTATCTTTAAAAAAGAGGAGAAAGAACCCGTCTAACTACCTACCAGTCATCTTAACATTGTCTTTTGTCAACACTCTGGAACAGATTATTAAGCAATCGATTAAAAAAGAATGCATTGCTTGGAAAAACCAACATGAGCTTATTAAGAAGAAATTACAACAAATCAATGTGATATTTTTGACAAAGTGACTAGTTTAGTTAACTATAATAGTCTAGCAGGGTGTTCTGCAAAAATTCAATAATATTTTGTATGCAATTCTACTGTGGAGTATAGCAAAATATGAGAAATAAGAATTGTTTTCTTTTGCCACAGGCATTCTACTTCTGTCTAAAGGTCTTTGTATTTTGTGATTTTCTCTGTTCTTTCTCTTCTCTTCTGCTGTCTCAGACACTTCAACTTCCATTATTCCAACTTCATTGTTTTTCTTATCAACAATTTTATGTCTGGGATGTTATGTGGCAGGGGCATGTCTGTTTAAAGTCTAAAATCCCAAAGCATTTTAGCTTCTTCATTTTCTAATACCTTGTCTATTTTGTGGTCTCACCTGTTTTTGCTTAGTGTTGGTGCTTGGTATTATCTTGAAGATATTCCAATGCCCTTTTGTCACGCTGTTGTTTGTAATCAATCTATACCAGGGGTGTCAAACTCGATCCCATCATGGGCCGCATCAGGAGATTTTTTGCCTTGGGGAGGGGGGTGAGGTGGGTGTAGCCTGGTCATTGTGGCTGACTGGGTGGACGTGGTTGGTCCCAGGGCTGCAGGGGCTAGTCCCTCATTGTTTTCAGGATGGCTCCACAGGTGAATTCTGCAATCTATTGCGGGCTGAGCCACATGCATGTATGTGGGGGTCACACACATGCGGGGTGGCAGGGTGCATGCGTGGGGTCACACACACATGCATGGGGTGAGGGGAAAGCAGGTTTTCATGTGCACATGCATGTGGGGGAGGGGTCGCACATTGCATTTTGGATGCGCACGTGCGCTTTCAGAATGCGACGACAAAAAGGTTGGCCATCACTGTTATATAGCAATTATAATATTGTAATATAACATAATACTATATTATACTAATTATTATTTTAAATGTATTGGCCTCCAACTCCAGTGGATTCCAGAGCAACTCCTTTAGATGGAGGTTTTAGTCCAGAGAAGAGAAAAGATTGTGAAGACATAAGAGTTGAGCTAGGTGGCCTTCAAGGTAGCTACCAATCCCTTTATTTCTATGATTGAAAATGCTGTAAAATTTTGTCACCTTATGAAGCAGTTTGTAACTCATTCCCATTGGTTCAAGTCCAAATATCTTGCATACAAAGAATAAAATTGTTCCATCATCTTTCTGATTGTTCCATATACCTTATTGCTTCTAAATCTTACTTTCCTCAATTCCTCCAACTTTCAGAACTTGCTCTTCATAATCTTCAGAGTCTTCTCTGCCCTCTTTTTAAGATTATAATTAGGGGATACAGATTCTTCAGGGCTGCTCACTCCTATTGGTTGATCTCCAAATATATTTGAACTATAACCTTTTTTTTTCACTAGAAAAATTCCAGGAGTAAAACTGGTAGGACATCTGTTGGGAAAGATTATTGTAGGGAATATCTGTACTAAAATATCATGGAAACTGATATGATTGTAATTCTTTGTGAAGTCCTCTTTCTCTCCTCAAATATTTTTATGTATATATTTACATTTTGAAGAGATTTAAAATGCAATGTAAAAGTTCCAAAATTATTTTTACCTGCATGACCAAGTAATGTCTGCATGTAACTCATAAATTTAAGAGGGCCAAGAGGGAGTGTGATGATTCTAATCATATAAAAATATAGCACATAGCTGGCTTAAAGGCATATTTATGTAGGTCTAGCATCCAGTATCTCCATCAACTGTATCACTAGGCAATAAGAAGGTGAATTTTCAATTTGCAGGTCTTCTGTGGGCTATGGAATCTCATCAAATCCTCTCTTATATGGTGTGAAGATTGAGCTGCACCCGCATGGCTCAGTTCTGCCAGCATATGCTCACCTGGCAGGAGACAATTTTCTTTATGGGGAAAAATGTGTAAATTGCATTTGAAAAGTTTTTAATTAAAGGAGGCTTTCTGGGACCCTTATCCTGGATGACCTGCTTGCTAAATCTTATGAGGGGAAGAAGATTCAGAAACCAGGGAATAAATACACCACTATTCCTATCTGTGGTCAAACTAGGGGAAAGATCCACACTTCTGTATGAACATGGTGAAACATTTTTCAAAACCCATTAATTTTTTTTTTTTTTACAGCTGTGGGAACTTTACATGGACTCTTTACTGAAAAAAAAAACAAGAGAGAAGAATGAATTGGTGATCTTGGGATCTGGTGATTAAAAATGAGCTTACGGAGAAAAGTTTAAGATTTCTTGTAGAAAGGAGTGCGAACAGTTGCATGTTTTTCTTTGTCAATTTCTTTCTTGTTTCTCTAGTTCTTATTTTTTATGTTCTTGTTTGGTGTATGTGTATGTGTGTTTACAGTTCCATACTCCATTTAGATTATTTCTGAATTTCTCTGTGGTAGGAGCCTTGCCAAGGATTTTCTTTTGGAAACTTGTTTTAAATGGACTGCTAGCATTCCCATCATTTCTCTGATAGGCACCTGTGACCTTTGTTGCAAACATACTTCAGAAAGCTCTGTTCTCTACCTGCCTTACCTCTGAATCCCTCTGAGAAACGAAGTAGATGTGATGTTAAGTGAATCATTAGAAACTAAACCACTGTTTGTTTTAGTCAATAAGTATGAAGGTTATTTTCAATGGGACAACAGTACATATGGAGGGCAGGTAATCCCAACAGAAATGCTGCGGATGGTTTTGAGCTAAAAATAAATAAAATAAACAAAATTCGCTAGCACAAACAAGGTATTTTTTTCAAAAACAAAACAAAACCATCACAGTGCATGTGGAGGAGGGGGCTACGGCCTAAAGATGGAAAGTTTCAATAATTTCCCCTTGGATTTATCCCTGATGAATATCATTGCCCTCCTCCATTACATTTACCGTATATACTCGAGTATAGGCCGACCCGAATATAAGCCGAGGCACCTAATTTTACCACAAAAAACCTGGAAAAGTTATTGACTCGAGTATAAGCCTAGGGTGGGAAATGCAGCAGCTACCGGTAAATTTCAAAAATAAAAATAGATACCAATAATGTTTTTGAATATTTATTTCAAAGAAAAACAGTAAACTAGCAGTGTATTCAATGAAATACTTCACTCACCTCATGATGCTGATGTCCCGCTGTGATGATGATGTCCCGTGCAGCTGCGGGAGCGATGTCCCGCCTCCTATGACACGGCACAGTGATTCCTATCATTGGATCACTGTACCAGAGGAGGTGGGACATCGCTATGTGGCTGCTTGCCATAACAAGGAGGAGGTGGGACATCGTTGCAGAGCGGCAGGAGGGGGAGGAAGGGGAATCGTAATACAGCCCTGCATTACATTAGAACGTGAGGAGGGGGGATGGTGCGGTGCGCGCTGCGCGGCAAACTGACACAGAGGGAGGGGAAACTCACAGGGGCACTGGGCCATTCACGAGTGTCACCCAGCACGGCATGGCCCCGCCCCTTTCTCTCCTCCATTTCGGGCAAATTTTTCACTGACTCGAGTATAAGCCGAGGCGGCTTTTTTCAGCCCAAAAAGTGGGCTGAAAAACTAGGCTTATACTTGAGTATATACAGTATTTTAAAACCCTGATCTAGTTTCAGTGATGTAGTTAGTGCCATATCAAATTTGGCTCTTCCCCAGAACTTCCCAAGGCATTAGTAATATCATCCTCAAAGAATATCACAGAATTATTCTTCCTCATAGCCACTTTGCATGGCTAAATGGTTACACCCTTCCTATCCCTTCTCCCCAATTTACTGCTGATCTATATGCAGAGAAGTTTCTATTGTGCAGGGAACTGTTCAAAGATGAATCTGTCCTTCACTTTAACATGCTATATACTCTTATGCCTTTTTGTTTTGAATGTAATGTTATGCTTTAAAGAAATAGAGATAAAAAATTGGATAAAAAACAACAACATAATATCGATTATGAAATATTAGATATAAATTTATTCAGCCTGACTTTTTCTGTACTCGTTTATCTGGGGGAAAAATGGGGGAGAGAGAAAGAAGTTGCATAGCAGTGCAGCCTTCCATCTTAAACCCTCCAAATAATTTGAAAAGGATTTATCTTGTGATTAAAGCTAATCTACCTATCTGGTAAACAGAGCTTAGGCTCTTTATGAAGCTCCTGGGATAGATTTTGATTAAAGTGTACATTCTTTTTTAACTGTGTTCTATCCTTAATCAGGCTTTTGGATAAGTTAAAAATTAGATGAAAATTTACCTGTTTCTGAAGAAATGTTGACCTCAACACTAAGGTCAGGGATGGGGGCTCCTTGGAAAGATGCCACACACACGTATGTACCATAGTCCGTGAAACGGAGATCAATTATCTCTAGGCTGCTTGTCACAGGGGGAAGTTCGGGGTCATTTTTGATGACAACTACTCGATCTGAGAATTTGGCCAGCTTCCCATTCTTGTACCAGAAGTAGAAAACTTTTTCTTGTGGCACAGCATCCACGTGGCATGAGAGCTTCAGGTCCTGTCCTAGCTGGATGGTTTCACTCTCTTTGATGACATCAGGGGTGATCTGGAAAGTTACATTCTTCATGGCTGGAGCAAATACAAACACCAAACTGTATGACTATATCAGTGCCTGATTTTCAAATGGTCAAAATATGTCATATCACGTCATGTTGTGTCATGTCATATCCTGATTGACAGGACATAGAAATCTGAGTAATTATGTAACACAAAAAGTAAGATATGTAATTCACATTCTTACATTCAACAGAATTTGATGTTCTGTTTAATAGCATCTCCTTAGGCAGAAATAATTCTGGAAAGTTGTTTTCACTGAATCTATGTGCAGGGAAGACTAGGGTTGCAAATTTTTTTACTACTGGTTCACTCGTGGATGCACCCGCGCTCGTGCGCAATGCTTCTGCACATGCACAGCAGAGTCCAGGCAGGTGGGTGGAACCTCCCGCAGTCACTACTACTGGTTCAGTTGATCCAGGCCGAACTGAGAGCCTCTGATGCAGGGGGGACAGAATATCGTTCTCCTCCTTGCTTTAATTGATAAGAGAGGGATACAAACATGATTTTTGAACAGGCTACCTTATGCTTCTTTGCAAATGTAATGTATTAATTTGACCATCAATAAATGGAATGTGGTGAGAGCAGTCGCTCTGACAGAAAAGGACTCTGATGACTAAAGAACTCAGGAGAAAAACAAGGAGAGAGGGAAGAGTTTTAAAGAACACAAGAAAAATTATTTGTTTTCATCCATCCCCCATTAAAAACTCCTCTCCTTTCAATGTAACTTAGTGTGAAGCAATATGCATGTCTATGCGTACGTGTACAAACTTATGTGTTGAAAACAAACCTGAAAATTACGAGGAACGAAAGAAAGGAAGCAATGCAATATAAAAGCAAGCTTGGTTAATACTCTGTCCTGAAGTACCAGTCTTAAATTTATTCCAATCTTTAAAAGGAACAAAGTGAGCTGGAAATTCAGGCTCCATCCCCAATTAGATTAATAGAAAGACGTACATCGCACCAATAGGTTCACTGTCTTCTTGGCTGGATTTCCCACATTGTTGATTGCTGTACAGTTGTAATAACCTGAATCTTCAGTTTGAATGCCCCAGATGGTAAGATTGCCCCCTTGGATCAGGCTGTTCAGAGGCAGAGGACCGGGGGAGTGAGACCAGACTACCTGAGGCAAAGGATCCCCGCCTGTTAACGAACAGTATATGGTAACATTATCCCCTGGATTTACCACTAAAGTCTCATTCACAGATAGTTTTAGAGCTGGTGGAGCTATAAAAAAGAGAGAAAGAGAGAAAGAAAAAGAGAGATTTTTTTAAAAAAAAAACAGATATGAAGATTCAATTCTAGGAAATATGAATTAGCATATTTTGCAATATAAACAAAAGAAAGGCTGATGAACCTAGAAATAAAAAAGCATGCTATGCTTCAGGGGTGGCTTCAAACATTTTTTACCAAGGGGTTCTCTGTCCGGTTGCTGGGTGGGCATGGTGGGTGTGGCCTAGTTGGCCTCTTACACCATGGCGACCGGGGGGGGAGGCCTTTTTGCCCTCACTGGACTCCAGAGGCTTTTCTCAAGCCTCTGGGAGGGCAAAAACAGCCACCCCAGGCTTCGGAGGCCCCTGGAAGGTCTTCCCAAACTTCTGGTAGGCCCATTTTTCACCTTCCCCAGACCTCCACATGTGTCCTGCACTTACCTGCATCCAAAATGGGCTGCATGGGGACTCCTGGGAGGGGCGGGGCAGGGTGGGCAGGGCCAGCCAGGAGTGGGATTTGGGGGTACTCCAAACTGCACAGAATCTTAGCTAGAGGTTCTCCCAACCTCTGTGAACCCCCAGCAGCCCACCCCTGCTGTGCTTGTAATCCAGTCAGATGGTAACTCTCAGATGTCTCAAACTAAGACCCCAATCAGTTTCAAAAACATACACATGAAAACTGGAGGTATACAGCAGCGCTAAGCTCAAAAAGCTAAGTTTGTGCTTTGCTGATCAGTTTGCCAAATTATATATTGGGAAAGAAGAGACTGCCTCTTTCTGAACTTCACCTTTTGCCAATGCCAACTCTTGGCTTTTCAGATATTATTGCACTGTAATTTCCATCAATTCCAATCAATTAGTTTGATATTTTTTTCTCCCATTGCATAATCGAATTGTTGCTTTACAGGCTTCAGATCTCTCTAATAATAATTATTGCTGGGATATAGATTCATAATGTATGGTCTGTTTTCCTTAAATCCGAGGTGGGTTTCTGCCGGTTTGCCCCGTATCGGGCAAACTGGTAGTGGTGGTGGCAGTAGGCTCCGTCCACCCACCCAGATGCACAGAGGCGTCACACGAGTGAACCGGTAGTAAAATAAATTGAAACCCACCACTGCCTTAAATGTATGATGTATCACCATTGTTAGAGGGTATTACAGTCCTATAATCTGGGTCCTTCAAGGCCACAACACCTATCATCCTCCATCAGCAAGGCTATTTATGCACCATCAGGTTAGGGAGACCCATAAAGCTTATACTGTCTTTCTGCAGAGATATGAACTCATTTAGACTTGATGCCATTTCTTGCACTGGAGTTATAAACACGGGGATCTTCAAAATGTGACACAAAGAATTATTAGACGTTCCCAATCACAGTTTGGGATGACACTATCTACTCCAAATTCCCCTTACCTGCCGTGCAGAGCCAAAAGCCTTTCTTGAGGATTTAATTCCAAATAGCTTCCCGTTATAGCAATGAAAGAACAGAACACATTTAACTTGTTAATATCTTTCCCCCACATCCCACATCCCGTGCCCTGCCTCCTCCTCCTAGCAATTATTGCTAACCTCTAGAGCTCTTTCTTTAACCGCCATACATATCAAATGCTGGGCTCTAAGCTCATTCACAAATCTTTCAGCCTCGCCTTTATGTAAGGAGTCATATTATGAATGGGCAGCTCCTCTGCTTTAGAATGCTTAACCTCAACCCTTCTGATTAATTCCTTTTCTTCAACATCCCCAGATACAGATCCAAAAGGCTTTTCTCTGTGTTTTCTGTTTAATCTCTCAAAGGCCCTTTAAAGCTCCTTCTCGGGAGTCATCAGAGACTTCACACGGAGCTCAGAAATTAACAATCAATGGGACAATGGCTGAGGCATGTTTTAAGTAACAGCTGTAATAACGCAAAATAAGGCATCATTACATATTCATAAAGCTTGATTTAATGACATCATTATTTCTGCCATCTCTTCTTTCTGGGCCTTGTGTTAATGACCTATACTGGATTTGCTCTGAATTTCTACTTCAGACAAACAAAAAAGTAGGAAGGCTGTTCTCTTACAGGGGCCCGAAAATACATATTTCGTAACTACTCTGATTTTTCCCGCATCCAGACTGATTGGCTTATGTTTGGACACGTTAAAAACTAATATTCCTTGTCTTAATTCTAAAATACATTGACTGACACAAGTGAAACACCGGCTAATTATATCCAATCTGTTGGGAAAATCAATGAAATGTAATAGGTAAAGTAAAGACCATGGATTAGAGGCAGGAAGACTGTGAATTCTAATCCTGCCAGAGACAGGAAAGCCAATTGGGTGACCTCCCTCCCTCCCTTTCCCTCCCCTTCCTCCAGGAAAAAAATAATTTCACTTTTAAACCTAAAGTTACACAACTAGCATGTTTTAAATTTTAAAATCCACGTAACCCACTGCCACTTTCAAGGTTTGTCCTTCAATTTTTTTACCTCCTTGTTTCTCTGAAAATAGGACCTACCCCAAAATAAGACAGCCTGATTTTTAAACGTGCATCTAATATAAGCCCCACCTCAAAAATAAGCCCTAGTTAATGGGGTGGACATGGCCATCACAGAAGGTTTGGGCTGCATGGGCTGATGGTGTCCTGAAACAGTAACAGCCTATGCAGTGCAGATGAGTTGTTTACCTGTCCAAGCAGCAGGTGGAGGAAGAGGTGGGGGAGAGGGAGGAAAGTGATCTGGACACTCTGTGTGGGTGAGGGGAAACCTGAGAGTCAGTGGGCCAGAGCTGGCAGGTGTCCGTGGGAGGCTTGTCTTTGTGTCTCTAGGCTTGCCTGCAGAAAGGCAGCTTGTCGGGATCACCTGTCTTCTGCCCGGTGCCTCTGCCTCTGTCTGCTGCCAATGCTGCCGCGTGAAGATGAGCCTCCCACAGTCAGCCACCTGCTCCAGCCGACCGACTCTCGGCTTTCCCGCAGCCCATGCAGCATGTCCAAATCTCCTGTCTCTCCCTGACCTCTGCCTCCACCTGCTGCTTGGACAAGTAATCAACTCACCTGTGCTGCATCGGCTGCGCAATCCCAGAGTGCACCAATCAAGGGACCAATGGGTTGTAGCTGCTGCTGGATACCATCGGTCCCTGCATACTTGCTGCCTCTTGTGTGTGCGCTTGGGGATGGGGCGCCCAGCCAGGATGATTAACCTGAAATTATGTTTCAAAATAAGCACTAGGGTTTATTTTGGAGCCCTAAAAATATAAGACTGAATCTTATTTTCAGGGAAACACTGGTATTACTTTTTGACTACATTTTTGAATTTGAAAACACCAAAAAAATCCTTTCAAAAGTGAGAGCATATAAATGTGCTCCATTAAATGGAAAATTGAGAGAGGGAATGGGCTTGATGGGCTTTTCTACCCATCAAGAATGCATGATATTTGGATTAAGGAATGGTTAACCACAAATTGGACTTTATATTGTTTTGTTGGTCTTCAGCATCTGTAAAAATGTGAAGTGTTATTTCTCCTGCTTTTAATGGGAAATTTAGATTTTTTTTTATTTCCCATTTTCAATAAAATAGTTACATGACTAAAGAATAAAAAACAATATGGAATAGGATGAAGTTTATGACCTAAAATGAAAGCTGTTGATTTTTGATCTGAAGAAATGCAAATAAAGCATTTTTTCTACCCTGATGGGCCTTGCTATAAACAAAAAAAGTTCCTGAAGCACTAGTTTAGGCAACCATTCAAAAGTATGTATTTTCTTTTATGTCAGTTTCCAGCCTTAATAGCTAAAACCCTGTGTAGCAACGTTTTGTTTTCCATTATGTCAAAAAAATGGGCTTGTTTATATGTATAACTGGGCCAAAAGGAATCCATAAATCAGCTCCCTGCACCATGTAAAAGTGTCGGCAGCATCTCTCCAGGCTCCTGAGTTCTGACTAGATAGCACAAAATCCAAGTTCAGCTGTGGGCCCACCTCAGATCACATCCTCTTGCAGTTAGCAGATGGAGACTAACAACGTGCAGCCATTGTTATGCAGAAGATAAATCTAATTTATTTGCAACCTGTGGCAATTACTTTTGTTCTCTCTCTCTCTCTCTCTCTCTCCCTCCCCCTCCCTCCCTCATCCCCCCCTCTCAAAAACAACTCTCACACACACCTTGCTGGTAAGTAAGTTGAGGAGCAAAGGGAGGAGGGAAGCAATAAAAACAAAGAGTCACTTTCAATTCTCTTTGAAGTCCAATTTGCTGCAATATAACTGCAGGAGAGTTCTCCTTTGTTGTGGTTTAATCGTGTTGAAATCAAGACCGAGGAAAAGAATCCTGTCCCTGCTTTTCCCTGCCTCAACTATGAGCTGCCAAATCTCTGGACCTCTTAATTGTAAAACCATTAATAATAGAATGGTAAGGAAAAACTGGACATGCATGCAGAATTACAATGGTTTCTTGCGTTCGCATGCCGGAATCTTAAAAACAGCAAAGAGTGATACTTTTTGGATAAATCCAAAGTTATGGTTTGAGGTATGATACTAAGGATTTGATGCATTAAAGTACAGAATGCGGGGAAAGCACTTATTCTACCTGAATTTGCTTCAAAGTGCTAGTCGTAACTTATAAAGCCCTTCATGGTATTGGACCTGGGTACTTGAGAGACCGCCTGCTGCCAATTACCTTCCAAAGACCCGTTAGATCACACAGAGTCGGCCTCCTCCGGGTTCCGTCCACCAGCCAATGCCATCTGGCCACTACCCGGGGGAGGGCCTTCTCTGTGGCAGCTCCGGCCCTTTGGAACGAACTCCCCGTGGAGATTCGGACCCTCACCTCTCTCCAGGCCTTCCGGAAAGCCGTTAAAATCTGGCTGTGCCGGCAGGCCTGGGGTTGATGAGTTCCCCTCCCCTCTCGACCTGTGTGGCTGTATGATTCTTGTTTATTTTAATCACGTGTATTGTGTTCTATGTTCCCCTTTCCCCCCTTTGAGTTGTTTGCCGCCCTGAGTCCCTCCCGGAGAAGGGCGGCATACAAATAAACTAAATCTAAATCTAAATCTAAATCTGAATTTAACTGGCACAAAAAGATTTCTACTGAGGCATTCAGTCTGAGTTGCAAAGGAGTTCATCTATTCTCTCACCTCAAAACAAGATAACCAGCAATAACAGCATTTGTTCAGGCTGCATTTGCTATTCTAAGAAAATAGTTGGAGAGCCAATATGGTATAGAGCAGCTGTCCCCAATCTTTGCATCTTAGCAATCTGGCTAGAGGTGGGAAGTGCCACATGAGTAGCGGGCCAATGCACACACGCTCTCAGCTCAACTCACTCAAGTGATGGGTGGCATGCACACGCAGTTCAGGTGCAAGTTGAGCTGTGTGTATCTGCATGCTGGCCCACCACTTACTATATACTATGCAAAAGAGACAATCAACAAGCCGAAAAGAAACAAAAAGCCCAAAACACTTCACCACTAGTAATCAGCATTCAGATGAGCATAAATTAACTCCATCAGACCAACAATCAAGTAAAGAAAACCCCAATCAAGGAACTGCCAAACAAACCAACAGTAAACAGCGCAACCAAACAACTTCTAACATCGCCCCTACCAACACTGACAGGGCAAGCCACTCAAATATAAACTGATAGCAAATCCCACCCCTTACTAGTACTAATGATGTTACCTAGTTTGGATAATGAAACATCTGCAAGAAAACAGCAAAGCTCATAGAGCATTAAAAACCTCTCATTTCAACCCCAAGCTACAAATATTTCCTTTATTTTTCAATACACTAGCATTGGTTCTTCTATCTCTCCACCTTGTTAAGTTCAATTTCTTATCCAGGATTGTTCCTACGAACCACTGCTAAATCCTAAAACCTGGTGCCAACCACTTAATCTCCCAGTCATATGTCATTGAAAGAACACATGCTCTGCATGTGAAAGGCCCTTGGTCTCAATCTACACATTCCATGCTATATTTCAAAATGCATTTGGAGAGAGTAGAAATTCAGCACAGGCAAGGTTGGGTCTTAAATGAAATTAAGTCAGTGTGCCTTACTATGAACAACTTTGTTGTGGGAATAATGCTCAGAGAAGAGGTGGCACATCTTTTATTTTTCAAGTGTTGCTGAACTGCAGCTCTCAACATCCCACACAATGACAACACTTGGCCAGAATTGCTGGGACTTGTAGTTCAACATCTGGAACATCTTGTTTACATCAAGCAAGACAGCCTTTCCTGTCTGCTTCCAAACAAAAGAATGTCTACCCCGGAGATAGCACTAGCTACCCTATTATCTTCTCATCACACCGGCTTCAAAGACCTCAGACTACAAAGCTAGAAATGTCCTCTGTTGAGGGTCACACTGATGCACTTCACAAAAATGTATCAAAACATATTTAAAACAAACATTTTGGAGAGATAAATTGAATGGTATCTCAAGAGAAAGCACACTTGAAAATGAATTCTAAAAGCATTTTGGGGGTTGATTTTTAAAACATCACAGAATAAGGAGGAAGCAACTCAGAACACAAAATGACCCAGTTCAGAAACAGAGACTGGTATTTTTCGCTCTAAAACTAGAGCTTCTTCAGTTATAAGATTTTATCTTCAAAACTTAATTTTAAAAAAATGTTTCCATAAGTGCAAATATAGGGAAATATTAGAAGTTACGTTAGAATTAGACATCCATGTATAAGGGGAAAGGTGGAAAATTAACAGCTTGTGGACCACACAGAGACCCCCAGCATTTATTTATCCATTTCATATGGATCCATCTCAGTGGTGGGATTCAAACTTTTTTACTACCGGTTCTGTGGGCATGGCTTGGTGGGTGTGGCTTGGTGGGCATGGCAGGGGAAGGATACTGCAAAATCCCCATTCCCTCCTGATCAGCTGGGAATCGGGAGGCAGAGAATAGATGGTGGTGGGGCCAGTCAGAGGTGGTATTTACCGGTTCTCCAAAGTACTCCAAATTTCAACTACTGGTTCTCTAGAACTGGTCAGAACCTGCTGAATACCACCTCTGATCCATCTCAATTAGTGGCAGTGAATAGAATTCAAACAAAATAAAAACTAACAAATACAATAGTTTAAAATACAGTCAGCCGAGAAACAAACAAAATTAAGAAGCAAGTACTTAATACTAAAACCCTCCAAAACATTAGCACGTTGCACTATTAAAATTTGGCAAACCGCCCCTCTCCACACATGTGGACTCTTACAGACTTCAGCAACTGGAATTGGAGAAAACAATGGTAGTTATCATAATAGCTGCCCCACGTTCCTCCAAACCATTTTTATGTACTTAGAAATATCCCCAAGGAATCTGAGGTCCTCCTGATCAAATTTCCCTCAATTTCTTTTGTCATCATTAATCTCTTGAAAAAAAGAAAACCTTAAGAGGGCTTCTTCCCCTGTTGATCTCGATGGATGGGAGTGAGAGCGATTTCCCAATCCCATTATTATTGGATTTCTGCGACTTACCTGTTGTGTTGGTCAGCTCGAAGGTGACTGTCTTATCAGGGATGCCACACACATTTCTCACAGATACCTGACATGTATAACTGGCATAGTCATGGGGTCGTAGATTTTTCAGTTTCAGAACTTTTGTTTCTCCCTAGAGTGTTTGAAAAGAAACAAACGAAGTTATCTCTTGAATATATAATTTCTCATAGTAGTCATGAATTATTTTCTTTTTATCATCATTCCAATAGTAGAATGTTCCTCCCTCATCTGTTAGTTGATAAATCAGTTTCTTTTCTTTCACCTTTTTTAGTGTATATGCCAGCCATCTTTCTGGTTTATTTGCATTTTCAAAAAAGTTTTGTTTCGAACTTCTAATTTCTTGGGCTAGGTCTTCTTTGTCTACTGAATTCAATTCATGTTTTTTTTAAGTCCGTTTGATTTTTTAATATTCTTTTTTTTTGTGGCTCTTTTTGTAGTTCCATCTCTAACCTCCTATACTCCTCTTCTATCTTCTTTCGCACTTGATTCCTTTGTTTATTTCTCTTTCCCTTGCCCCCAACAATCTGGGTCCTCATTTTGCCAAATTCAGAAGGAAGGAAGACTGAGTCAATCTTGAGCCCTGTCAGGATCAAACTCCTGGCTATGGGCAGAGTTAGCCTGCAATACTGCATTCTAACTACTGTGCCACCACTGTTCCTTAACTTTTAAAAAAATGAAAATTACTATCATGCAAAGCACAGCACTGGCAACCAATATCACCTTTATTTACAACAATGTTTCTCGACCTCATATAGATCTAACAGATATTCTTAGAAAATAAATACATGGAATGGCTTTATTAGGAAGTTGGAGAAAAAAGGCCAAAATGAGGCTCCTAGAGGACAGTCCCATAAGAGGTTATTTTTCGATCAGTTTGTAATTGGCCATGCCCCCATTGCCACCGCTTTGTGAATATGTAAGCTGCCTCTAGCATTGATTGCTGCCCATGTGATGGTCTCGGGATTCTCAACATGCTCAACTAATCCTGCTATAATGGAAGCAAGAATAATAGGAATTAAGCATTGCTAAAGCGTCTAGCAACAGGAATGAAGTGCTGTTTGCCACATCTCTCTAACCATGCATCTCCTTTTCAGCTTACTTTCAATTCAATATCTGAGAAGGGTGATGGTGGTGTAAGTTTTGGGGCAACAATATCTTGTTTTGAGGTATTTTTGCAATAAAGTAATACAAGGGTAATTTTATTTGAATGAACAGTGAAGTTCATTATCCTTGAAAAGTCTAGGTCATGGTGGAGATGGAAAAAAAATCACCATGTTGTTGGCAAGAATTTACTCCATTGCTGTCATTATAGGGGAATC
Organism: Thamnophis sirtalis; assembly: GCF_051295495.1. NCBI lineage: Eukaryota > Metazoa > Chordata > Lepidosauria > Squamata > Natricidae > Thamnophis > Thamnophis sirtalis. Next base: position 57,975,049 of record NW_028261386.1, on the reverse strand, counting down.
ATGCTAATCTATGGGAGAAAATATCAGAAAGTGGTAGTAGTAGTAGTGAATATGATCATCCATTGCATTTTCATCCTCTGGATCTATGGAAATGAATATAAAAGTAATGATGGAGTTGTATAGATATTCATTTCCATAGATCCAATAACTCCCCTCGCCCCATCATCAACCTCGGATTAGAGCTCTAGAGAATATATCCACTTCCTTGATCATAAAACAACATATATATAAAGACATTATAGGTAACCCTTGACTATGACTGGTCACTTAATCACTGTTCAAATTATGAGACCCCCCAAAGCGATTTAGGACCTATTGATTGATATTACAACGGCTGATTCTCTACGTTCACATGATTCTATTTTGGGACCTTGGCAACTGGCTTACCTTGACAACAGTTTGCAGTGTCCCACAGTCATATGACCACAATTTGTGATGATTTTTTTTTGCTGGTTTCTGTCATCTATTTCTATTTTTTTAAAGCAAAAAACATACTTTGGAGAAAACTGATTTGCTTAACTGCCACTATCAAAAATTGGATCTGGTCGTATGATACCTCAACTTACAACCACAATGAATTACAACTGTAATTGCAGGCTCAGTTACAGTCATAAGTCAAGGACTACCTATATATAAAACAACCTACAGATCACCATGCACACCAAGTCTATCATTTATAGCCAAGCTCTACGTTACAACTACATTTGCTTTGACTCACTTGATAGGGCTGCTCAACTGATGGAATTAAACCATTTAGGGGGCTGCATTACCACCCACAAAGATCAATAGACAAGTTAATAGAGTCATATCAATATCCAGGGAGGACCCACTATAAAACCAGCTATAGAAACAGAACAAGAGAACAATAGTGGGTTGTCAATCAATTTCATTTTATTTAAGTACAATGACAATAAAGATTATACTTGTCACCCACAACCCATAACTCAAACTACTCAACACATGATTTATAAACTACAACCAAACTGAACCATGATACTGTGCTTTCTTAGGCACCAGATGAGAGGTCCATACTTTCATACAGACAACTACTCAATCTGAAGTGAATTCTCCCAAGCAATATTGGTCCTTCTATAGGATCCAGGCCCTGCAACCAGCCCAGATATCTACTTTGCCCTCTACATCTACATTAACAGTACCATCACAAGCCCCAACAAGTGCACACATCAGATTAAAGGCATCTTCACATGCTCTTCCTCTTGTGTGATATATGCCATCACCTGTCAGCAATGTCCCTCTGGATTCCATGGACAAACTTTACACAAAAAAAATTAATGAACACAAGTTTGACATCAGAACTCAAAACAAGGACAAAGTAATAACAGCATTTCAACCTGCCAGGACACACTCTATGGCAGACCTCAAATGTCTATTTTGGAAAAATTGGACTTCCACAACACCCTTGAGCGAGAGATTGCAGACTTCATATATATTAAAGGTTTCAGGCAATCTGATAAGGTCTCGACTAACACAATGGCTCTTGAACACATCATAATTGTTAATTTATAATATCTGTCAGACATTAATCTACATTTGCAGAGGCAACTTGCCGCCCACCCTTTCTTCCCCCTTACTCCAGTTGAAATCCTATATATATATATATATATTAGCCCCTCTATAACATTTGATGAAGTTTATGAAAACTTATACCTTTTAATAAAATGTATTAGAAAAACTGATACCAGACTCCTGTTTTTTCCCCATTATCCTTAGGGTTCCTAAAAACAATATTTTGTTGTAATACCTTCCTGGCTTGAGAAATGAAATTGATGGGCCAACAGCAATCATCATGTTTTCAAAGTAAACTCTTGTATTTTTGTTCTGGTCCCAAACATTTTTGTCTTTTGGTGGTGGTGGGAGTATGCTTTCACATTGATGATAAAACAAAAACTGCTCTGCTAGTTCCTTTTAGAGAAATATGCATTCCAACTGGCTCCCTTTGAGTTTTACTTTACAAATTCCTTTGCTTGGTGCAAATTTTGATTTCTTCCTTGAAATCAAAACAATAAAAGTTACTTTTTAAGATCCACTGACATAATTTCTGTGAGAACTATTGTAAATCAAGAGACTGGTGTTCTCAGGCCAGGTTTGGAAATTATGTAAAACATGATGTAATTTAAGTAAAAACCAAACAATTGCTCAGCTTCTGGACCACCAAGTCTCATGCAAAGAGTTTATTAAATTTCAGGAAGGACAGGAAGAAAGAGGTATGGATCTGAACCATCATGTATATAAAAGGTACCTACAGCCTTACATTGCCATTGGGCATTCAACTGTTCTGTTGGGTTTCATTCTTACTTGCAGTAAAGATTCTTATTTAGCTAAAGTGTTTCTGAGAGACTTTTGCCAAATCCAAGCCTAGAAAATTAATTCAGCTATATAAAGGATTTACTGTTAGGTCCTAGTCAGGAGAGTCTGACATTTTCTCTCTCCCCTCACCCCCAATTGTATCTTCTGTTTTGCCTTGAACTTTTGTGAAATCCCTTTTGATTTATAACATAATTCACTAACACAGTCTATTTTATGCCTTCACTCTTCTGATTTTTCCAGAATAGGTAAAGGTTCCCCTCGCACATATGTGCTAGTTGTTCCCGACTCCAGGGTGCAGTACTCATCTGTTTCAAAGCCAAAGAGCCAGCACTATCTGAAGACGTCTCCGTGGTCATGTAGCCGGGATGACTAAACACTGAAGGCGCATGGAATGCTGTTACCTTCCCACCAAAGGTGGCTCCTATTTTTCTACTTGCATTTTTTGCTTGCTTTCAAACTGATAGGTTGGCAGAGGCTGGGACAAGTAATGGGAGCTCACTCCGTTACACAGTGCTAGGGATTTGAACTGCTGAACCTTCTGATTGACAAGCTCAGTGCCACTGAACCACTGCGCTGCCAGAATACCTTTATATTAAACTAGTGCAGCCCACCCTTAGTAATCTGAACATTACCATCTCATATACCTTTCCCTTTTGATCTCCAAATTATTAATACATGGCTTTTCCTTTAGAAAATTTGACCCAAAATCAAGTACAGGTTTTTTTCCCTTCTCTCTCTCTTTTTTTGCCAATTGAGAAAACATTACTTTTTGAAGCCGTAATTTCTGCTACAAGGGTAAAGTAGAACTTGATTCTCTCGTTCATCTATTCTATCTATCTCATTCATCTCAGATGAAGCTATTTGTGGACAGATGGGTTTCAGAAAACTGCAAGGCCAGGAAAAAAAAACCCCAGCTAAACTGACTTGTTTTTTTAAAAAAAAAATAGCAAGAAGAGGCCCCAAAATTAACCTGAGAGCAAATATATAGAAGTCAGACTTTGATGATTCAAGGTAGCATTTCTCTTGGAGAACTTGGTGTTTAGAGTTTTCTAATTGACTATATACAAAATAAATAGAGGACCAAGAAATTCCAGTTAGCCTATGCTTAAGATCAGAAATGATTTAAACTGTTAAAAGTTAGTTCAGTAAGAAGAAGCTAAGGTCAATGTAGAATGTCATTAATTTCTTTATTTCTTTTTTCTCAATAGATTTTAGACTGTGTTAGTTAAAAATCCATACCGTGTACGGGTTCTGGGAAGTCGGGGGGGAAGGAGGAGGGGGCTTGGGGCGTGGAGGGAGGGAGGGGCACACAAAAAAAATTGTATTTCAATGTCTTAATGATTGACAAATGATGAAATATTTGTGTTTTTTTTTAAAGAAAAAATAAATATGTTAAGTCAGAAAGACATAATATATTGTCAACGGTAAGGGGGGGGGAGCAGAAGAATAAAAACCATTTTTCTATAGAGTTTTCTAATTTTTGACAGTAAATATGTTTACCTAACCTTCTTGTCTAAGAATACGGAGGAAGAGATTTTCAGGGAAGAAATGGCAGATTGAAGACAGCTCAGTGAAAAGCAGAACCAATGACTGTGGTGGAATGAAGAGTCAGCTACTAGATCAACTCTTTGATAATCCCTCTCTGTACAAGAAGAGCACTTGAGATTCCCCAAAAGTGCCACAGACAGTTGCTCCTCACACAGAGATTGCAAGTTAGCAATATCTGATAGGTTCCCCTGATGAGGCAATAGCATCTTGCTCAAACTAGGGACAGCACCTTTGAAAAGACATTTTTGAATGTTCCATTTTCTAATCATTTTTGGAAACTGTTTGATAACTGCTTTTCAGCTATTAGGAATCTTTGGATTCATAGGTTTTATAATATTGCGTGAGTTTCCTTCAATCCTTAGCAAAATAAGTTTTAAATATAAGTTTAAAGGCTTATTTTGAAATAAGCAAAAGGATGGTGTAGGATGGTGTAGACAAATAGACTAAGTGTCCAGATAAATTTGATGTAAGATTTTTGGAATTATATATAAAGAATGCTTTCCCCTAAAAGGCTTGCTCAGGCAGCATATTTACAGCAAGAAAAAATTAAAATTAGCAATCTGGATAATATAAATTTGGAATAATTGTATAAAATACAAACACTATACAAATACTTGCATGTATTCACATGCAATATTCTCCCTACTTCCCTCCAACACATACACACTCACACAATACACACATATTCATAAATAATACAATTATCCAAAAGATATTTAAAAATTATAAACTTTTACAGACCACTGTCAAACCTGAGAAAAATATAGTACAACAGTTGAAATAGAATATTCAATCCAAAGTCAAAGGTTAATACTGAACCTGAGTCATTCCTGACAGTCTACACTCAGGCAGGTTCCAGTGTTCTTAATTATTCTTTGCCTGATCCATCATGCCACCACCTAAAACATGTGAACCTTGTGAATTATTTCAGGGTTGATGTCAAAAGTAGAAATTGCTTATAGTGTTGGTAATTGTATCCTGTTTTGCTAGTCAGTAGTAGACTAACTAGAGCATTTCAAGGTTCTGTATAAATCTGGCAGTATAGAAGAACATGTTCAATAGTTTCTACCTGTCTTGAGTCACAAGGGCATACTCATGCTGAATTAAAAAAGAGATGTTAAAGAAATATTTTGTTAGAAGGGGCAAAGAACAAAATAAAAAGAAATCAAGTTTTAAGCCATTATTTGAATGGATTAGGATCAAAATGATTAGAGGTAAATGGAAAGAATATAAAGTTGGTTTATTTGATCAAGGTTAAAGTGGATATATTATTATCTCTGGTAACTGTTTCTGTTTCTGTTTCTGTTTCTGTTTCTGTTTCTTGTCATTTATAGGCTGCCCTTTTCCCTGAGGGGACTCAGGGCGGCTTACAATTCGTGGGAAGGGAGTGCAAGACAAAACATGAAATAATATGTGAATAAAAATAAAACAATAAAACACAACATTCATTCAGCATTCGGGTGGGGCGGATAAAAATCTTATCCCCAGGCCTGCCGGGATAGCCAGATCTTAAGGGCTGTGCGGAAGATCTGGACGGTGGTGAGGGTGCGAATCTCTACGGGGAGATCATTCCAAAGGGTCGGAGCTGCTACTGAGAAGGCTCTCCTCCGCGTAGTCGCCAGTCGGCACTGACTGGCGGATGGAACTCGGAGGAGGCCCACTCTGTGCGATCTGATGGGGCGAAGGGAGGTAATCGGCAGAAGGCGGTCTCTCAAGTACAGTGGGTTTTGCTGATATCAGGTTTGAAATGATAAGGCTTTAAATGATTGCTTAAAGATAAAAGATGGAATATGGAAAGAAGAGATCATTTGTTATATATTAAGATAAAATTATAACTATATATTAAGATAAAATTATAACTTATAAAATTATAAGTTACTAAAATTATTTATACTTGTGATAAAAAGGGAAGTCATTCTTTTATATATTTCTTTTTCTACTATGTTCTTATTTTTATTTCTTTTCTACTTTTCTGCACTTTTTATTTTGCATTATATTTTTAATTGTAAGTTTTTAAATAAAATTGCTATAAAAAGGAATGTCGATGAAGAATTTAATTGCTGTACCTGATATTAAACTTAACCCAAAGTTGGGCATTGCAATTAGATATCTTGTTATTTTTATTCAATGGCTTGCTAATCAAATCTTGGATAATGTTTGCTTTTTCTTGCCTTGTTGTTTAAAGTAAATCTGTTTTAGGAATGGCTTTCATTAGACTGATCTCATGTAAAGCCACCTGTATTCCCTTGAGTCGACTGTGTGGTTCAGAAGGCAAAATTCACACAAAGATGGAAGGGAAAATGTAGCCTTGAAGAAAGATAAACACCAACAAGACCACAAGACTACTGTGAAAACTTGTCTCCAGAAGTTGTGGGTGCTCCAACACTGGAGGTTTTTAAGAAGGGATTGGATAACCATTTGTCTGAAGTGGTATAGGATTTCCTGTATGAACAGTGGGTCGGACTAGAAGACCTCCAAGGTCACTTCCAACTCTCTTATTCTGATTACTATTCTGTTTTGATAATAACATTTAGAACCTCCTGTCAAATACTGATTTGTGTGTGGTTTACATACATCTAATTTATTGATCAATAAGCATCGGGTAAATGTGTAACCACCAGTAAATCACTTACAAAGCTTAAACTATTAAGTTTACAATTTATCTGTTAATATAATCAACTGTCCCTAAGCGTCTTCTAAAGACTAATGTAACTAAGCCACAATTTTGAGAAAACAGAAAGCACACAGTTGAGAGAAAACATCATGCATCCAAATAAGCTGTTCTCTCTCTTTTTAGCAATACCATAATATATCAAAAGACAAGCAGTTGTTATCTCAGACTTGCTTCGCCTCTCTCAGCTGCCCAGTTTTGGCTTGTCAAAGGAATGTAATAGGTGTTAGACTATCACTGGCATATAAAATGATTATGACTGTACGCTAGAAAATAACAACAACAAATACACTCCAACTCATTCTGCAACTAGCATCGGGCAAACTATTCATGGCGCTGCAATTTTTGGTGATGTGCCAGTTATTAAGCTTTTTCCAATGATAAAATAACTCTCCCTTCCAGAAAGGTCATTTTAAGAGGTAGTGTGATATAATGGTTGCTGGATTGGGAAGGGGCAGATTTAGGATCGAGTCCCTGTGGGTAGTTTGGACCAATCAGGGTCTCTCAGTTGAACATTTCATGGGATTGTTTTGAGGATAGAAGTGAAAGAAGCATATTATATATGCTGTTTAGAGGAATGATAGGATGGGCATCTAATAAATAAGAAAAATAATATTTCCTTCCAGCAACTAATCAATAAAATCTGTAAGGACAACAAAATAATTGAAGCAGGAAGCAGATGCAAGGCAGAAAAGCAGGTGCAAGGTAGACAATTATGCCAACTACAATGTTACAACCAACAGAAGACAAAGGGTCTGGGCTTTCTAGACTCATGTAAAGCAACAGCTCCCAGAATGAGTAGGATCCATGCAATGGGAATGGGATGACTTGCCATAGCCAACTTGCTTTGGCCAACACACCATGGCCAACTCACTGCAACTAACTTGCCATAACCAACTCACCATGAACAACACGCCATAGCCAACTTGCTGTGGGACAATTTTACAATTCTATTTAATTATTTAAAATAAGTAACAATAATTTTAATTTTCGCCATTCACATTTCATTCTGTCCTTTCTTTTACATCCTTTCTTTATTAATTGTATTCCACCAATGGTGAATTGTCCTGCAGTGAGGTGGCCATGGCGAGTTGGCCATGGTGAATTTTCATAGACCCCCTTCCAACAGGTCTATCACTAAGGGGAAATTTTAGATATTTATTTATAGTCCAGTGCCAATGATTACAATCAAGGAAAGACACATCACACGTTTCCTCTACATCAAAGACTATTTTTATTCAAGATGCTCACCAGCACAATCATTAACAGCTCTAGCATCTCAAAATATTAATATTTTGCTTTATGGTTAATCTTGCCAAGAATTGCAGTTCCCTCTCTGACCATTAGTAGAAACCACTGAAATAAGCAAAAAACTTTTGTTATTGAGAAGGGAAAACAGGATGCAATCTATGGATCAAATTTCTCATTAACTAGAGTTTTTCTACAGAGCAGCTACATGTGTCTATAGTATACGCATAGACTTTGACTTATGACCAGAATTGGGACAAGAACTTCCCTTGCTAAGCAAGGAGGTGATTTAATCAGTTATGCCCAATCTTATGACTTTTTGCTATATAAACCAATTCACTGTGGTTGTTAAGTGAATCATGTGGTTGTTAATCTGGTTTACTGATTGTTGGAAGCTGGCTGGGAAGTCGACAGATAGGGTTCACATGACCCTGAGATGCTACAATTGCATGAACACATGCTAGTTGTCAAGCACCCAAATTTTAATCACATGAGCATGGGGATACTGTGACAGTCGTAAGTGCAAGGTCATGTCATAAGTCACTTTTTTCAGTGCCATTGTAACTGTGAATGTTCACTAAATGAATGGTTATAAATTGAGGAGTATTTTTATTTACATCTATCATGATAAATCAATTAAAGCTTCAGATTTCATATAACAAAGATGAAAATGAACAGGAAAATTCCTACGCCCATTCCTTTTCACCTAGGAACTGGGACAGGAATTCATATATCTCCCCTGTCCTTAGGCCTTACTTTACTTTCATCTAAGAAACATCTCCCTTCCACAAGGCACAATACATAACTTCCCTTTTTGAATATTGTTCTGGAAATACAAAAATCTTGGATCTCCTCTCTTCAATCCCAGTAACCCAAGACACTGGGTTTCATCTCATAGCACAATTCTCTGCATGCAGAGGGCAGCTTTGGTATGAGTTGAGTGAGAGAAAGACTAAGGCAGGGTGTTAAACTGGCAGCCTGCGGGCCAGATGTGTCATGTGCAGGCTACTTCCACCTCAGATCTGCGAAGGGAGAAAACGTCGCAAAATGTCACGTGATGGCAATGTGACACCAGTGGCCTAGGGCATGTTGCCAAAATCAGATACAGCCAGAAACCAAACAGAGCTTAGCCTGAAGTTGGTAGCCAGATGTGCAGAATGCAACTAATTCAACATCATTGTCAACTTGTAAAATGTTGCTATGATTATTATCAGGTTGGCATTTGAGGGAGGATTCCATGCATACCTTTGGCCAGAGTCGGATCTCATATTTCTACAACCTAGTTCGTATGATTTATGATGCATGACAGAAGGGAGGAGATAGAGGGGTAAAGTTCAAACTCAATTAAGCAGAAGCTAGTTACGGCTACACAGAAGATCATGCCAAGATATTGATCCTAATAAATGAATGGGTTTTTTTTAACTTTGTCTCGAGGCTCCTAAATTAATTAGGTCATCCCTTGGGAACTTCACAATCATCTTCCTTTCCCTTGCTTTCACAAGAATTAAATGTGAGCCTGCATGTGAAGTAGAGCTGGAGTGTACGTGTGGGCTAATTTTCCAGATTGCTTTTAGAAATATAGCACAGAAGATGTTACCTAGTTAAGGATAATGAAACATCTGCAAGAAAACAAGCAAGCTCAGACAGCACCCAGGACCTCCTCATTTCAATCCTGAGCTACAAATATTCTCCTTTGTTGGTGATATAGTCTCAATTTCATAAAACTTCAAGGAAAAAAATGTCAGCATGTGATTCAAGAAAGTCAGCACATGGAAAGTTTTGAGAATTTATGAAGGAGAAAAATAAAGAAAAACACACATTCGTTGTGGAAATTGTTTCTGAATAGTACTTCATCACTAGGTATTTGAACAATCTCAAGAAAAGCCAGTCATCAATTTCAAGAAACTGAGGCAGAGCATTAATGAAGCATAGACAATCCACCAGGTGGTAGGAGAGGGGAGAATTTAGCTTGCTGCTGTAAGATTTCATAGATTAATCATATAGTCTGAAGTGCTATGGTTGCAAAACAGAGACCGCATTTCCTTAGAGTCCTGTGAAAAAATCAGATGGAACAATGGCTAATAATCTCTTTCTATCGGTCCACCATAGAAAGTGCCCTCACATATTGCGTTACAGTATGGTATGCTGCAGACAGGAAGGCACTACAGAGAGTGATAAATTCAGCACAAGAAACCATTGGTTGCCCTCTGACACCACTGAATGACATCGCCAGATCTCGCTGCTTTAGCAGAGTAAGGAAGATACTCAGAGATGATTCACACCCTGGTCAGTGTCTCATCAGGTAGAAGACATCAAAGTATAGCTAGTCAAACAAACAGGTTTAAAGATAGTTTCTATCCTTAGGCTGTGAGACTTTTAAATACCACCACAATCACTCCATGCATACGTTAGTTTTTTTTCTTTTTTCATTTCTGCTATAATTTTGCACCAGTGAGGTTAAAACCAATTTCGTTGCATTTAAGTACAATGACAATAAAGATTATACTTATACTTAAAAAACCCAATGTGGAGTTTTTCCTTAGTACTCAACAAGCTGTTTCTTACAACAAGAAGTCTTTTAAAAACATTTTTTTAGGTACAAGCTTTTATCCCTTAAATGGACATAAATAATATAAAGTAACAAAAGCAAACTTTTATACATGGATAGACAGACAGAAAGACAGATCGAGTGTCTTTGAAATTGATTTCTTTTGGCAGCAGAGCTGTATCAAGAATGCTGGGCTGTGAATTTTGAACTTGTACACAGGGTTTGTCAAATCTACCCATTTTCTTTCATTCCTTTCTGTCTCTCCCATTTATCATGTCTGTTAACTTTGCTGAGTTAATATCTTTCTTGACCTTGTTCCTTCTCTTTAATGTTATACTGTTGTAGTTCTTCCTCCAATCTTAGCATCTCTTAACTCACTTTTAGGACTTAGTTCAGTGGTGCAATTCAGCTGGTTCTATCCAGTTTAGGCAAACCAGTAGCAGTGGCGGTTGGAGGCTCATTAAGTCTTGTTTTTGACACTGTGCATATGCGCGGAAGGTCCTGCATATGCGCGGAGGTATCGCATGGGCTCACATTTGTGAACCAGTAGCGAAGGTAAGTTGATTTCACCCTGACTTAGTTCAGGATTTACAGGCCCATATCAAGCATTATTAGCATACAGAGTTCTAGGTAAACAAACACTGAAATAATCCATCCACACAGCATCACATAAATAGTTATGTAATTTGCAGTACTGCACTATAGGAATCTTTGCTTGATACCATTGTAAATCAATCAAAGAAAGAGCAGTGGCTTTTATGTTGCATTAAAAAAATCTTTATTGGGGTTCATCAGAAACCAGAAGCCTTATAAGAATCTATGGTGCACACGTAGTGGAAATTCTACATGTAAAGCTGCAGAAAGTGGGGAAAAAGAATAATTAAAATGGTCAAGGTTGCAGAAACAACCCTCTATGAAAAAAATACATATTTGCATTAGTTTTTAAACAGAAAAAAAGGTAGAGATGATTAAGTAGATAAAATTGGACATGATGTAAAGGAAATTAACATACATTAGTTATTTCCTCTCTCATATTACAACTTGGGATCATCCAATAAAACTGAATAGTAGGAGATTCAAGATAAAAGATTGTATCTCTTCACACTATGTGTAGTTAAACTATTGAACCTGGAAGTTTTTAAAAACAGGATTAGACAAGTTCACGGAGATAAGACTCAGTGACTACAATACTATTCTTCAAACCTATATGTTGCCACAAGAAAATCCAAGTTCCCCTGAATGTCCAAAAAGCATGTGGAGCGAGAACATCTATCTCACCTCTGTGTACAGTGGTTCATAGATATCCACTCCATTATCCTGACTGTGGGAAAGTGTCTCAGAACCCCTTCTCCAGATGAAGCGAGCAGGTGGATTAGAGCTGACTGTGCATCGAAGGAAGACTGTCTTCTCATGATAAAAACTCCCACGGACATCACTGATAGTTTGATGGACAGTAAGGACGGGCTTGTCCAAATCTGCAAAGAAAAGAAAGAAGGAGGGAATCCAGAGAGATTGTTGATGAGATTTAGGAATGTGGAATTGCCTGTGGGCCACCCAATGTTCCAGATACAGAGGAAAAGGAAGGTAGTTTGGAAGTCGTCATTCCACCCACCAGGCGAACTAATAATTCTCAAAATGATACCTCCCTAAAGCTGAAGACGTTTCTTGGATGAGAAGTGAAACATCTTCAAAGAAAAACCAGAAAAGTCCAGTTGCTTCTTGAAAAAGCACATTTGGGTCCTTTTGAAGTAAGGTTAGCTATCTGCTAGGTATCTGCATAGCAACTGAGCTTTTCTAAAACAGCTAAATGAGGAATAAGATAAATTGCATTTGCCAGATTGATCAGTAAATACTACAAGGACTGCTGTCTGTAAATTATCTGGCCCCAGAAGATTGAAAAGCTCATTTTGTCCTGGGGCTAGTGAACATGTCACAGAAGTCCTTTGAATAAATTGTGCATTCTGTTGTCTTTTAGCAAGCCAGATGGCGAAAGAAAACAGGAGATAGGCTATTTTTAACTTGGTGTATTGATATTTTAAGCACTGTGTCCGGCTTTGTGCCAGTTGATAAAATTCAAGTGCTTTGTATTTTGTTTGTCATTGTGGAGTGGAGATCTTTAATAATGCTTGTGAAAACTTGATGCCAGATCTGGTTGTTTCTGCCTAGCCTGCCAAATGCATCTGTTCATCACTTTTATTCTACTAATGATACTTTGTAGTTTCTTTGAACTGCAGCTTTTTAAAGTTTGAATGAAGTTCTTGCTCCATCAACTGAGGTACCACTAGTGAAAAGATATGCTTTAATCTTGCATCTTACATGATCTCTCAACTAGAAAGACATTTTAAATCTCACTTTCTAGCCAACCCCAATTTGTTCTTTTTAATATAAATTTAACATTTTAAATTAGGTTTCTGTATATGGTTTGCAATCATTTGTTTCTACATTAAATCCAGAGGTTTCAGTTAGTGTCATGTTCATGCTAGAATTGGAGTTGATCTATATTTAGCATAAAATCAAGAACTTTTAAGAGTTATTCTTTAATCACACTATTGACTGCTCCTCCATTCAAAAATCTTCATGCAAACAGAAATTAATCACAATGAAAAGCAATTTAAGCAGGACCTGCTCAAAATCCCACAAGGGGAATATCTTTATTTGCTCAACCAATATTTTATCATCTCTGCAAGTTTTCATGTTTCTTAAAAATCTTTATCAGCCTCAAGGAATGCAATTTGGATGTTGTCCAATACAGCAGGGTGCAAAATGTTTCTGAATTATAGCAAGGGGTTTTGTAAAGATATAGCTCTCTGAAGATGTTGACTCTTATTTCATATAAGAGGCCAAATAATATATATTAGCCCCAAATCTCATGTTCATTTTCTTGCTTTTTAACTATTTCACTTTATTAGAACTTTTAAGAAACTTGAAAGCTTGCAATTAATACTAAATTTTGGTTAGTACAATAAAGATATTGCCTCCATAGGTTGTTTTGCTTTTGATTTTTTTCCTGGCTGATATATCTATCATTATAGAAACAGTATAACTTAGTATTTGGGCATATTCTTTAAATTCAGAAGGATCAAATTAAATCCTTGCCATCTCTAGATAATACTGAAACCACTTCCTTATTTTTTTAAAAAACCCATAAAGGTACACTCCCAGTAAACAATATTTTTTGGTGAACCAATGACCCAACCTGGTAAAAAGCAGTCTCCTTGGTCCCCAATATTATTTTTACATAGGACAAAATTGAATATTACAAGTCTCTGCTCATTGTGTGAACCAAAATCCTGCAGGTAAGATTCAGTGTGTAATTCTGGTAATAACACTAATTCAGTGCATCATAATAAGACTTCTGGTCTCAAGATAACTTTCAAGATTGAGTAGATTAAAGGAGCAAAGAACCCTTGAATTAAATAATCTAATTCTTGCCATCCATTTAGGTTCCCACTTCATTTAATGTTCTGCTAATGAGGAGAGACAGAGCCAAACCAGATTAATGAAAGTTGTCAATATGCATCATATATTCCCTCCCTTGTGATTGTGAGCCGCCCTGAGTCCCCTCAGGGAAAAGGGCGGCCTATAAATTTTAATAAATTCAATTCAATTCAATTCATATGTCCCTGCTTTCAGACAGTTGCGGGTGTGTATATTTGTGCACTCTGGGGTTGGGGAAATGGATAATCATTAAACTCAGTGGAGAAAAAAAATCCAGATGTACGCTAATGAGGACCAAATGCAGAGCCTTTGTAAAAGATACCACTAAAGAAAAGTCCTTAAATATTTGAAGCATGTGACCACAGAGCACCTGAAGGCTCCTTTCCCCCATCTTCTCCATAAGGGTCTTATATGCTATTGACATTTAAAATATTGATTTAGCTATATATAAGTCTGTAACTCTGGTTTCAAGACAAGATACTACTTTCTGCTAAAAACAAACATTGTCCATTAGACGTGTGCCTAGACCAGTCAATTTGTATATTTTAATGAGGGCACATGTTTTGAAGAGCCAGTGTTTGTAATAAAAGTTGATATTTCTTAGTCTGATAATACTAGAAGTGTATTCAGACACAAGGGCAGATTTTTTTTTTAGCCGAGTAGTAATATTGAAAATGGCAGAGGAAAACATAAAAGAGATGTAGAGCCAGATTAGAGGGACTTCTTATATACTTTGTAACAGTGACGTGCAGTCAGCCTTAGGCCTGGTGAGACACTTTTTAGACTTGTGGACTTCAACTCCCAGAATTCCACAGCCAGGCATGCTCAGTTCCAATTTAAAGTGACAGCATTTCCCCCCCTTGCAAAATAAGTTTTCCCATTCTTTTTCTTCTCCCTCCCCCTCCTTCCTCCCTCTCTCCCTCCCTCCCCCCTCTCTCAAACAGACACATGCACACAGAGAACTTGGATCCCTCTCTCATTCACTCACTCTCAAACACAAACACAGAAGTTGGATTGGATATATTTTCCAAAGGCTTGAAAGCAGCTCCTCTGCCATACCCCCCCTCCCCTGCTGCCTTCCAATCAAACTTTTTTAATTCCTCCCTCCTCCCCACATGCACCTTTTCCAGCTGTTTCAGAGACGATTTCAACTCTGCTTCTCCCTGCCCTGCCCTGCCCTCCCCTCATGAAAGGCCAGAGCTCTATCAGACTGAGCTAGTTGCTCCCAGAGAACTCTAAAAAGCCTCTAAAAATGCCCTCTACAGGAGGCGAGAGAACAAGTGCCTCATTTGCATAAGGAATTTTTTGCTTATTAACCCTTGCTTAACTCTTAAAAGGCGAAAAATTCCTTATGCAAAAGAGGCCCCTAATTCTCTGGCCTCCTCCTATGGTTAACACAAAGCCCTGTTCCAAGTCACTGTGAATCTGGCAGCAACTACCTTGGCTTTAATTATTTTAAAAAACTCTTTAAAATTCTTTCCTTTTCCTCATGACTGGTAAGGCCATGCCTCCCTTGCCTCTAGTGACTGCATGTCCCTGCTTTGTAAGGAGTTTCAACCAAATATACTAATCTTAATATCATGTTCGAGTTAATCTAGGCAAACTTTTTTAATGTTACCTTCCTGGATGGCTCCTAAATAAGCATCAGGATTCCACTTTATTTTATAAATCATATTTGAGTTCCTACAATGACCTAAGATGAGATACGTAGAGTCAATCAAAAGAATGACTAATGCATTCTGGATTGTTATGCATATTCTGTTATGCACAAAGCTATTTGTGCCAATGTCTACATAAACTCTTGTCTACATTAATGGGAGAATGGGGTCTTTCTACTGTAACTAAATATTTATGTTCTTTTCCCAAGTGCTTTGTGATCACATCATTCAAGTGAGAAAATATGGGGTCATTGCTATTTGTTTCCTCTGCATTTTGATCATCCTTTGCAGCAGTTCCTACTTGGATGGGCTTCAGAACTGTTCTTTGCCTTGTTCCTTCCACAAGCTAAAGAAAGAAGAAAAAATATCAGTGACAATGAAATAGCTGAAATAGCATCACTGGGCTTTAAACAATGACATGCAAATGGGGCAGCAATAAAATTCACTGATCTAAATCTCAATTGTCTGCTGCCTAACTCTCATTCATTTTTGATGCTGCAAAGCAGTTATAACAAGATGACTTACCCTTGGCCATTTCACCTGGACATTTTTTCTGCCCCAAAAACTCTTAGTGTAATAAGTTCTCACCTGCACTTCATCCCAGGGACCTTTAATTTCCTATCAGTCTCCAGTGACAGCTCTAATCTCTCACCAGACCGCTTTGGAGTATGGGGGGGGGGACCCTCACTGTGTCAAAGTGAATGATTAAAATAAAGTGAAGTGATTTAAGCTCCTCATATTTAAATGTGCAAACTCTGCCAGAGTATCCTTTAATTCAAGTTAATGTCTTTATTATCTTAAAGACAATTTCTCCCATCTAGTATTCACTAAGTCTTAAAGGTTCCCCTTGCACATATGAGCTAGTTGTTCCCAACTCTAGGGGGCAGTGCTCATCTCTGTTTCAAAGAACCAGCACTGTCCAAAGACGTCTCTGTGGTCATGTGGCTGGCATGACTAAATGCCGAAGACGCACGGAACGCTGTTACCTTCCCATCAAAGGTGATTCCCTTTTTTTCTACTTGTATTTTTTATGTGCTTTTTGAACTGCTAGGTTGGCAAAAGCTAGGACAAGTAACAGGAGCTCACTCCATTACGTGGCACTAGGGATTCAAACCACTGAACTGCGGACCTTTCTGATCAACAAGCTCAGCATCTTAGCCACTGAGCCACCACATCCCTTTTTGGGTCCTGTAGGAACTACAAGCCTCAAAAATCCCTGTCCTGCTCGTGTGATGCTACTTTTCTCATAGATAGATAGATAGATAGATAGATAGATAGATAGATAGATAGATAGATAGATAGATAGATAGATAGATAGATAGATAGATAGATAGATAGATGCCTCTGACTTCTGGTAACCTGCTGGACAAGTCATTGCAATTTTCTTGGTAAGATTTTGGAAGTGGTTTGCAATTGCCACCTTTCTGGAGCTGAGAAGGTGATTGGTCAAGGTCATTCAATTGGCCTTATGCCTAAGGACAGGACTAGAATTCAGTCTCCAAGTTTCTCACCTGATGCCTTAACCAGTACACCATTACACCAGACTGGCTCTTTCCTCCTTTCTTATCCTCCTTTCTCATCCTTATTTATCCTGATACCCAAACCAATGCAGCTAGTTGCAAATTCACCAATCACTCTTCCAACTGAAAGAAATCAGAATACAAAAATTGCCCTCTTCAAAAATTCTGAAGAAAACCAAAATTTTACTCATGAATGCCATCTTTCTTCCTTGTTTTCCAAGCAGTCTCTGAACGTAATAGAAAAGCCAAGGAGATTTTCCATGCCCATGGCAATTTGCAAGTGTCTGTTCTTTTCACTTAAGCCTCAGCATGTCTCAGCAAAAAAAGGGAATCATTAAAAGTATTAAATCTTAGCAAACACTGATGAGAGTAGAAATGGTGACTACGGAAAGAATTGTACTTAATTTTTTAAATAATATTTTGAAGTACTCAAAGCACTTCATCTATTTCTAGCTGGATACACCAATGCCTACAGTAATACACATTTTTAATAAAACTCTATCAGAGCTTAATTCAACCCATAGTTATTAGCTTGCCAACTGATACAACCATGTGGGTTGTTTCAATATCAATATAACTTTTAAATGTCCCCACTTTCCATCTGGCTTTCCTATCTTTTCCTCCCAGCATGGAAAAGCTCCAAGGAAAAGCTTCCCTAATTAATAATGATGTCTGGTGACTTTGTGCTAGTGGAGGCAGTTTTCTGGATCTTCAGCAGACCTGCTTTGCTGGCACTGACTGAAATGTAGCAGCAGATTGGCTGAGTTTCTTCTACAGGGATTTATGTGAAGCTTTGGAACACGTTTATATGGATGAATGACCTGAGATTTTTCTGAAAACTGGAAGCTGCTTAGGAATTTGGACAAAAAGTTGACTAATTTCATTTTTTAGTACTAATCCACTGTATTTGTATTGAGGAAATCCCACGAATAAAGGATCATGTTTGCAACAGGTCTTAACTTTCCTTGGCTGCAGTATAGTCACATCTGGAATCTGTGGCTAGTTCTATACAGGTAGCCCTCGACTTACAACCACAATTGAGCCCAGAATTTCTATTGCTAAGTGGGGCATTTGTTAAGTGAGTTTTGCTCCATTTGATGACCTTTCTTGCCGCAGTTGTTAAGTGAATCGTTCCTGTTGTTAAATTAGTAGCATGGTTGTTAAGTGAATCTGGATTCCCCATTGACTGTGTTGGTAAGAAGGTTGCAAAAGGTGATCACATGATTGCAAAACCCTGCAACCATAATAAATATGAACCAATTGCCAAGCAGCCAAAACGTTGATCCTGTGACCATGGGAATCCTGCAATGGTCGTAAGAGTGATGTTGTAACGTTGAAAGGTCACTAAACAAACTGTTGTTAGTCAAAGACTACTGGTACGTGCATTGTACTTTTTCCAAGTGTCAGGAATGATTACAACTTGATCGAGAAAGAGACACTGAAACATCACAATTCTGAGCGAATAAATTGAAACAATCGTAATTGTATCTGAAGGGCACAAGTAACTTTAAACGTTTATGGAGATTCTCAGTCATCCAGGTCCTGGTTGTCCCAAAGGTGCTTTTTCAAGAGGAAACTGGACTTGCTGGTTTTTCTTTGAAAACGTTTCGCTTCAGACTGAAGAAGCTTCTTGGATGAGAAACAAAACATTGGAGGAGCCGAGATGGCGCAGTGGTTAGAGTGCAGTACTGCAGGCCACTTCAGCTGACTGCTATCTGCAGTTCAGCGGTTCAAATCTCACCGGCTCAAGCTTGACTCA
Organism: Thamnophis sirtalis; assembly: GCF_051295495.1. NCBI lineage: Eukaryota > Metazoa > Chordata > Lepidosauria > Squamata > Natricidae > Thamnophis > Thamnophis sirtalis. The sequence goes on along the minus strand of NW_028261386.1, from coordinate 57,956,331 downwards.
GCCTTCCATCCTTCCGAGGTGGGTGAAATGAGGATCCAGACTGTGGGGACGATATGCTGACTCTGTAAACCGCTTAGAGAGGGCTGAAAGCCCTATGAAGCGGTATATAAGTCTAACTGCTATTGCTATTGCTAACATCTTCAGAGAAAGACCAGGAAGTCCTGTTGCCTCTTGAAAAAGCACTTTTGGAAGTAACTGTCCAATTACCATCAACAGTAAATGAAAGGGAATGTTTGTTGCATATTAAGGACCAACAAAGCAGACAATGTCTTGAAATAAGCAGTTAAGGCCAGCAGTGGTAAGGACTAATCTAGTCCTTTCCTATTCTCTCATTCGTCTATCTATCCATCGAACAAAGAGTTACAAAAAAAATGAAAATTCTTTTCTGGGACAGCAACACACACACACACACACACACACACACACACACACACACACACACACAGCAAGAGGCATATTACCAAGTCCATCTGTAGAGTAGATGTTAGTATTGAAAAGCCCTTGGCCACCCAATTTACCCCATAGCGCTAAAGGTAAGAAATATAGGAAGAAGAGCGGGACTCTGCATCAGCTTAGATCCAAGCTCTAACCTAGAAGCAAAGGGAAACTGCACAAGAAATCAATTCCCTTTTGAGATGGGACTCTTTAATAACCCAAGATCAATGATCTGTGGTAAATAAAATTAAAGAAGCAAAAAAAAAAAAAAAAAGCACAGGGAAGCTGTATAATAGAAGAGGACAAGAAGAAAAGCCTTAACAAAATTGGCAGAGAATCAATATCCCAAATTTCCAAACAATGAGGAGGATGGCAAGTTGGTGAAGCTTCTCCTAAATATTTCAAGAAAAGAGCATAAATTTCCTAGAAAAGATTTTAAAAACTCCTCTGCAGTTGGCACCAAAAGGGGCTCCTTATGCTAATGTTTTGTACATATATAATTAAAAGTAATATACAGGTAAGGATGGTCTTTTGGGGAGGGACGGGATAGGCTTGTGAAGTAAAATGTGAAATGTTTAACTGTATATTGTCACAACATTCTCTTGGGGAAAAAACACTGCTCTTTGCTAGCTGATTCAGCTGGCAGGAGGCACCAGTAGCTTTCAGAGACCTATAAAAAATTTCTTTAGCAACCTGCGATTGCTGCCAGTCACCTGGGAGGAAGCAAGATGTGTATTTATCAAACCAGTAGAAACATTTCAGGAAAGCAGGAAAGTGGGGATAATTACCGTATTTTCACCCATATAACCCGCCCACGCAAATAACCCGCCCATGCGAATAACCTGCAGGTTTTCAAGATCGTGTAAAATGTTTCCCATATACCCCGCCCACTTATATAACCCGCAGGGGGCGCTGTGCATGTAAAAAACGCATATAACCCGCGGGTTATATGGGTGAAAATACGGTATATCATTCATTACTAGATATTTGAACAGGGGATTATCAATGTAAGAAAAGTCTTCCAGGATCAGGCCAGGGCGCATTTTAACCAGCACCAATTACCTCTGGAGTACCCACAAACAGAACCCCAAGGCATACTGATATTTTCCCCACAACTGGCATTAAACAAACTGCATTTTTTTAAATTTAAGCTCTGAAGTTATCAATTCATACATTTATCTAATTTATTTGATCTCTGTGAATTTATCTGATCTCCTATTAAAAGTTATGCAAGTCATCCTTGTAAACTGGCTCTAGCCCTATTCTCTCAAGCAATAAAGTTGCTTCTTCTGTATGACAGCTCTTCAGATATTTGAAGGTTACATTAATGACTCTCAGTCATCTTATTTGTAGGCTGAACATTCCTAGATCCTTTCCATTCCTGACAATCATTCCTGATCAAACTTGATTTTAGACACTTCACTTTCTTGATTGTTGTTGTTAGTTGCGAAGTCATGTCTGACCCATTGCGACCCCATGGACAACGCTCCTCCAGGCTTTCCTATCCTCTACCATCCTCTGAGTCCATTTAAGCTCACATCAATTGCTTCAGTGACTCCATCCAGCCACCCCATTCTCTGTTGTCCCTTTCTTCTTTTGCCTTCAATCTTTTTCAGCATTAGGCTATTCTCTAGTGAGTCCTTTCTTCTCATTAGGTGGCCAAAGTACTTGAGTTTCATATTCAGGATCTGGCCTTCAAAAGAGCAGTCAGGGTTGATCTCCTCTAGTACTGACCGGTTTAATCGCCTTGCAATCCAAGGGACTCACCATCTTGATAGATCTTCAAAATTTCTCCAGTATGTCACTGTCCCTTTGAAAGTGATGTGCCCAGAACTACATACAATTCTACACAAAGATCTCCTATAGGCAAGGGAATGGGAGAAACCAGGCTTCGCAGTAGTATACATGAAATAGTCCTTATCAATTATAAATTCAACATGAGCCAGCAACGTAATGTAAAAAAGGCAAAGGCCTTTTTAACAGGAGCACAGAGAATACAGATAGTGCTTGATTTACAACCACAATGAAACCCAAAATTTCTGTTGCTAAGCGAGACAGTTGTTAAGTGTGCTTTCCCCCCTTTAATGACATTTCTGGCCACATTTGTTAAGTGAATCATTGCAGTTATTAGGTTAGTAACAGGGTTGTTAAGTGAATTTGGTTTTCCCATTGACTTTGCTTGTCAGAAAGTCGCAAAAGAGAATCAAATGACCCAGGAACAGTGCAACCGTCATAAGTATGAGTCAGTTGTTAAGTGTCTGAATTTTGATCACATGACCATGGGGATGCTGCAACGGCCAAAAGTGTGAAAAATGATCATAAGTCCCTTTTTCCAGTGTGGTTGTAACCTTAAATGGTCACTAAATGAACTGTTGTAAATTGAGGATTTCCCGTAGAACATGGGAAGTAATTTTTTTTCTACTGTAATCTGCCTAGATGAGACCCTTGTGTAGAACTGTATCTGGTTTAGGGCACATCACTTTCAAAGAGACGTGACATATTGGAGACATTTCAAAGAGGGACGACCAAGATGGTGAAGTGTCTAAAATCAAGTCTGGTCAGGGATGATTGTCAGGAATGGAAAAGCTAGGAGTATGTTCAGCCCCAAAATAAAATGACCAAGTGACAGATTATAGCCATCTTCAAATATCTGAAGAGCTATCATACAGAAGGAGGAGGGGACTTTCTCTATTGCTTGAGAGAATAGGGCTAGAATCAATTTACAAGGATTTGAAACTAGACTTTAAGAGGAACTTTAACTTTTAAGAGCTTTTAAGAACTATGTCAGAGATCGCGTGCCATCGCGTGCCATAAAGGGGGGGAGCATGGGGGGTCATGCACACGCATGCCAACACCCATAATTCTATGCACCCTACCCCATACGCATACACACAACCCCCCATGCATGCACGTCAACCCTCCATGCATGTGTGCCAATCCCCCCATGAATGCGTGCCAACCGCCAATGCATGCGCATGTGATCCTACGCATGTGCATGCAACCCAACCACCCTCAACCCACTTTTGGCACTTGATGCCACGGTGGACCCATTTTCCGCTCTCCCCAGACTCCAGAGGTTTTCTCAGAGCCTGGGGAGGGTGAAAATAGCCTCCCCCACACCCTGGATGTCCTTCAAGAAATGGCCCGTTTTCTCACTTCCAACTTCCGGTTTGCGCATTGGGCCATTTTTGACCCTCCGGAGGCTTCAGGAGGCTTCCCTGATGCCCCCGGAGGGAGAAAAACTGCCGAAAATCAAGGTTGAAATCAGCTAGCCAGCACCCACATGTGTACTGGAGCTGACAGGGCAATGCCTCGTGTTCCCTCAGAAATGGTTCTGCGTGCCACCTGTGGCACGTGTGCCAGTGGTTCGCCATCACGGAGCTCTGTGAACCATCAGCCAACATAAGAGACTGTCACACGAAGAGTGTTGTTCATTAGAGATCTTCATTCATAAATACTCTAGTGAATTCTATACATTTGTGCAATTGGGTGAATTGACACTTTTGTGTAAAGGGAATGACCTTGATGAATAGTAGGAAGAACTGCAATCATGACCACAGTCAAATAAAAGAAATCTGGGCCATTTTATTTGCCAGTTCTCCAGACTACTTAAAATTTCCACTTACCGGTTCTCCAGACCCTGTCAGAACTGGCTGAATGCCACCTCTTTCACTGACTATAGTACACAACCCTTCTTATCTAAGGGCATGACTAAGTTTATGAAGACTTTTTGTCCAAGAACAGCACTTTCAGGAAAGGGAGCATGGATAAAACAAAGCCTATTCCTTTGCGTCAGAGGTATGAGAATGAGTCTAGGTCAATGCAGAATTTCACTCGTGAAATGATCAAGACACACGCAGTAGAACTGTGGGAAGTCTTGGATGGCCACAAAATGACTTACACTGCACATCTACTCGAATGGACTTGATGGCAGGGACCCCAACCCCATTCTCTGCTTTACAGTAATAACGACCCCCCTGAAGCCTCTGGATCTTCTCAATCAGAAGCGTTTCATTCAACACCGATGTCTCCTGGAATTTGTCCGAGGCGCTGCCAGCAGTTTTGGTCCACCTCACCTAGAGGAGGGGAAGAAGAAAAACAGAGAGAAACAAAGCTTAGGAGAAAAGCAAACTTTGATCTGGGCCCATCAGAGGAAGCAATTATTTATTTGAAATGCTTTTAGGCTGCTTATCATGCTATGGTACACAGTGCACCATTTAATATACAAACATACAAAACAATTACAAATATATAAAAATGAGCAATGTGATAAATGCCAGAACGAATATCAATGTCAGATTGATATTCAAAATTAGAAGGCTATCAGGCAGAGATTTCAGGGCACATCTAGTTTTATTAGATATTTGAAAAGTTATCATTAGAACAGAAAACTAATAACTGCTAACCACATCCCCTAAACCAAGTAGATAATAGTCCTCAAATACCAGTCTTATCTCTCTTCCTCCTGCCGTTGTGTCCTAATGGATGGAGAGCTGATTGTTTATCTGTAGATTTATTGATAACTGATATAGGTAGTCCTTGACTTACGACCACGATTGAGGCCAAAATTTTCAGCAAGATGTTAAGTGCCTCATTTTATGATCTTCTTTTTCTGCCACAGTTGTTAAATGAATAACTGCGGTTGTTAAGCCAATCTGGCTTCCCCCATTGAGTTTGTTTGTCGTAAGCCAGCTGAGAATGTTACAAATGGTGATCACATCACCACGGGACAGTGCAACTGTCATAAATACATACTAGTTGCCAAACTCCCAAATTTTGATCACATCACCATTGGGATGTTGCAATGGTGTAAAGTCATAAGTCACTTTTTCAAGTGCCATTGTAACTTCAAATGGTCACAAAATGAAAGATTATACATCAAAGACTAGCTATATTTCTGCTTTGTTGCTATAACACACCTTTAGACCTAGGATTTCTGCATCTGATCTCAGTCCTTCTGTCCCTCATAAAAAATGTTTTTGGCATGCATCTAAATTAACATGAAATTTGCATGTTTATATCTCACATCAGTTTTTCACACAATCTGAATCAATCTTTTGTCTTCACCTTGGATGTTAAAAAAAATATTGCCCCAAATAGGATCTTAAGGTGAAGGTAAAGGAAGGTATGTGCTAGTCATTTTTGACTCTAGGGGGCGATGCTCATCTCCGTTTCAAAGCCGAAGAGCCAGAGTTGTCCAAAGATGTCTCCGTGGTCATGTGGCTGGCATGTTACATGGTGCTAGGGATTTGAACAGCTGAATTGCTGATCTTTCTGATCAACAAGCTCAGCGTTTTAGCCACTGAGCCACCACATCTCTTAAATAGGATCTTATTTTTGCCAATGAAGAGGGTTCTCTTGATAACTCTGGAGATTCCAAAGATACCAGCAGTAACTCCTATTATTTTGCTTTTGGTTAGCAATCACCACAGTGCTTAGGAAGCTATGTTTGCATAGCTGCATAAGGGCTAATTGGGATCATCACATTTCTGAACAGAGTAAGTTCAGTCAATTCTCTCTAGACCCTGAGAATCCTGAAATGGTTAGTTTCCACAAGTAAGTTGATGCAGACTCACTATATTGCTTCCCCTCTCTTAATTAATCTTCCCAGGATGTTTGTTTACGCCTCTGTTTGAATACAATAATTTTATTTTGTTATTTATTTTATTCCCTAAGTGATCTGGGCAGTGAATGAATGACTTGCAGAGTTGAAAAGGGTAAAGCAGTAGAAATGGATTGTAAAAATTTCAGAACTTGCAGAAGAAAAAATACAATCAAAACCTTTTTTTTTTTTGAAAGACTGAAAACCTTTTATGGAAATTTCTGCTGAAAGAAGAAAGAAATTGCATGATGATTTATGGATTTGAAGATTAAGTGAGGGCTGAAGGGATTTGTATAACATCTTAGGGATAGGGATAATGAAACTGCAATTGAAAAGAAGATCAGAAGTCATTCTTATATTTCTTAATTCCAATTTCTTCCTTTTTTATTTTTGCACTTTCTCATTCCTTTTCAATTTGTATTTTATTTTATTGGGGAAATTATGTAATAAGTATATAAAAAGAAAAAGGTAAGGCAATGAAATATATTGAGGAAAGGAATAGCGCACACTGCAATCATTCAAATTTTCTCATTTAGAAAGGGGTCTACTTTGGCATCCCAGAAGCATAAATACAGGCGGGCAGGCAGAAAGAAATGGGTTAATCAGGTAGAAATAAAGAAAAGGATGAACGAGGTGGGACTTGACATGGAAAAGATGTAATATTCAGATTGTTGGCTAGGCCAAAAACAATATGTTGCTTCCATTTTTCATTAGAACAGATGGCAAAGTGGTTAGAAAACTGGCAGATGCAATGGAAATGCAGAAATGGGAGCAGCAGACTGGTGAGCAAAGGGCATAAGGAAAGCTGGCAAATCATCATATAATAGCATTTCTACCCAGGATGGAATGCTAATTCCAGAAGAGGACAGGCAGGCCACCGTTATCAGCCGTCACTGTCAATCTGCCATAATCTGAACTAGCACTAAAATCAGAAATATGTGCAGGAAAAGTATCTTGAGTCTTGGCCCATCTATATTCCACATATCAAATTACAGAATAAATGAGTAACACATACAAATTGGGAGTGTGCAACTCCCTTGAGGAAGTGGACTGAAGCATCCACCCGCCCACCCCCCAAATAATCCAAAAGTATGGCCAGTGCTGTGTTGCAATCATCTGAATGAACAAATCTGGCTTTTCAGTCTGGCTGTTAAGAGCGTGGCACGACAAAACCGCGCTAGTCAAAATCGCGGTGATAAAATCGCGGTGCTAAAGCCGCGACGTCATCACCGTGCGTCATCACCGCCGCGACAACAGCGCGGCAACAGAAGGGCGCTTTAAAACGGCACTGCGGCAGAAAGCCGACTTCAATTAAGGTAAGGGTTAGGATTAGGTTTAGGGGTTTGTTTTAGGGTTAGGTTTAGGGGTTAGGTTTAGGTTTAGGGTTAGGGTTAGGGTTAGGGTTAGGGTTAGGGTTAGGGTTAGGGTTAGGGTTAGGTTTAGGGTTAGGTTTAGCGTTAGGTTTAGCGTTAGGTTTAGCATTAAGTTTAGGGTTAGGTTTAGGTTTAGGGTTAGGGTTAGGGTTAGGTTTAGGGTACTGAGTGCTTGGGAATGCGCGATTTTGCCCTCCGCGATTATGTCATCGCGGTAGGGTCGTGTTTTTCCTTAGCGCTTAGAACGGCGCGAATTAGTCTTCGCGTGTATGTCTCCGTGGATAAGGGCTTCACGGATTTGTGGTGGAACCGTTAAGAGAGATGACAGAATGAGTATGAGAATGAGTATGTTGGCTTGCCTTTTAACCCTCCTAAAAGGGCCCCACAAAATGATCCCAACACTATTTGGGGAATTGGAAAGGGCTTCTGGAGAACCTCATACATTAAAACCAATTATTACATGAACATTCCAGAAGCATCTAGTGGCCTCAGTGTGAAACCATAACATCTAAACCAGATCTTGGGCTGATCCAGCAGTGCTTTCCTTATGAGCTACAGCTTGCCTAATGCTTCCATTATCTTTGTCTTTACTAAAAATCACAAACGGAACATGACAAGATTGGAGAACAAGCCCTTGTCTGTTTCACAGTATTGTCGAGAATCAGTTACTCCACCCTGTGATTGCCAATGTTCATAACAATACTGGTTTATGGTGAAGACATGGCCTAAGATTCTGCCTTTCAGCCACATTATGCTTCCTTGTTAATACATGGCTGTTACTTTTCAGAGAATAGGATTTAGGTTGACAGGGTGCAGTTCTCTAAATTTCCTGACAGGAAATTCTCTATATCTCAAGTGGGCTCTACGAGAAATTGAATCTGGAATCTTCTGTAGGCAAAAATTCTACTCAGCAGAAAAATCAGATTTCTCATATGGCAAGCATGTACATCCCTACTTAAGGGCAATTTTAGTCAGAGGCTCCATAGTCTGGCTTCTTGCCTTACAACTTTTCCTGACAAGTGGAGTCAAATATAGACTATTCATACTGTATATCTCCAATTGGTTGCCAGAATCAGTGAAGTTTCAAATCCCATGATTTCATCAGGAAGTAGTTCTTCGGTGCCCCCATCCTCACATCCAGTTCCTCTATCATTAACTTATCCACACACACCCTTTTTTAGTAAGGTAAGGATTTTGCTATTCTAGTAAAATTAATTCCTAAAATATCAACTACACTTTTTTTAAAGAGAACAGAAAAATCAATAGCAAAAGGATCCTTTAAATTGAAATTGGCCTCCTTAACAATTGCGTTAGCTTTAATTTATAATTATTTATCAGGGATATTGACTTAAGATAGGATGTGAGCTGCTGCTGATTAGATTGCTAAGGGCTCAGGCGCTTACATCTGGCATGCAGAGAAAGCATCAAGTTCTTCCACTGATATTTCTAAGCATGAAAAGGAAAGCTTCCAGTATGAAGTCTTAGTCATTATAGATGAAAACAGAGGCTAGACCTAGCTCTGTGAATACTGAAAGCAGCATCCTATATTCCACCCACATGGTTCAATACAATCATAACCATGTCTCTAGCCCTGATAATCAAGTTAGCTTTTTCCCCAGACATGGGTACTGTCAGTCTGAACCAAATCAGCTTTCAAGTGACAAACCTATCCTTGCCACGATATGATCCCAACAGGCTTTGATTTCCTCTTGACTACCTTCCCCTGTTTGATGTGTGAAATGGACCAGAAACAGCAGGAGGATGGAATACAATCAACATTTTTAAATGGAATTCATGTACTATATTTTGGAGGGTTCAGAGCAGGGGTGGGATTCAGCTGATTTGGACCAGTTCGGGTGAACCGGTAGCTCTGATGATCAGTTGGGGAGCGAACCGATTCACTCTGATGATCAGGTGGGTCTGCCTGCCCGCCCCTGTGCTTTACCTACCTATATCCTCTCAGCTGATTTGCGTGGCAGAGTGGATTGCCACACCTCAGTTGTGTTACTCCCCAGAAGTAATGTGGAAGGTAAGTTTTGTAAAAACTGTGCACATGCACGGAGCACGTACACAAAGCACGCGATCATCAAACCGGTTGTTACACTGGCAGGATCCCACCACAGGTTAAGAGTGAGTGGATATAAAAAGTGAGTTAGTGAGAGAGAAGTAGATGTGGGTATGGGGAGAATTTTCACTTCAGACTGGAAGTACTTTTCACACGTTCCTCTGTGTGATGAAAGGCACAGTTACTCCCATTTTGGAGATGCTTAAACAAATTCATACCAAACCCATGAGGCTATAAAACTACAAAGCTGAAAAGCAACAATATTAGCACTTTCATATGCTTTTGGTAAACTTCTCCTTGCACACAGGCCTGACATGTTATCATGATATGACATGATAGCAGTATTCCAGTATTTGAGAAGCTGCCACAATGACGAAGGGGTCAATTTATTTTCCAAAGCACCAGAGGGTAGGACTGGAAACAGTGGATGGAAACTAATCCATCCACTAATCAAGGAGAGAAGCTTTGGAATTAAGGAGAAACTTCCTAACAGTGAGGGCAATTAACCAGTGGAACAGCTTGCCTTCAGAAATTGAGGATGCTTCATCACTGGAGGTTTTTAAGACAAGACAGGACAGCCACTTGTCTGAAATGGTATAGGGCAGGAGTGTAAAACTGAAGGCCTGTGGGCCGAATCCGGCCCATGGGGTGCTTAGATCTGGCCCACGGAGCTTCCTTGGAAACAGCAGAGGACCAGTCTGTGGTGCCTATGTCATGAAAACAAGCTTGTGAGGCCACACGCGGCTCTCCTGGGCACCATTTTCAGCTGCAACAGCCTTCTGCAGTGAAAACAGAATGCAAGGAGAGTGGTCAAAAGGCTGTTTCAGCTTCAACAGCCTTCTGCAACACTCTGCCAGTGAAAATGGTGGTGAGGAGGGCTACAAAAGGCTGTCACAGCTGAAAATAGATCCCAGGAGGGCCGCGTGCAGCCTCATAAGCTCTGTTTTCACTGGCAGAAGCCTGCAGGAGACCATCACAGCTGAAAACAGAGCCTGTGAAGACCATCTGCAGCCCTCACAATCTCCTTTTTTGTTGGCAGAGTGCTAGCAAAACAAACTACTAGCAAAAGTGGCATTTGATCACACAAGTGATGTTGAACTGGCCACACCCATCACATCCATCAAATACAATCCTGATGCATCCCTCACTGAAATCAAGTTTGACACCCCTGGTATAGGGTCTGTGACTGCTTCAACACTGGAAATCTTTAAGATGTTGGATAGCCATTTGTCTGAAACGGTGTAAGGTTTCCTGCCTAGGCAGGGGGTTGGACTAGAAGACCTCCAAGGTCTCTTCCAACTCTGCTATTGTATTGTCCCTTGCAATTCTATTCTGATTGATAGTCTATATGTGAGGTGGCTTGGATTTCAGGCTTGGGGTGATCAGGTTCAGCAGCCCCCCCCCCTTGCTTCACCTGTAAAGTTAATGGCAGCCCATGAGGAATTTGTTTAGCCTTTGTCCTCTCATTAGAAGCCTGGAGCTTCTTAAAGAGCGTTCTGTTTGCACGGCTGGTTCTGCTGGTTCTTTAATCTTTCCTCTGCTTTTTTCATTTCAGCTTCATTTATTTAGTTTGACCATATTTTGGAACTTTAATGACTAACTGAGGGAAGAGTTGGGAAGGGATTAAGCAAAGGTTAAAAGACAAAGCTTTGATTTGGAGAAGCAGGGGAGAGGGAACAAAGAAACGATACAAGAGGAGGATGAGAAGAGAGACGGTAAGAATTACTGCCCATTCCCAGTGGGTCCCTGTGTGTGTTACTCATCACTCAATTTTTTTAGCCAAATGTGTTTTTTTAATACAAACTTTAAAGCAAATTTCAAAACTCTGTCCCTTCCTGACTAATGCTAAGCAAAGACAAGAAAACTAGTTTGAGAGAAAATCAAAATAAAAGGAGGGAGCCCTAGAAATCAAGAAATATGGATTTATATTCATGCTGTAAATTCAGATGCCATGGATATAACAGCCATGACATGAGTGAATAGAAATTCTTTATCTGTATGCTAAGTCTTCCTTCTGCATCATGTATATTATGAACAAAAAGAACTGAATCTTCTATTTCTCTCTATTTTGAAATAATAATAGAAATATATTTCCAAGCTCTTTTCCTAGCTGGCCCTAGCTATGTAACCTTGTCCTCTAAGCAGGAAGTGCCATTCTGAAAGTACTATAAAAGGCTAGATCAAGACATTATAATGTTAGAAGAATGCACGCCATAGAGAAACCATTCAAAACTGAAATTACAGTTTTATATCCATTGCATTTTTGTATCCATTGTATTTTTGTGCAAGATGCTAGCTCAGCTGATCATGCGGTTTGTAATTCGGTCTTCTACACCAGAGTCAGGTTTTTTTTCTTGTCATTTGAAAAAGGTGGCCTCATTTTACTTAATGATAGCCCAAGTTCATGCTGTAAAAATATTTTGAAAGAGATACTTTGGATATCGAAAGCACTTTTGAGGGAATTGTTAAAGGAGGTGCAATTTTCTCCAGGCTTGTATTATTGCTTTGGAAGGTGCTCCTAAAAGTCACCACATGCACATACAGGCACAATTGCTTCACATTTCCCTCAATAATTCTCCATATTTTCCTCCCAGTGAAGCAACGTGGCTTGACATACACACTTTGCGTGCAAAGACAGCCAGGGGAAGCTTCTGAAGCAGAGACACAAACCTGGGGGAAAAAACGCAGCTGCTTTAATGATTTAAAAATAGATGTTTAAGACATGCTCCTGCATGTTTCAAATTGTCTTTTTTCAAAGGGGGTTAAAGGTAAAAGTTCCCTCGCACATATGTGCTAGTCGTTCCCGACTCTGGGGGGGCGGTACTCATCTCCGCTTCAAAGCCGAAGAGCCAGCACTGTCCAAAGTCATCTCCATGGTCATGTGGCCGGCATGACTAAACACGGAAGCTGGGACAAGTAACGGGAGCTCACTCCATTACACAGTGCTAGGGATTTGAACTGCCGAACTGACGACCTTTCTGAGCGACAAGCTGAGCGACTTAGCCACTGAGCCACCGTGGCCTATCAAAGGAGGTTATGGACCTTTGATTAGTGGAAAGATGGGAAATCTTTCAGTCTTCAGTCTGTGTTAATACCTGTGTAGTAGTTACTCTGGAAAATTAGAGCTCTGAGAAGCTGCTAATTAATATGCCTGAAGAAGCCCCTGCAAAGTATTTGATGTTTATACAAAATGCATACCTTCTAAATGTTTCTCCTTAGTAGAAGTTGTAGGAAAAGACAACCAACTCATATTATCCACAATATACCTATTCCTTCTATTTTGTGAACGAAAAAAACCATAAGGATCTTGCAACATTATGGTGAATCTGATAATGTCTTTTATTTCATTAGACTTGGACATTTCTGAATGCCACATATGCAGTGGATATTCTGCCTGGCCAATTCAGTCTTGTAGGGTAGGTGTCCTGTGAGTTTCTTTTAATATACAAAGTCATAAATTGGATCCTCAGAAGAATGTCTTCTCTGCAGTAGTATCTGCACTCTAGAATGAGATTTTCCCGAGATTCAGATGGGGAGATTTCCCCGAGATTCACTTTGCTGTTGTTCAAAAGAATTGTAAAGGACCTGCAGGGTAAACCAACTCTACGAGATTGAATTAGCCAGGAATCTGCATATTGTGGATTGTATGAATTGGTTTCCTGGTTCTACAACCTCTACAATTCCTTGCCATTGGTTATGCCAGCTAGGGAAATGGGAAATGGTGAAACACTCAGGGCTTCCTCACTCCTCCTCCATGAGGGGGAGTGAGATCCCTTGTTTATTGCACTTGCTATCTTTTCCCCCTTATTTTAAATGTTTTACCGTAATATCTTTGTTTGATTATTGATAGCTTCCCAGAGTTGCTCAAAGTCAACCAGAATAAAACTTTAAAAAAATGATGAAAAAGAAGGAAAAAGAATCTCTATATTGATATAGCAGTGAATACCTCAGAATACCAGATCAAACAATATTTTGATAATAAGAAGAGAAAGCTTACCTGTGGCCGTGGGTGCCCTGTAACTAAACACTGCAGAACAAGGATGTCACCTTCCCGAATAGTGTACACTCGTTCACTGATGTTATCTTCCTTTACAACACATGCCTGCCCAGCATGAATGATCTGTGCCTGGGCAGGAGCTATGAAGAAAAACAGAAAATTTTAGAAGCAAATATCTAAGGAGTTCATGTCTATCCATTGCATCCTTGTCATATTCCAGTTGTTCTTGCAGCACCTGACTGCAGATCTCAAAGCTACTCCAAAGTAAATCCCACTGTGCTCAATGAAACTTGCCCTTAGGAAACCACAACAGGAAGGCAGCTTCAATTACGACTAAGGTCTTTAGATCGTGTATCATAAAGGCTATGCCATTATCCAGAAAAAGAACAATGGTTAGAACTACTGTGTACGTTTGAAGCAGTGCAAATGAAATGATCGCATGGTTACATTTTTATTCATTAAAACACACATAACATCAAAATATCAATTTCTTCTGCATTCCAAGCCATTAATTTCCCAATATGGAGGTTACAGTGCAGTTCTGAATTTGTATAATTTGGGTCAGATTATTGTTTTCAGGAGATTGATTTCGACTAGGAAATGCTCAAAGAGAAGAGAGAGTCTTATGCAACTATTATCAATTTCTTGGCCATAGGGCAAAAAACAGAAAAAGCATGGAAACAAAAAGGAATCCCAAAGGTGCTTTTTCAAAAGGCAACTGGGACTTTCTTTATTTTTCCTTGAAGACATTTTGCTTCTCATCAGGGGTGAAATCCACTTACCTATGCTACCAGTTCAGTAGCAATATAAATGCGCGCACATTGTGACAGGTGAAATCCAAAATGTTGGAATAGCTCTGAATTGGTAGAGCAAATCTATTTTCTATCTACATCTCATTCCAAATGGCCACTGGTACTGTTTGGTTTCTTAATCTAGCATTTTAGTAACAAATGAATTCAGGACTAGAACAAATAACTTAGGAGAGTCATATTCTAAATAAGAAAATAAAGCAAACACAGTCCCAAACATCTAAACTGTTCGGGAATTATCAAGAAGCTTAAATTTGTTAAATAAGGTCACATTGATGTTAATACTATACAATGAGCTCAGATATTTAGATCATTTTAGATAATTGCAGTCTGGTTAGTGGAGCAGATCGCTTATTAACTAGATCAGAAGCTGTGTGAATAATATCAGAGCATCAGAATGATCAGAAGGCAGCTCCCTTGTTACTTTGCCTATGTGTTGGCCTAACCCTTTTTTTGTTTATTTTGAGGTGCACCACTGGGCCTTTCCACGTTCTTCAGCTCCCAAAGCCATGGATCAAATAGCTGGGTGACAAACTACCGCCTCCTGAGCATTACAAGTAGTCCTCGACTTACAACAGTTCATTTAGTGACCATTCAAAGTTACAACGGCACTGAAAAAAGTGGCATGACCATTTTTCACATTTACAACTGTTGCAGCATCTCCACAGTTACGTAAATAAAATTCGGATGCTTGGCAACTGACTCATATTTATGACAGTAGTGTCCCGGGCACATGTGATCGCTTTTTGTGTCCTTCCGACAAGCAAAGTCAATGGGAAGGCCAAATTCACTTAACAACTATGTTACTAACTGCAGAGATTCACTTAACCACTGTAGCAAGGAAGATAGTAAAATGAGGCAAAATTCACTTAACAAATATTTTGCTTAGCAACATTGGGCTCAATTGTGGTCATAAGTCGAGGACTATCTGTAATTCATTCAGTCGACTTATATCCCACATTTGCATTCACAGAATGGTTAAAGGTAAAGGTTCCCTTCACACATATGTGCTAGTCGTTCCCGATTTTATGGGGCAGTGCTCACCTCCGTTTCAAAGCCAAAGAACCAGCGCTATCCAAAGATGTCTCTGTGGTCATGTGGCTGACATGACTAAATGCCGAAGGTGCACAGAACACTGTTACCTTCCCACCAAAGATGGTTCCTATTTTTCTACTTGCATTTTTATATGCTTTCGAACTGCTAGGTTGGCAGAAGCTGGGACAAGTAATGGGAACTCACTCTGTTACGCAGCACTAGGGATTCGAACCACCAAACTGCCCATCTTTCTAATCAACCAGCTCAGAGTCTTAGCCACTGAGCCACTGTGTCCCTCACAGAATGGTTACAATACCTAATAATGTACGTGTGAGACAGACTGTGTGTATGACTTCAAATTCAAAGAAAAAAAATCTTTGGGGTGTTCAAAAAGGCACTTTGGGATACTCAAGGGTACAAACTTAACATCTTTCCAAACTCCTCAAAGCAACTGAATTTTCTCTGGGATTATGAGAAGCATGTGTAATACACACAGTCACATATAACTCTCTTTTTACTGTTCATGTCCACTTTTCTCTTGATTACAAGCTGTTTCTCCATAAAGGCAGTTTATATGAATACATTGATGAGTTCACTGGAAAATATAAGACAAAGCAGTGCCATACACCACTTTTTCAATGTAGCCCTAGCTCCATATTTACATAGTGAATACAATTTGGGTTGAAGATCAGGTAAAGGAAACTGAAAAATTTGAGTCACAGTAGACTAGCTTTATATATAAATCACATAAGGTAGTTCTCAACTTATGACCACAATTGAGTCCAACGTTTCTGTTGTTAAGTAAAACACTCATTGAGTTTTGCCCTATTTTACAACTTTTCTTGCCACAGTGTCAAGTGAATCACTGCAGTTGTTAAGTTAGTAACATGGTTGCTCATGAATCTGGCTTCCCCATTGACTCTCCTAGTCAGAAGATCACAGAAGGTGATCACGTGATTCCCCCAGGACACTGCAACCATTATAAATATGAGTCGGTTCCCAAGTACCTGAATTTTGATCACGTGACCATGGGGATGCTGCAACAATCATAAGTGTAAAAAATGGCTACGAGTCACTTTTTCAATCCCGTTGTAACTTTGAAGGGTCACTAAATGAACTGTTGTAAGTCGAGGACTACCTGTCATCATAGGACCATGATGATTGCTCAGAGATACCATAGTGTTGTTTATTCTTATCTTTGCTCACTGTTCCCATGATTCTCTTACATCTCGATTAATAGCTTCAAAGTGGAAGAAGGCCCTGAGTTATGCCAGTTTTGCTTTTCTGCCTGGATGTTACTTCCTTTCTCCCTGGAGCCCCAGAGGGATGCTGTAGGGAAGAGTTTAAAATCAGAAGGCGGCAGGCAAAAGGGGATGCCTGTCTGTCCCCCACCCTTGCTTTTTTCTACGCATGGCTTCCTTCCTCGTGAAGGTTTTTATCTCTCAACTCCTATAGTAGATTTGTAGGGAAGAGTAGACCAGTGTGGCTCAGCGGCCCCTTACGCTCTGCAGACACTAATCAGGATAAAGAGAAAAACTGCTTCAGGAAATTTTGGGATGTTAAATTCCTGCGTCATATCACATTCTTCTCTTCCCCCTCTTTTGTCTGTCCTTTTGATTAAGTTATATCCATCCATTTTTGCTTTCATCCCACCAAGATTCAGCAATGACCACTATATCATATTTGATTTCCTGCGCTGTGACTTCTAATTCTTCCTGTGTCTACCTGATATTCTGGATCTGTATAAAGATCCTGGAATTCTTGGGTCAGGTGCCTTGGATTATTCTTGTCATTATTTATGGTGTATCCTTCATAATCCTCCTAGTCTTGTCCTGGCACTTGTCATCACACTACTTTCTTGGTGCTCTTTCTCCTCTTCCACATGTTTGCAAGGTGCCTTCCAAACATATGTAGCCCATCTCATACCAAAAATCTTCACCTTAGAAAAAACAACCCGCTAGTGACAAATTCTGCCAACTCACACCAACCAAGCAAAAACCACATGGATTTTAGGGGGGGGGGGAACCACCCTATTTAATGCTACTCTGAGCTAAAAGCACAATCTTGAAAATAGTAAGTTCCCAAGCAGATACATTAGTTATAGCAGAATCTTTTTGAAATATTTATTTCCCATAGTTTCCCATCTTGGTTATATTACCACTCCTCATCTAAGCTGCACTCTTCTCCATTTTTCCCCACAATCTCTCCCAAATCCACACAAATCCATCTGCACAGTTCACTTCTAGCACTACTTCTCTTCCTGGGCTATACCCCTCAACAAGAAATACACTGCCTGTGGCCCCCACCTCTTTCACCCTCCTCCCCAGCTGTTTCAGTATGTTCAGAACTACATCTGGGCATGTTATTTGTCTGTATTTGTTTGTTTAAACCATTTATATTGCTGTATATAAAGATTGTCTATCTTTCAGCCAACTCATTTCACCCACATGGATAAATAGAAAGGCATACTGAGTGTGTCAAAGAGTTTCTAGTCATCACTAGAATTGCTTTCCCTCTTTGGGCAAAGGCCACAACCCTTCCCTTTGCACAATCCAAATCGCCTTCCTTAAGTCTTGCAGCAACTGCTCATCATACATCTTTTATGGCGTTCCTTTAAAAAAAGGCCACATCTTTTATGGCGTTCCTTTAAAAAAAATACTTAATAGATTCTTCATAGACAGACAGCTGAAAATACTCCCAATTTTTGTTCAGATGACAGAGTGATGATACATTAACCATTATTTAACTTGTTTTAAGAGGTAGTAATGTAACAAAAGGGCATTAACAGTTCTTTTGCTTCCTCCTCTCTCCCTTTTCCCCTCTTTCAACTGACTGGTAATTTATTGCTGTCTATTTCCACAAGCAATATCCAAATAATTATGGATTAATAGATTCTTAGAATGCCTTCACAACAAATGCACAGGAGTTCATCTCAGACCCTCCTTGCCTTCAACATCTGCAGACCTCCTGCTGTTTTGCTCATAAGAACCTCAGCTGTCATTAACAAATAAATATACCCAAGGCACAGCACAAAGCTCAGTAGGCAGAACTGAGCAGATGGGAAGACTGCCCTTCCCAGGTGGACAAGGGATTAATGTTTATTAAGCATGCCGGTATTAGGAGGATAAAACATTTATATAAACCTAAAAAGGGGATTTAGAGCTTGTGCAAGAAAGATTGCAAGAAAAAAGAAACAAGGACACAGGATAATAAACACCTTTGCCACAATATCCAAGCTTTACCCTCAGTTTCATGATTGTATTACTAAATAGTTGTCTGTGAGCACACTGTTGAAGCATATATAAGCTCACTATCACCAGTGGGGAAAGCATATCATGCAACACATAATTTAACTGATGAAATTAACTACAACAGAACCAGAGGTGGGTTGCTGCCAGTTCAGCCTGGTTCGGCCGAACCAATAGTGGAAGTCAGACCTGGGTGGCATTATCAGCAGCGACCCAGGCTTGCCACACCCCCGAACTGGTTCCTTTGTTGCCACTGGGCCACCACCATTTTGGATTTTAGTGACTGTGTGTGCATTGTTCGCTGTAAATTGTTCTACTCATGTTTGAAGAACAATTTATATTGAACAACACATGCATTTATTTATTTATTTATTTATTTATTTATTTATTTATTTATTTATTTATTTATTTATTTATTTATTTATTTATTTATTTATTTATTTATTTATTTATTTATTTATTTATTTATTTATTTATTTATTTATTTATTTATTTATTTATTTATTTATTTATTTATTTATTTATTTATTTATTTATTTATTTATTTATTTATTTATTTATTTATTTATTTATTTATTTATTTATTTATTGGTCTTGTATGCCGCCCACTCCCGAAGGACTCCGGGCGGCTTACAATAAACAGAAGAAGGGGATAAATAGACAGACAGACAAACAACAGTTTAAAATACGCAACATTCATAGTTACAGTGGGGCTGGCTATTTCAACAGCCCCCCAGCCTGCCGGAGCAGCCAGATCTTAGTGGCTTTGTGGAAGGCCGGGAGAGTAGTAAGGGTCCGGATCTCCACGGGGAGCTCGTTCCAGAGGGCCGGAGCTGCAACAGAGAAGGCTCTCCCCCGGGAAGTCGCCAGCCAGCATTGGCAGGCAGATGGAATCCGGAGGAGGCCTAGTCTGTGCGATCTGATCGGTCTATGGGAGGTAATTGGCAGGAGGCGGTCTCTCAGGTACCCAGGTCCGATGCCATGTAGGGCTTTATAAGTAACGACTAGCACCTTGAAGCGAGTCCGGAGACTAATGGGTAGCCAGTGCAGCTCGCATGTGGTGCATGGGTTGTGAACTGGTAGTAAAACTGGCAACAACTCACCTCTGAACAGAACATATTGATAGTCACTAATTTGGCTAGCTTTAAGAAGAGTTTGGATAAAATCAGGGAGGACAGGGCAGGTCTGAACAAAGGCTATCTATGTCCCATAGATGCAACCATGACCTGGATGACTGAGAATCTCCATAGACAAGGACCATCAATCTTGGAGGCCCAGTGTTTTATTAAGGCTGGGGGTGGGTGTCATGCTGACAAGGGGGTCAGAGAGGGGTATGTCTCTATCTCGTATTCTGAAGCACCCCAGGGGCATCTATTTGAGCACTAGATGAAACAAAATGCTGGAGTAAGGTGGGTTGTGTCTGAGTCAACAAGATTACTGTTATGGTCTTTTACACTTTTCAGACAAGAATGTTCAAACAATTTATGTGGATGGCTATTTATGTGGATGGCTATTTATGTGGATGGCTATTTATGTGGATGGCTATTTATGTGGATGGCTATTTATGTGGAATGATTTATGATATGAATCTGGTACGTTTCAATATTTATTAAATGTTAAGGTAGGAATGGATTCTACCATGCTAAGCCCTATTTTATGAATACTTCACAACCTACTCACAAGTGAATGTCACCAAGTAAACTCTAGTTTAGGTGATCCATACTTGCAAATTATTTGATCTTATCTTTTTCCATTTTGAGATGTGTGCTTGATTTGGTCAAATGAATCCATCTGTATCCAGATTGGTATAATATGAATGAAAAATGTAATATTGCTAGTGTCCCTGGAATAGTGATTTTTTACATCTCTTAGTTGCTAGTTAATTTAACAATTGTTGGAAAAAGCATTTGCCTGCTAAACTTGTCACAACTGCTGCTTTCATTGGGATTCATGCACAGAAGGAATAATGTTTCCATAGCCAGCCAATTTTTCTCTTGATTCATTCAGCCCTAATTTTGAAAATAAATTCCTTGCCTGTATCTTCATGCTAATCCAATTTGTGGAACTGTGCCATCTAGAAGTATCCCGAGATGATTTTTTCCCCATCTTTAAGATAAGTTATTTTGGGGTAGCCTGTAGACTTTCCTGACTCTCAAAATTCATGGCAACAAAATGTTAATATATATTGCTAGTCCATACGCTAAATAAATAAATAAATTTTCCTCAGGTAAATAGTATTTTCAATCGTTTCATTATTATTGTTGTTTACATACCAGTGGATAAGGACTAGTCTATGAATAGGGTCACCTGGATTCTAGTCTACCCTCAGCTCTGGATGTTCCCTCAGTGACTAGATTAGTCCCTTTTTCTGGGCCTAACCTCTCTCTCTGGCTGTGGTGGCGGTGGTGAAAAGTTGTTGTTGTTGTTGTTGTTGTTGTTGTTGTTGTTGTTGTTAAGTTTATTTATAGGCCGCCCTTTTCCCTGAGGGGACTCAGGGCGGCTTACAACTTGTGGGGAAGGGAATACAGACAGTGACATATAAAAACAATACATAATTAAAAATAGAAACAACATTCATCATTCAGGTGGGGACGAATTACAATCTTTAACCCCAGGCCTGACGGGATAGCCAGATCTTGAGGGCTGTGCGGAAGGTCTGGAGGGTGGTGAGGGTACGAATCTCCACGGGGAGATCGTTCCAAAGGGTCGGAGCTACTACTGAAAAGGCTCTCCTCCGCGTGGTTGCCAGTCGACACTGACTGGCGGATGGAACTCGGAGGAGGCCTAATCTGTGTGATCTGATAGGTCGCGAGGAGGTAATTGGCAGGAGGCGGTCTCTCAAGTATCCAGATCCACTACCATGAAGGGCTTTATAGGTGGTAAGTAGCACCTTGAAGCGCACCCGGAGACCAACAGGTAGCCAGCGCAGCTCGCGGAGGATAGGTGTTATGTGGGCAAACCGAGGTGCACCCACAATCGCTCGCACGGCCGCATTCTGGACTAACTGAAGTCGCCGGATGCTCTTCAAGGGCAGCCCCATGTAGAGCACGTTGCAGTATTCCAGCCTAGAGGTCACAAGGGCACGAGTGACTGTTGTGAGAGCCTCCCGGTTCAGGAAGGGTCGCAACTGGCGCACCAGGCGAACCTGGGCAAATGCCCCCCTGGTCACAGCCGACAGATGGTGGTCAAAGGTCAGCTGTGGGTCCAGGAGGACTCAAAATAGGTTTGTATTTCACTTAGATATAGATTAAAGTGACCAGATTTTAAAATTGGTTAAGCGGGACACCATTGACGGGTGTATGTGTATGTGTTCTTGATTAAAAAATTTGCTGCCTGGCGCTGTGGCTGAGGTAAAGTCACCAAAGCTCCCACTGGCGCTCCCGCCTATGGCAGCGGCAGTGCTGCCTCCCCCTCCGCTCAGAGCACCTGAGCTGGGCACCGTGTTACTCCTGCCGCCGCTGCCTCCTCCTCCTCCTCCTCCTCCTCCGTGCTTTTGAGAAGCCATGGGGCCTTTTGTTTCCTGCTCCCGCCCCCTCCGCCGCCTTCCTACTCGCTCCCGCGGCCTCATGGCTCCTCAAAAGCACGCAGGAGGAGGAGGGGGCAGGGCTAACATGGTGCCCAGCTCAGGTGCTCTGAGCGGAGGGGGAGGTGCTGCTGCCACGGGCGGGGGTGCCGGCTGGAGATTGGCTTCACCTCAGCCACAGCACTGGGTGGCAAAACTTTTAATCACCCCCCCCCCATTCCATTCCCAGGCAGAAGAAAGAGACTCTGGGGAGGAGAGCTTGGCCAGTCATTGGAAGGCATTTGAGAAGGAGAAAAGCAGGCAAGGAAACTTCTCAAGAAGTTCCAGAAGCAGCTGCTTCTCCTCTGGGCTGGAGGGAGGGGAGGAGAAGGAAGGAAGGAAGGAAGGAAGGATGGATGGATGGAAGGAAGGAAGGAAGGAAGGAAAGACGGGAGGGAAGGAAAGAGGGGAGGGAGGCGAAAGGGAGGAAGGGGAAAGGGAGGAAGGGAAAAGAAGGTAGGGAGGGAGGAAGAACCTGGCTTTCCCGAGAATGGTCTGCTCTGGGTTGGAGAGGGTGAACCAAGAAGTTTAGATGGGACTTTGCTGGCAGTTGCAAAGCAGCCTTCCCCCGATTGCCTTCCCCCAACACCCCCCAACACTTTCAAAAGCCACCCCCATCGCCAGCCTCTCCCAACCGGATCCCCGCCTGCCTCCCCTCGGCTCACCCAGACCAGGTTGCTGATGGTGGCTTGCACGGCATGGCTGCAGGGAGAGTGGTGCCCGAGAGAAGCGGGCAAAAAAAAAAAAAACTTCCGATGGCTGAGCCTCTTGGCCTGGGACTGAGCCTCCTCCTCGCCACCGCCGCTGAAAAGCCCCCCACCCACCCAAGGCCGCCAGATGGCTGTCACAAAAACATCACGCATCGGCGCGTGCACGCACAGGAGGGGAGGGAGCCTCGCCCCTCATTGGGTGCTGCGAGCGAGCTGAGAGAAGGGAGGGAAACCACTGCCCTCTGAAGGCCACATCGGGAGTGACACTTCAGAGAAATAAAAACTTTTTTTTTAATGGCGTCCTTTTTAAAATTGATGGTTCGGCGTCTTTTCTTTCTTTTGGAAAATTGGGACTTTTTGAACATGCCATGGGACACAGGACAAATTATTAAAAATCGTGACTGTCCCACCAAAAGCGGGACGTCTGGTCACCTTAATGTAGATATATAGAAATACTAACACCCCCCCAGTCACTGAAAGCTGGTTGCTGTTACTCCACCGACCTCTGACTTACTGACTATATTAGCAGAAAGCCTTTGGGCTAACTCCCTTTCCTTCATGTTTAATCAGTGAGTGAATTTCAATAAGTGAATTTCCTGAATTCGGGTTTTGCCTAAAAATCTAAGCCTCACTACTTATCCTATTTTTTCCTCAGACTTTTTATGACATGCCTCCAATCCTCTCAGTCTTATTTCACCAAATCTCCTTAGCCTCCTAGAAGAAGTTAAGCTCTTGTTAAGTTGCTCTAATGTCTCTGGGAGCAATTTGATGCTGAGAGCTCAACTTTTTTTCTCCTTGTGAAAACAAGAGCCTGCTGCTCAAGTTAACTTCTAGCTGCTCACTGATCTTGCTTAGTTTGTTTTGTTACTCCTATTGCTGTGCCTCCTATTCAAATCTGTGTTTCAATTGTGTCCGTTTGTTCATTAAGGGAAATGGGAGAGATCTGAGAAAATCCCCTTTCTTCCTTTTGCAACTCCCCTGTACCACCTACTATGTTATTCCAAAGAGCCTTGCTAATCCTTTGGAGCTGGCTATAGGGCAGCACAGAGAGAAGAGGAAATTAGCTCTCCTGCTCTGGAGAATCTCCTCCAGATCAAAGCACTTTCTGTCACCAGAGGGCACACAACTGAGTCCAATCCCTTGATGCTTTGTTTCTCCTCTGATGTATAGTCAGAGTAACTCAGTTTCTCAAACAGAACAATCCTATTATTACTATTACAACTGTAGTATTTATACAGCACCTAAAGGTTTCTAAGCACGATATGGCTATTTAAAGAAGAAGAGCATATCTATGTAGCTGTACATTGCCTACTATGTACGTTGGAAAAAAATCCTAAAATTACACATGAGGACATAACATAACAAGAGTCATATATGTCCTTAAAATACCACAAAAAAGGGAAAACAATAGTTTTTTTTTTAAATGCAGCAGTAACAGCTAAGATCTCTACAAACCCTATTAACAATTATTTCAATTATAATGTATCCTGACAACTCTGCACATTACCCAAGCTAAATAAAAATGCAAGACACAGCTAAACACAATAATCACATAGAGATTGATCTAATTGTGTAAACACACTCAGTCAAATTATTCATATTTAATATAACAGTTTGTATACAAAGCATTATTTTCATGAAGTTACATCCACACAGAGAGCAAGCAAATCCCTCTTATTTCTTAATTTTTGCTTTGGGACATGAGTTCAGGCAAACCCTTATGTCCAGAAGAGAGTTTCCTGATGGTATCTAAACCCTGGACATATTTACAAGCATCTACTGTTATATTTATAGATGTCTATATTACTCTTAATCCTGGAGAAGTCTATGTGATTGCTAGGAGTCATAACCAACTTGATGGCTGCATATAATGAATCTGCACTGCTCTTACCTGGCTTCTCTCCTGGTTTGCGGAATAATTAATTATATTTTATTTCTTTATTGCATCAGGGCTAAAGTGGGCCAGATGACATTACTAGATATTTCTGGTCCCCAAGGTCATCAACCATCTGATAGAAAATTATAATGCCCTGATTGGACAATATAATCCTGATTGGACAAAGGCTGAGAATGGTGGTGGTTTAGGATTTAAAACGTTATAATTAGGACTATTTGTTAAATCCAAAAATGATTTTTCAGCCAGTGCAAGTGGAACAAAAGAGAGAAAGAATACATGAAACTCCTGTGTGTGGTTTGGTGGTGTAGTTAGAAGAAGGAATCAAAGTATAGATTAGGGCATGGCTAGTCTAGTGAAGAGAAGGGCCAGGGATGACCTGATAGCAATATTTGAGGGGCTGTCAAGAGAGGGGGGGAAACAACCTATTTTCCAAAGCATCTGAAGACCAGACAAGGAACAATGGATGGAAATTGATCAAGGAGAGATTCAACTAGAAATAAGGATACATTTTCTGACAGTGAAAACAATCAACCAGTGGAGCATCTTGCCTTCAGAAGTTGTGGGTGCTTCATCACTGAAAGCTTTTAAGAAGAGACTGGATAACCACTTGTCAGAAATAGTATAGGGTCTCCTGCTTGAGCAGGAGATTGGACTAGGTGACCTACAAGATCCCTTCCAACTCTGTTATTCTGTATGTATGCAGGTAGTTTTTTACCTGAACAGAAAACAAGAGGACAGAATAGAAAAGGCCACCTTCTATTGGTGGTGTCTTCACAAAAAATGAAGACAAATGAAACAGACTCTTGTGGCCTGCACTGCTTTAAAATGTCCCTTCATGAAAATATATAGTTCCAAGATTGGAATAAGTGGCTACACTTTATCTAATGAAACAGGATAGAGATTGATCAGACCACATGAAGAAGCTGATAGACAAAGCCACCCTATAAGGAACACAAACAAACAAAGAAAAAGGAATTATCCCAGTAAATGAGAGGAACAATAAGAAGAGATATCTTTTTAGACACTGAAACTTAGAAACAAATGTCAGTTGTTCTCTCTCTCTCCCTCCCTCCCTCCCCCTCCCTCTCTCTCTCTCTCTCTCTCTCACACACACACACACACACACATATGAAAAGAATAACAAGAAACAGTAGACTGGGGGGAATATGGCTGCACCCTGCAAGGAGTCAAACAGAAGTAATTGCTAACTCATAACTAGGAGGAATTAAAATGAATATGAATTCACTGGACCTATCATTCCAAGAAGCGTTTGTTTGCCAGAAGCAAAGATTAGAGATGGGATAGAACAACATCCAAAATCCATTAGCAATTATTTTGTCTTGCTAATTTATTTAGGGACAAATTATACTATAACGAACAGATACCATCTCATCATGGACATGGAGCATCTTCTGAGAAGGACAACAAAGACAAACAAGGGCAATGAGGATTTTTGAAGAGAGATTAAATGAATATTTCAAGTTTAACCTTGAGAAAAAAAGTCTGAGCCATAATGTGATAAGACTCTTATCTCTTCAAATTCCTGAAAGGACATCACACAAAAGTTCAAAAAGCTTTATTTTTCTAGAGGGCAGGACAAAAATATAATGGATTTGGGAGGGAAGAGGGTGCTGATGAGAACAATTTATTAGTTTTATCTTGTACTGCTATTTTTTTTAAACCAATTTTATTCATACTCTACATTATTTTACTCCCTTCGCTCAACTCTAAGTATTCCTCCTGTCCCCATGAAGACTAGGCAGCCATCCTAATCCATCTAATCTAATAGATTAGGAAGGAAGGCTGTGAATGAACATTAGAGAAACTTTCTTACTAACTAAGATGAAAATGGCAGACCTAACAGAGGAAGAAGATATTAAGCAGATGTGGCAAAATTACACAGAAAAACTATACAAGAATGAGCTTAACATCCCTGATAACCAAGATGGGGTGGTCACTGACCTCAAACCAGACATCCTAGAATGTAAAGTCAAATGGGCCTTAGAAAATCTGAGCAACAACAAAGTTGGTGGAGGTGATAGTAGTCCAGCTGAGCTATTCAGATTCTTAAAAGACAATGCAGTAAAAGTG
This sequence comes from Thamnophis sirtalis, assembly GCF_051295495.1. Lineage (NCBI taxonomy): Eukaryota > Metazoa > Chordata > Lepidosauria > Squamata > Natricidae > Thamnophis > Thamnophis sirtalis. The sequence goes on along the minus strand of NW_028261386.1, from coordinate 57,929,507 downwards.
CTACACTCAATTTGCCAGCAAATTTGGAAAACTCAATAGTGTTCACAGGATTGGAAAAGGTCAGTTTACATTCCAATTCCAAAGAAGGGCAATGCCAAAGAATCTTCAAACTACTGCACCACTGCACTCATTTAACATGCTAGTAGGCTCCAGCAGTATGTGGATTGAGAACTACCAGAAGTATAGGCTGGATTTGGAAGAGGCAGAGAAACTAGAGATCAAATTGCCAACATAAATTGGATCATGGAGAAAGTTCCAGAAAAACATCTATTGTACTTCTGCTTCAGTGACTATGCTAAAGCCTTTGATTGTGTGGATCACAACAAATTGTAGCAAGTTCTTAGATAGGAATACCAGGCCATCTTATTCATCTCTTGAGAAACCTGTATGCGGGTCGAGAAGCAACAGTGAGAACTGGACAAAGAACCACTGATTGGTTCAAAATTGGGAAAGGAGTCCAACAAGGCTGTACACTGTCACCCTGCCTATTTAATTTATATGCAGAGCACAACATGAGAAAGGCGTGGATGGATGAATCAAAAGTTGGAATTAAGATTGCGGGAGAAATATCAACAACCTCAGATATGCAGATGATACCACTCTAATGGCAGAAAGTAAAGAGGAACTAAAGAGCCTCTTGATGCAGGTGAAGAAGGAGAGTGCAAAAGTTGGCTTGAAACTCAATATTAGGCAAATAGATGGGGAAGAAATTGAGGTAGTGACAGCTTTTATTTTCCTGGGTTCCAAGATCACCACAGATGGGGACTGCAGCCAATAAATTAAAAGATGCTTGCTCCTGGGGAGGAAAGCTATGGCAAATACTAAAAGCAGAGACATCACTCTGCCAACAAAAGTGCACATAGTCAAGGCTATGGTTTTCCCAGTTGCAATGTATGGCTGTGAAAGTTGGACCATAAAAAAGACTGAGCGCCAAAGAATTGAGACCTTTGAACTATGGTACTGGAGGAAACTCCTTGGACTGCAAGGCGATTAAACTGGTCAGTCCTAGAGGAGATCAACCCTGACTGCTCTTTAGAAAGCCAGATCCTGAAGATGAAACTCAAATACTTTGGCCACCTAATGAGAAGGAAGGAGTCACTGGAGAAGAGCCTAATGCTGGGGAAAATTGAGGGTAAAAGAAAAGGGGACGACAGAGAATGAGGTGGCTGGATGGAGTCACTAAGCAGTAGGCGTGAGCTTAAATGGACTCCAGAGGATGGTAGAGGACAGGGAGACCTGGAGGAATGTTGTCCTTGGGGTCACAATGGGTTGGACACGACATCGCAACACTGGGCAGAAATGGGACTTGGGGCTCTTCAAACTTTATTATGTTACCCAAAACATTGGCATAGTATAGGCAAAACTGCCTTTGCTAGGTAGAAAACATTTTAGCATCCTTTGTAGCAGCTTATGTTTTTGACTTTCAAAAGAAGGAAGGAAGGAAGGAAGGAAGGAAGGAAGGAAGGAAGGAAGGAAGGAAGGAGGGAGGGAGGGAAGGAAGGAAGGAAGGAAGGCTTAAAAATACTGCTAAGAAAGACGTGTTACAATTAAGTAGAGGTGCTGCTTTTACAGGGCAATAAAAGCTTTTATTGTTTCAATAATCCCAGTATGTCTTAGCTTTCCTGGAAACTCAGCATCTCTTGGATATGTCTGGCCTTTACACGTACTTGACCTCTGCAGAGAGCTTTCTAATGAGCCCTTTGCTTGATGTATATATACATTAAAATAAAAGGAAACTGAAAGGTATAAAATACCTCTATGCCCAAGGCAGTGTACTCCAAATTCCCATTATTACCATAATATATGATGTTTATAGGATTTCTACTACTGAAAGGAACAGGCACGTTCATAAAAAGCAGCAATGGGGAAAGAAGTTATTTTTCAACAGTATTAAAACCAACACTTTATTGTAAGCTATAATTAAGATTATTTAATTCAACATAATGTCTAAACTCCATGCAACAGTGTGTAACTAATCAGGAAAATGTCTGCCTTTAAAAAAAGAGGAGGTGGGGCAGATTTTGGGATTAAGAGTTAAGGAAGCAATTGGCAGAAAACAGTACGAAATCCTTTGGCTATTTTGACATGAGCCCAGCTAAGGAAAAATACCTGTTTCCCACTTCATTGTGGATTTAAAAGGCAAGTGTCCAAGCTAGCAAATCCTTAAACCACTACTGAAGACAAATCTTTACAACTATATACAATGGAAAGCAATCAGGGGTCAGCGTGCACCTGAATTGCAGTTCCCAGTAAAACCAGTTACAAGGGGAAACAGGGAGAGATACTCTAAATTGCAATTCAGCAACATTTAAGTGAACACATTCTCCAATGTAGTTCCGGATTGTTACCTTTAAATCCTGCTTTTTATTCAGAAACTGGAGATGGCAAGTGTACCAGTCTCTACTGCATTTTTCTTCACCTGTGAGGTTGGATTGAGAAAGGATGACCAGCCCAAGGTCGTTCAGTGAGCTTCTGCAGGTGGGATGGAATAGAACCAATATCTTCCACTCAGAGAAGAAAATTTAATCTTTTCTCATAGAAGAAAATTTAATCTTTTTTTGTCAGTGTCTTTTGCTTTTCATGACTAAGACTTCATCAGAGATATACTGAGCATCAACTATACAACTCTTGCAATTTCTGTGTCCAGTGACTTCCTGAAATATTTGAATGATTTTAATTTTTCCTTGTTTTTTTATTCTTTTATATCTGTTAAAAATAGATGATAGATGGATGGATGGATGGATGGATGGATGGATGGATGGATGGATGGATGGATGGATGGATGGATGGATGGATGGATCATGCATGCATGTGGGCGGGCAGGCAGGTAGCTCCTTCTTTTGTACACACAAAAGAAATGTCAAAAGACCTCTAAATAGGTGGGCACTGAATAGAAAACACACCACAATACATGCTGGTTGATTGTGGAATATTGGGTGTTTGTGAATGAAAAATCGGGTATGGATAGCCTCTTTCCAGTTTTGCTTCCCAGCTACCAGTATTGAAGATGTGCTGAAGATACATTCATTATTGAATTTATTTACACAGAAAGCATATGCTACAGATTCCACTTACTGTTTCTAGAGCAGATGTTCTTCTTACGCATAACTTGAACTAGCGTGTTCATCCTTTTGCAAACTAACTAGCAGCTGTTTCATTCTGTATGTCAATATTTATCAGTGACCTGTGAATTGATTTCTGATACTTTGGGTGTTAATCTCAGTACAGTTCAATCTCCAGTAAAATGTGTTTGCAAATGGAAAAAATAAAAACAAGAATCAGTGACTGAAGAAAAAATCATACCCGACAATAATCCTAGACTCAAAGTACACATGACTTTGAGCTGTATTTTTATGTCCAGTGGAGCAGGAAGGGATGGGAGCTAAAATGGATTGGAACCATGGTAGAGAAAAAGGAATGATTTGGACTTGATTGTGGCACCTGGTCAAGCTATGGAACATCCTTAAGGAAAGAGGAATTGAATTGAATTGAATTGAATTGAATTATTTGTATGCCGCCCTTCTCCGGGAGGACTCAGGGCGGCGAACAATTCAAAAGGGGATAGGGGAACATAAAAACGAAATACAGATAATTAAAATAAGCAAGAGTCACACAACCATACAAGTCGAGAGGGGAGGGAACTCATCACCCCCAGGCCTGCCGGCAAAGCCAGGTTTTGACGGCTTTTCGGAAGGCCTGGAGAGAGGTGAGGGTCCGAATCCCTGCGGGGAGTTCATTCCAGAGGGCCGGAGCTGCCACAGAGCCCTCCCCCGGGTAGTAGCCAGATGGCATTGGCTAGTAGATGGAACCCGGAGGAGGCCAACCCTGTGAGATCTAATGGGTCTGTGGGTGGTAATTGGCAGCAGGCGGTCTCTCTGAGGAATCTCAGAACAACTCACTGTTTTCATGGAAATCTTATAAACAGGACAGGAAGCCACAGGCCAAGCAGAGCATGGTAAAACAGACTGGCTCCTGACCACCCAAAGAATGAGGTAAGGGTATATAATCTCTCCTTATTTATTCAACCCACATGCTGAATATATATATTGAAGCAGGCTGGATTGGAAGAAAATGAGCTTGTGCTAAAATTGGAGGAAGAAACATCAATATCTTGCTCTGTTGATGGTATTACTCTTGCTAGCTGAAAATGTAAGTGATCTGGAAGCTTTATAATGAAAAGTCAAAGAGCATAATGGGGAAAAATGGGACTAAATTTAAATTTAAAGAAGATCCAACTAATTATAGCAGATATAGTAAGCAATACAAATATTGAAGGGGTAAATAGCTTTAGCCTTTTAGGATTGACTACCAACAGTAAAGGAACCAGCAGTCAAAAAGTATATCCCAGATTAGCACTTGGTAACAATCCTTCAGGGTCGATTCTGATCAGTGATGACCCAGGAGGAGAGATCCAACCCTTGGTTGTGTGGGCTACCACAGAACCTGGTGCTCTCTCTTCTCTTCTCCTCTTTAACATTTGCATGAGGCTGTTGGGTGAGCTCATCCATCGCCATGGGTTGAGGCAACATTAATATGCTGATGATACCCAATTATATATCTCTACCCCTAGAGAACTAAGCATTGCCATGAGCATCTTATCCTGATGCATGGAAGATGTCAGAGTCTCGATGGGGAACAGCAGGATCCAGCTGTTTCAAGACTGAGTGGCTCTGGATTTTATGGCCTGGGTGGCCACTGGGGATAGTGACTCTGGTTCTGAGGACTGCCTAAAAATTGCAGCTGTTACAAATGCAGTGGCCAGGATGTAAGTGGATAAAAGCTGCTATTATACTAGCTTAGCAATTTGTTACTCATTGCATTGGTTAACTATACATTTCCAAGTCTAATTAAAACACTAAATAGTTGGTTCCAGAATACTTTAGGACAATTTCTTCCAGGTGGAATTTGCCTAGCATACCAGGTTGACTCAGCCATCCATACTTCCGAGGTGGGTAAAATGAGGACCCAGATTGTTGGGGGCAATATGCTGACTCTGTAAACCATTTAGTGAGGGCTGGAAAGTGCTGGAAAGGGGTATATAAGTCTAAGTGCTATTGCTATTGCTATACCAGGGCAAACAAGGTTGCCTATGAATCTGAATCTATGAGATCAAAGGGACATGGACCCAAAGTCAATCCTTCTCTCTAATGGTTCATTTGCTAAGGAACACACTATCATCTGATGTGCCCTAGCCCTTCTTCCTATTTCCTTTTGGAAGAGCCATGAAAATTATTTATTTCAGCAGGTTGATCTTTAGCATTCTAGCTACAATTGTAGGGCATTTGGATTGCCATTTTTATTGATCCCATGTCTCACATATATATTTTCCTTTTATAATAAGTCACCCTGAGTCTTGTGTATCATAGAGTACATAAATCCATATAAATAAATAAAATAAAAAGTTGCCAATAAAAATAGCAAAAATAAAAGTTCAGGAAAGTACAAGCAGTAAAAATACCCAGGCAGCTTGCAACAAATGACAAATAATTATTTGAAAGCAAAAATTGAAAGCAGAAATCTTGGGAAATTTTCTGGGGATTTCCTCCTAGAATTGGGTGCCCATGCTGAAAAGTCCCTCTTTTAAACCACTCGCTTCTCTACATGCGGTGGAGGCTTCTAGAAGAGAATCTCACATAATCTTAGGGGTCATGGTTTATAAATAAGGAAAGATAATTTAGCCACAAGCTTATTTATAGTTTCTACGGTTCAAAAGAAAGGTTCAGAGACAGACAGGGAGAAAATTCAGCTAAGTACAGTAATCAGGCACATCTTATGCATGCACTGCAGCCAGATATATGAAAGGCCAGATGTCTCCTTTTTCGGTTTGGTTTATTTGTCCCAATTGGGAGGCTGCTGGACTTCACTTTAATGGAGACCCATTGCAGCAGACAAAAGCCTGGTGAAGAAAGTATATAATTCCTACCGTCAGCTGAATTCTTTTGTGGATCTGTGTCAACCTTGCAGCTTTAAGTTTTATTTTGCAAACTTGGAGTCTGATAAAACCCGAAGGATTAAAACCTACAGTTTTGACTGTGTCGAGCATGGATTCTACTGCCAAGATTTATATTTTTATCTGAAAGTACAAACAGAAAGGAGGGTTGTACATCACTCATACCTCCTCTGCCAACACCGAAGCAGTAACCTGCAAGTCGTGTCTGATAGTCACATCTGAGAGACAGCACTTGTTTACCTTATGCAATCCCACTGGAATAGCACTAAAGAGAAATTCAGAGACTCTGCCAAAAAATATCTGGCAATCAGATGTAAACATTAAGAGCTGCTGTTTTTTCAATATTCAGGTTCTTCTGATTTGAGAAGGAACAAATGCTCAGGCCAGAACTTAAATCATGAGGAAACAGTAACAAAATGACAGAGAGAAATTATTCTGACTCATCCCTGTCTGAGTTGCTTTATGCCAAGTAGATGAATTATTTGCATCTTCTCCCTTTCTTCCTACTTCCTAATTTGTGAAAGAAGAAGTGCAAATGCCATGCAGGCAGGAGACAAAAAAGAAAAGGCATCCCTTATGAGCTTTCTAAGAAATTTGGCTGGGAACAAGATGTTAGACTCAACAGAAATGATGGAGTATAAGACTATCTAGGAATCAGTCACTTATGCCAGTCACAAAAATGCAAGGATACACTGGAGTTATGCAATGCAAGGCAGTAGAAAACCTTAAGTAGTTTCTTTTCTTCCCCATATTTCCATATTTCATACATGTCTGGGCAGTTTTGCACCATTGCACCATATCAGGAAATGCTATGTAGAAGCCTTTTCTCTTATTATCAACATACTGTCTTGTCCATTTCATCTAATACTCGACAGAGAACTGTATTATTCACTCACATGATGGATTTGAGAGCAAGCATGGGGGAGGAGTTCTTGTTCATTCTCAGAATTTTTACATTGACTTCCATGCAGTTGCACCATTATACTCTCTCCTCATTTTTTAAGATGTTAACACCAGACAAACAAACCAACACAACGTGAGATTGGGGTGCCAACAGACAACATCTGGTAGGACAATCATTTCTGGTAGGAGAATCTTCTCCTTTTCCAATGTAAGGTCTCAACAGGATTCCTGTTACAATCTGGCAGCTTTTGAAACAATAGAGATAGGTAACAAAGGCAGCATAAAGCTTCACAAAAGGATGCTGCATAAGGCTATACAGCAGGACCCGCAGCGAGGACACACAGTGAATCCTGGGAAGAAGAGGGTGAACTCACCAAACCAGATTTCTAGCAGCCATCTGCTCAAGTCCTCTAGACCTGCCAGCTGTCCTATTTTCCTGATTGGATGCAAGAAGCATCCAACAATACAAGCTTTGCACCTGGCGCCAAAAAAGAAGTAAATCCGAGAGCCTGGAGTTTCTGGCATTTCATTATAAAACCCACTGTTTATTTTCCCTGAGTTGTTATTTTAGGCTGCTTTCAGATGTTTTGTTTATCACATGGCAGAACAGTAATAAATCATCACCTGGTAACATTCCATTAACAATCATTCTCAATATTTATGATTGTTGTACTCTGCTCTTATGTTTACCCATGTTAAGGTGGCACATGGGGATGTTTCTGCCCTGGATCATATCCCAGAATATATGGTGACAAGTCTCCCAAAAGAATTTGGCTGCATATGAACTTCTGGTTTCTCTTTTTGAATACAAAATTTAGTGTCTCTTCCTCTCACCCAAACACATAGATGAGCCCAGAAATACTACATCAGCAGAAAAAGGTCTAGCTGCAATTGTCAGCAAGCCTAAACAGAGGGAATTTGGGGCTGTGGAATACTTCTGTATGATTGAATGAAATGTCTTGTGGTGTTCCAGTATGGAAAGTATGTATTTTAATGGGCTGATGGATTTAATGTAAAGCAGCCCTGTATTTTCACAAATCATCTTGTTTGGATTACACTATGATATTTGATAGCGCCAAGCACCTAAAACTGTACTAAGAAACTGGAAAAGCAAAGTGCTATATAATATGAAAGCAGGATAAAAAACTTTGAAGAACAGAAACCTGCTTCTTTGCTGTTAATTAGAATGATTGCTGAATATTTAAATAACATTATTAGCAACAAAACATTTTGAATATGCCACAAAATGTTGTATGTTGCTTGCTGCAGCATTATCAAGGGGTAAATTGGGATTAGAACATTATTCAAGAATTTAGAGCACTTTCAGGAGGAGGGATCACTCAGAAATAGCTGGAGTTCAGAAGAGGAGCACATCTTCAAGGTGTACTGTTCCATCACTTGGTACTTCTGCTTAAAAAGGCTCTATGGCGGAATGTTCTCAGCTTGTAGTGTTGAAGAACTGTGTCAGTCAGAACAATTTCTACTCAGCAAGATTATGTGGTTCAGTATAAAGCAGCTATTTACTCCTATCCTCAAAAGTATACTAGGTGTTAAAGAGTAAGTAGCAGAATTATTACAGCTTGTAACATTCTATCTGTTTACTTAGAACATAGAATCACTGGGCTAGAAGGGATCTTCTAGTCCACAACTGTCAAACTCCCAGTCTGTGAGTTTGATGCATCATGTGCTGGCCACATCTATGCCCTTTTTAGCAAAAGGGAGGGGGAGTCACGATACATCACATGACAACAACGAGATGATGCAAGTTTGTCACTCCTGTTCTGGTCCAACACCCTGCTCAAGGCAGGAGACCATATACCATCTCAATCAAATGGTTGTCCTGCCTATTTTTTTGAAAGCTCACAACTCCAAGAGGCAAGCTATTTCATTAGTTAATTGTTCTCACGATCAGAAAATTTCTCCTTACTTCTAGTTTGGATATCTCTTTAACAAACTCATGACTTCTTGTCCTGACCTTTCATGCTTTGGAGAATAACTCTATTTCCTCTTCTCTGTTACAGTTCTTCAAGTACTGGAAGACAGTTATCATGTCCCTCTAACCCTTCTTTTCAACAGACTATACATACCTAGCTCCCCCAATCTTTCTTTCTTTTCAGCAGGGCTCCTGCTATTCAGTCTGATTTGTAAGTCATTGTATTGATACAATACAATACAATAGCAGAGTTGGAATGGACCTTGGAGGTCTTCTAGTCCAACCCCCTGCCTAGGCAGGAAATCGTATACCATTTTAGACAAATGGCTATCCAACCATTCATCATATGATTTAGCCTCCAGACCCTTAATCGTCTTAGTTGCTCTTCTCTGCACAATTTCTAGAGTCTCTTCAGCTTTTTTGTATAGTGTTGACCAGAGCTGTACGCAGTATTGCAAGTGTGACCTCAATAGTGTGGTATAAAATGATATTATCACTTCTCTTTTCTTGCATCTCTATTATTTTATTACTTTATTAGCTCTTTCATCTCTAATATTGATCCAAAAGAACAAGGATATGAGAGAGATGTTTTTGGAAATATTATTGTTGCTATGAAAGAAATTCCCATTTTTACTATTTGAAAGAATTGCAGCAAAATGAGAACAAACTGGTATTAATAGGAAGCCTTGCTTTAATTGGCCTCAGCAAAAGCAACTGATGATGAATCCCGATTGATCAACCAAACAAAGTGCTGGCTAGGAAAAGAGAATTGCTAAACTCCTGCAGATCAGCATTTCAGGCCATGAAGAATTTTAAGAGATCTCTTTCTCTTACATTCCAATTTTAAATACTTCTTTCAGCAAAGTACAAAGAATGAAAAACATCCTGGTTCTCCCATTATCTTTGATCAAGCAAGATCTATGATCACTTTTCTCCATTTTGGTAAGATTCTGGAAACCATAATCCTAAGGCACTGGAAGAGCTAAATGTTGGTTTGCAAAGTGATGCAGTATATTCTAATATCTGTTGGCCAGTTTGGGCCCTTCGATGGAACACATAATCCGTAGCAATTATAAAATGCAGCTTATATGATTCCAAACAAACTGTATAAATTCTAGCCTATGTTCCATTTTCTTGGTGTTGAGTGGTGGTTCAATATAACTTATTTATGTAAGTTCTTCCATATATTCTTTTTCTCAGTTTTACCTCAACTAATGCATTAACCTTATACTTCCAAAGTTCACTGGTTAATAGAGAGGATGCACCATGGATATAAAAGACAACATTTTTATACAGTAACCTCTCTGACTGCCTCAATAATTTCCATCTAATACAGACTGGTGGCTGCATCTCTAAGGAGTTTTCCTTCATTACTCTACTGGTGACATTCATTATCCATCAAGGATGAAAGTTGCTAGAGTCACAAAGATTTTAACAAAAAATAATAATCAGCTTTCTTCTCCTTCAGCCTGGAGAGCCAGCATAATATTGATGGAGATTTTGCTATGGAAAACTCACTCCAGCTTATGGAAATAGTAACACATGATCAGTAACTATTTTATCCATCATGAACAACAAGGATTATGTATTAATGGCTGAAAAGAAAGATTGCTTCATGGCTATCAATATAGTTTTTAAAAAAACTAAAGCAACAAAAGAAGAGAAAGAATGATGGGAGAAGGTACGCAAATGACCAAGATTACATTGGTCAGTTGACAATGTATGGTGTTTACCTTTGTTCCATTTTTCAGAAGATTTTATTGGCCCTTCCCCTACTTCAGTTTTTGAAATATTTTGGGAATCCTTAAGATTAGCCTGATTTGGACTGTGTGGAAGTTGCAATCTTTCTAGCTTTGGGTTCATACAGATTAATTTTGACCCTTACTTTTCCCTGACCACTTCAAATTGATAGCTGTCTTGGGACCTGACACCTGACAGTTTGGGGCCTATTCTCATTAGATCCTTATAGGACTTTGGTAAATTCTTATAAAAATGTCTGTCATTTTCCCCAGCATCTCCCTTTTTTATATTTGTGCTATATTTATCCCCATTTGACAAGTATCAGCTAAGAGTCAATGTCAATGTTAGGCATATAATATCCTATTTCTGATTTCCTTTTTCTGAATATGCTGAACAAATTCAGTATATCTGAACATCCTGACAGGGAAAGCTTCCTGATTCATTTATGTCATAGTGAGTTTCTGAAGCCTAAATATTTGACATCTTTGCTTGGAACAGATTCCTAAGAAACAGGACAGTGTCTTAAGTCTCTAGGATGTTTTTAATCTTTCTGAAAAGAAATAACTAACAAAAGCTTCTAATGGCACTTTCTATAAGTTAGCATCCCACCAAATCAAACTCATTTAGCTTGCTGTACATAAACATATCACAAAATATAATGGATGTGGAATATAAACAAAATGTTTTGCCAACATGAACTTGTTTTATAAAAAGAAGGGACAAAATTCAAAACGATGAACCAACAATGCTACAATACAAGGGTGACACTACAGTACAATGAGTATGACACCTCAATTTATCCTCAGTTTCTCTGTGCTACACTTTCTCCCTTTAAAATCAAAAATAAGATTATCTGATATATATATATATATATATATATCACAATATAACAAAGGCAACAGTAAAAATATTGGGTTTCTGTCTGGATGGACTCTTGTGACGAGCCTAATGACAGAGAGTGGAAGTGTGACCTTCCTCCCACACTTGGGCATACCAGGGGTTGTGACTTTAAGTATATACCTCCCACCCTGGCTGGCTGATAAAAGGAGTCGTTCTCTGTAGCTCAAATGGTTAACTCCCTGCCTGGGAAGGCAATAGAGCACAGGTTCGAATCCCAGTAAGGATATGGCTAGCTGATGAGAGCTAAATAGCTTGAAATAGATCTATACTAGTCTTCCTTTATTTATTTATCAGCACAAATAAAAACACAAATATAACAAAGGCAACAGTAAAAATATTGGGTTTCTGTCTGGATGGACTCTTGTGACAAGCCTAATGACAGAGAGTGGAAGTGTGACCTTCCTCCCACACTTGGGCATACCAGGGGTTGTGACTTTAAGTATATACCTCCCACCCTGGCTGGCTGATAAAAGGAGTCGTTCTCTGTAGCTCAAATGGTTAACTCCCTGCCTGGGAAGGCAATAGAGCACAGGTTCGAATCCCAGTAAGGATATGGCTAGCTGATGAGAGCTAAATAGCTTGAAATAGATCTATACTAGTCTTCCTTTATTTATTTATCAGCACAAATAAAAACACAAATATAACAAAGGCAACAGTAAAAATATTGGGTTTCTGTCTGGATGGACTCTTGTGACGAGCCTAATGACAGAGAGTGGAAGTGTGACCTTCCTCCCACACTTGGGCATACCAGGGGTTGTGACTTTAAGTATATACCTCCCACCCTGGCTGGCTGATAAAAGGAGTCGTTCTCTGTAGCTCAAATGGTTAACTCCCTGCCTGGGAAGGCAATAGAGCACAGGTTCGAATCCCAGTAAGGATATGGCTAGCTGATGAGAGCTAAATAGCTTGAAATAGATCTATACTAGTCTTCCTTTATTTATTTATCAGCACAAATAAAAACACAAATATAACAAAGGCAACAGTAAAAATATTGGGTTTCTGTCTGGATGGACTCTTGTGACGAGCCTAATGACAGAGAGTGGAAGTGTGACCTTCCTCCCACACTTGGGCATACCAGGGGTTGTGACTTTAAGTATATACCTCCCACCCTGGCTGGCTGATAAAAGGAGTCGTTCTCTGTAGCTCAAATGGTTAACTCCCTGCCTGGGAAGGCAATAGAGCACAGGTTCGAATCCCAGTAAGGATATGGCTAGCTGATGAGAGCTAAATAGCTTGAAATAGATCTATACTAGTCTTCCTTTATTTATTTATCAGCACAAATAAAAACACATATATATATATATATATATATATATATATATATATATATATATATATATATATATATATATATATATATATATATATATATATATATATATATATATATATATATATATATATATATTTCTTAACCTTTTCCTCAATTTCAAGGCTGGTTCTTCTACATCATTCTATAAATTGTGTAAAGAATAAAGATATTAATCAGATTACATTAATATTTAAAACACATTTCCATTCTCAATAATACTTCAGTATTATGTACTCACTTCAGATATTGCAAAGATATGTATTAAACCTAGACATTATCCTTAGATATATAGATCTCTGCTACATGCACCAGACTTTCTCCCAATATTTCCAATCCCTTCATACTGTTTAGGGAAAATTCAACTCACTTTCCAGCAACTAGAAATAAAAATCATTTTGCAAATCCTTTCAAATGAAAGATTTTGAAGGCAGGTTTAGTGTAAACTAATACAACCACTTATGCAACATATGAACAAAATAAAGAGATCAGCATAGTAAGACAAGGAACAACAACCTATGGGAGACATTTAATTACCAACTTTTTTTTTGCAGTTACTGAAATTTAAAAATCCACTAAGTAATGACAATGTAATTTTTCTATGGGTTTCTTTGAAAACTAATAAGTAAAATAGGTAAAGGTAAAGGTTCCCCTCACAAATATGTACTAGTTTTTCCCAACTCTAGGGGGTGGTGCTCATCTCTGTTTCAAAGCCAAAGAGCCAGCGCTGTCTGAAGACATCTCCGTGGTCATATGGCCGGCATGACTAAACGCCGAAGGTGCACGGAACGCTGTTACCTTCCCACCAAAGGTGATCCCTATTTTTCTACTTGTATTTTTACATGATTTCGAACTCCTAGGTTGACAGAAGCTGGGACAAGTAACGGGAACTCTCTCCATTATGTGGTACTAGGGATTCAAACGGCCAAACTTCTGCCTTCTGATTGAGAAGCTCAGCATCTTAGCCACTGAGCTACTGCGTCCCTTTTAAGAAGTAAAATAAGTAAACCCTAATCCATTGTTACATTTAATGAACCTGTTTATCTTTTAATAAAACAAAACACAAATTTCCTCCTCCCCGAATGAGGAACAAATAACCCCAAACCTGCTTCTTTTGCTATGTCACTTTGTCATTGCCATACTTGCCCTTTGACTGTTGTTGAAGAAAAAACGTATAACAGATTTTTAACAGGAGAAGTCAAGAGCATCAAAAGGAGTCTGCCAGTCCCCCTTTTTTAGCTTTAGCCTGGAAAACAGTTGCTTCTTTTTAGTTATCCTTTGCAAGGAAAGCTTTCTACTGCCACTGTCAATCCGATATGCTTTGTCACTCTGTTTCCTCCCCCGCCTATGTTTGAGATCAAATAATTTCCAAGGTCACGAGAAGCACCATTTGTTTTGTTTTCCCTTCTTCCATTTACTACTCTAGTGCAACCACTTGTGATTTTTTCCCCCAAACAAAGACATGGGTCTGATCATTCTGAAATCATCGCACCTTGAAACTCAGCTGCTGCTTTGTTGCGACACAATTCTACGGAGATGTGAAACAGACATCCAGACAAACATGCTTCAGACGGAAAATGTCAATTTGCTAATCATCTGTCACCTGGATTAGTCACAAGGTACATATGTGCATTTTGATTAATGAAGGATGCTGAGGTCTATGTTACATCAAGTCATTGGGCAACAGCTGTGGTTTCCGTGTTAGAAAAGTGACACAAAGGCAGGATGAGGTGCCGGATGGCTGTCTCTGGCAGACCAACCACCAAATGTTCAAGACTTCACTAAAAATAATCAAGGCCTCAGCATCAGAACAATAAGCAAGTTATCCCACAAAATCCTCCAGCATTTGTCAGCTGCAAACCCTAATGCTGAAATCCAACATAAAATTACTTCAAAGTAAGTTCTACTGGCTTCAGAGTAAGAATGTAGATAGAGGACTGAACTGTACTACAGTGAAGTGGATCAGAATCAAAACAGGACAATGAGCAGACTGCTTCCATTGGGTAAAGACTTAGCAGTACTTGCTGCTTGTAGAACTGGATCTTGTGCAAAAAAATTGGCTGAACTCTGCATTTACGCTCTTCTGTGGGAAAATGAAAGGCCACTCTATGGATTCTGCATCCAAAGCCTACTCAGATGATATCTCATTTCCTACTCCATTAGGAGGATGAAGCAGAAGCACACGCTTGGCAGCTACACTGATTCCATTTTACATAAATCATCAGGACAAATGGCCCTGGGACAAAGTGAAGAAAAATAACAGGCAGACAGTGACAAACGGCCCACTCTATTTGTTGCTGTTATTAACATTGAAGTTTGGGGAAGGGGTTTCTCTCTTTTGAAGAGGTTATCAAAACCCACTGCATTGCAAGGGAGAAGAGCATAATATCTGCTCCAGGGGTTATCTGTGCCCGTCTGAACAGCTAATTTCCATCACAGTTAGAAATTATAGTTGGATGCTATTAATGCTTACAAAACATGAAGGATTCATGTCTCAATTTTCCCTCTCTAATCCCCCTTCCTTTGGTATCATGTATTTTTAGATTTTAAGTAGGGAAATGGGGTTATCTGGTTCTCATTTTTCTGGGAGCTGCTTTGGAAATCCTTTGAAACTGAAGAGTGGGAGTATAAATCCTTTGCATAGCAAAGAAAACAAGCCAGGAGGAAGAAGGTCCAGAGGGTATTCTAAGGGACATTAGTTAAGCATCCCTGTGTTAGGCAGACACTAGAAAATCATACAATTAAAAATTGCACACGCACATAAAGTGGATGTTTGTTAGATGTTGAAAGCAGCACAGATGTGTGAAGGCAACCAGTTATGCAATGATACTAATTCAAAACCCTAATAACCCTACTGAAGGTCCAATCAAGAAGCATTATGAGCTTATCATGTTAGTGCCTCAGGAATGGACATCAGCTCAGATATTCTGTAAATACCTTTGTGAGGACAATTTACAGAAAAAGGGTTTTCACTGCTTTTGAATTATAAAGTATTTTTACAGCAAGTTTAGGCTCATTCTCAGTGCAGTATGAGGTGGATTGGTATACTTAAAGCAGACTATTCTGATAAGATTCCAGCTATGAAAAATAAATAATGTTTATGCATTCTAGGGATTGACTATGAACACAGTATGTCCTACTCTAAGAGGAATTTGTTCCGTTCCTTTACAGTGCTGTAGTGAGACTATTACTTTGGTAAGACATAAAGGAGGCCATTGTTTGTATGCATACATGCATACATATACACTGTGCTAATAGGTAACCAACAGGCATAAAAACAGTAAGAAAAAATAATGAAATAAGGAAGGGGGAATGAATTATATCAGGATATACCAAAACCATTTATAGTACCATTCTGTCCTAACAGCCCATCTTTACACTATATCATATTTTGTCTTTTGTTTTTTAAATTGACATATCTCATTTTAGAATTTTATCAATTCTGTCCAAAGCCACTTTTGATTTTTCTGTTTTCTTTTGCTATATTCCATGCTTATACACACAAACACACACAAACACATATAGAGAGACAGTGAGAGAGACAGTGAGACAGTGAGAGAGTGAGAGAGAGTGAGAGAGTGAGAGAGTGAGAGAGAGAGAGAGAGAGAGAGAGAGAGAGAGAGAGAGAGAGAGAGAGAGAGAGAGAGAGAGAGAGAATTCTCATTCATTTTCTTTATATGAGCAAACCACCACAATATTCATGCGAACAGAAACACAATCTCTGACAAATAATCTTTTTTTTACAATAGACTATGTAGAACCCTTGGATTTCTAAAGGTATTTATACATCATTTTGCATTTTAGTAAATATTTTACCAAGACCATAAATGCATATACTTCTCCTTTTTCTTCATTTATTACACTTCACAACTGTCCATTCTTTTTTTCTGGTCAATCACCATTATTGTTGTCTTTTATATATTAATGTCCATGTCCATTGTTCAAACATACAATCTACTTAAATGTTGGTGCAAATAATTTAGCAAACAATGAAGGATTAACTATTTACCAAAGTACATATATAGCTAATTTCCAAACAACATGTCTCTAATCTTTATTCATTTATTGATGAATATATAAAAAAATGAAGGGGACATATCACCTCTTCATTTTATTCCCTCCTCTGTGTTGAACTGTTCACTAAGCATTTCATTGATTCATAAGCATGATTTATATCCATTGTTTGCCACTTTTATCACATTCAGCAATCAATCTTCAACTCTGCATTTGCATGAAGCATTTCATAATTCAGGTCTATTCATACAATCATTTATTTTATCTAATTTAGCCAAGCTACAATGAAGTTCCTGTCTCTCCTTCTCATTTCTGGTAGCTAAAGACCAAAAATTTGGATTCCATATGCCCTGCCAGGAATAAAAGTAATTGTATCTCTCAGCTTTTCCTCTTGAACCATTTTAATCAGAATTGTGCCAGACACTTTCCCCTGATATAGCTAACAGAGTAATTCTTATGTAATTTCTGAATTTATTCTTGCTCTCTTTCCCTTTCTATAGCACAATAATAGCATTCTTCCAATCATCAAGCACAAAGGCCACCTGCACATTCATGTTAGACAAATTACACAGCAATTCAAAAAGCAAACATTATCTATATTTTTAACATTTCTCTACATATGTCTTAATATCTTTCAATATCCTCATCGTTTGCATGGCTTTCTTTTCATCTGTGTTTTCTGGTACTTTAACATTTATAGCATTTGCTTCAATTTCACTCTTTCGCATCATTATCCTTTCTATAAAAATGTACTTCTTCCAGCATTCTTTATATGAGTTTTGATTCCCTCCCCCATCACATTTCTTCTTCTTAATTCATCTCATTCGGTCGGTGGCCCCTTTATGGTCTGCTTCATCCACTTCCCACACATTAGTTTTTTTTTTACTTTAGATCAAAAGTATTCTGCATTTTTCTACCTCTTTCAATCTTAAGAATCCTTTGCTTTTTTTATTACATTCTTCACAATTTTTTTGTTCATAAACACATTGTACAATAACTTTTTTTTCTTCATCACTTGTTCCAACATGCTCTTCTATGGGTTTTACCCCACTCATTCACAGTTTTCTTTGCTTCACCATTCCTTTTTTCTTCTTACACTATACTGTAACAACACATACTTCTCTGACAGTCTGGATTATAATTCTTTTGATTCTGTTTCAAACAACTTCAACATCCTCTTTCTTTATGTCTACTTTCCAGATATTGCTTGGATGCAGAAAGTAAGGAAGAGGACTTTAATGGAGATATGCAGGCTCTGTTAAGGCAATAAAGGGTCAAACATAATCTAAGTTCAGAACATTCAGATAACATCTGGAGATGGCTCAGAAAGAAACCTTGCTAATTAACTGAACTATAAGAAGGAGAAGGGATGTCTTGTCATTCTATTCCATACAAGGCATATTCAATAAGAAGAGAAGGCAAAGGAACATGATGCCAACCCAGAAGAAGATGGAGAAACAATTTCAAAGACACATTACAACAGCATTAAATAACAATAGTTAAGGCTGCCAGAACTGCAATAACCAGGACTTTGTATTTCACTTGACACTAGGAGGAGGAGGTCAAGCACAACAAAATTTACATAAGTTATTCAGTTATCACAGCTTAACTGCATAAAAGTATTTTTAGCCTACCTGTACAATTGATTTTTGGATTTTAGGATGTTTTTAATCTTTCTGAAAAGAAATAACTAACAAAAGCTTCTAATGGCACTTTCTATAAGTTAGCATCCCACCAAATCAAACTCATTTAGCTTGCTGTACATAAACATATCACAAAATATAATGGATGTGGAATATAAACAAAATGTTTTGCCAACATGAACTTGTTTTATAAAAAGAAGGGACAAAATTCAAAACGATGAACCAACAATGCTACAATACAAGGGTGACACTACAGTACAATGAGTATGACACCTCAATTTATCCTCAGTTTCTCTGTGCTACACTTTCTCCCTTTAAAATCAAAAATAAGATTATCTGATATATATATATATATATATATATATCACAATATAACAAAGGCAACAGTAAAAATATTGGGTTTCTGTCTGGATGGACTCTTGTGACGAGCCTAATGACAGAGAGTGGAAGTGTGACCTTCCTCCCACACTTGGGCATACCAGGGGTTGTGACTTTAAGTATATACCTCCCACCCTGGCTGGCTGATAAAAGGAGTCGTTCTCTGTAGCTCAAATGGTTAACTCCCTGCCTGGGAAGGCAATAGAGCACAGGTTCGAATCCCAGTAAGGATATGGCTAGCTGATGAGAGCTAAATAGCTTGAAATAGATCTATACTAGTCTTCCTTTATTTATTTATCAGCACAAATAAAAACACAAATATAACAAAGGCAACAGTAAAAATATTGGGTTTCTGTCTGGATGGACTCTTGTGACAAGCCTAATGACAGAGAGTGGAAGTGTGACCTTCCTCCCACACTTGGGCATACCAGGGGTTGTGACTTTAAGTATATACCTCCCACCCTGGCTGGCTGATAAAAGGAGTCGTTCTCTGTAGCTCAAATGGTTAACTCCCTGCCTGGGAAGGCAATAGAGCACAGGTTCGAATCCCAGTAAGGATATGGCTAGCTGATGAGAGCTAAATAGCTTGAAATAGATCTATACTAGTCTTCCTTTATTTATTTATCAGCACAAATAAAAACACAAATATAACAAAGGCAACAGTAAAAATATTGGGTTTCTGTCTGGATGGACTCTTGTGACGAGCCTAATGACAGAGAGTGGAAGTGTGACCTTCCTCCCACACTTGGGCATACCAGGGGTTGTGACTTTAAGTATATACCTCCCACCCTGGCTGGCTGATAAAAGGAGTCGTTCTCTGTAGCTCAAATGGTTAACTCCCTGCCTGGGAAGGCAATAGAGCACAGGTTCGAATCCCAGTAAGGATATGGCTAGCTGATGAGAGCTAAATAGCTTGAAATAGATCTATACTAGTCTTCCTTTATTTATTTATCAGCACAAATAAAAACACAAATATAACAAAGGCAACAGTAAAAATATTGGGTTTCTGTCTGGATGGACTCTTGTGACGAGCCTAATGACAGAGAGTGGAAGTGTGACCTTCCTCCCACACTTGGGCATACCAGGGGTTGTGACTTTAAGTATATACCTCCCACCCTGGCTGGCTGATAAAAGGAGTCGTTCTCTGTAGCTCAAATGGTTAACTCCCTGCCTGGGAAGGCAATAGAGCACAGGTTCGAATCCCAGTAAGGATATGGCTAGCTGATGAGAGCTAAATAGCTTGAAATAGATCTATACTAGTCTTCCTTTATTTATTTATCAGCACAAATAAAAACACATATATATATATATATATATATATATATATATATATATATATATATATATATATATATATATATATATATATATATATATATATATATATATATTTCTTAACCTTTTCCTCAATTTCAAGGCTGGTTCTTCTACATCATTCTATAAATTGTGTAAAGAATAAAGATATTAATCAGATTACATTAATATTTAAAACACATTTCCATTCTCAATAATACTTCAGTATTATGTACTCACTTCAGATATTGCAAAGATATGTATTAAACCTAGACATTATCCTTAGATATATAGATCTCTGCTACATGCACCAGACTTTCTCCCAATATTTCCAATCCCTTCATACTGTTTAGGGAAAATTCAACTCACTTTCCAGCAACTAGAAATAAAAATCATTTTGCAAATCCTTTCAAATGAAAGATTTTGAAGGCAGGTTTAGTGTAAACTAATACAACCACTTATGCAACATATGAACAAAATAAAGAGATCAGCATAGTAAGACAAGGAACAACAACCTATGGGAGACATTTAATTACCAACTTTTTTTTTGCAGTTACTGAAATTTAAAAATCCACTAAGTAATGACAATGTAATTTTTCTATGGGTTTCTTTGAAAACTAATAAGTAAAATAGGTAAAGGTAAAGGTTCCCCTCACAAATATGTACTAGTTTTTCCCAACTCTAGGGGGTGGTGCTCATCTCTGTTTCAAAGCCAAAGAGCCAGCGCTGTCTGAAGACATCTCCGTGGTCATATGGCCGGCATGACTAAACGCCGAAGGTGCACGGAACGCTGTTACCTTCCCACCAAAGGTGATCCCTATTTTTCTACTTGTATTTTTACATGATTTCGAACTCCTAGGTTGACAGAAGCTGGGACAAGTAACGGGAACTCTCTCCATTATGTGGTACTAGGGATTCAAACGGCCAAACTTCTGCCTTCTGATTGAGAAGCTCAGCATCTTAGCCACTGAGCTACTGCGTCCCTTTTAAGAAGTAAAATAAGTAAACCCTAATCCATTGTTACATTTAATGAACCTGTTTATCTTTTAATAAAACAAAACACAAATTTCCTCCTCCCCGAATGAGGAACAAATAACCCCAAACCTGCTTCTTTTGCTATGTCACTTTGTCATTGCCATACTTGCCCTTTGACTGTTGTTGAAGAAAAAACGTATAACAGATTTTTAACAGGAGAAGTCAAGAGCATCAAAAGGAGTCTGCCAGTCCCCCTTTTTTAGCTTTAGCCTGGAAAACAGTTGCTTCTTTTTAGTTATCCTTTGCAAGGAAAGCTTTCTACTGCCACTGTCAATCCGATATGCTTTGTCACTCTGTTTCCTCCCCCGCCTATGTTTGAGATCAAATAATTTCCAAGGTCACGAGAAGCACCATTTGTTTTGTTTTCCCTTCTTCCATTTACTACTCTAGTGCAACCACTTGTGATTTTTTCCCCCAAACAAAGACATGGGTCTGATCATTCTGAAATCATCGCACCTTGAAACTCAGCTGCTGCTTTGTTGCGACACAATTCTACGGAGATGTGAAACAGACATCCAGACAAACATGCTTCAGACGGAAAATGTCAATTTGCTAATCATCTGTCACCTGGATTAGTCACAAGGTACATATGTGCATTTTGATTAATGAAGGATGCTGAGGTCTATGTTACATCAAGTCATTGGGCAACAGCTGTGGTTTCCGTGTTAGAAAAGTGACACAAAGGCAGGATGAGGTGCCGGATGGCTGTCTCTGGCAGACCAACCACCAAATGTTCAAGACTTCACTAAAAATAATCAAGGCCTCAGCATCAGAACAATAAGCAAGTTATCCCACAAAATCCTCCAGCATTTGTCAGCTGCAAACCCTAATGCTGAAATCCAACATAAAATTACTTCAAAGTAAGTTCTACTGGCTTCAGAGTAAGAATGTAGATAGAGGACTGAACTGTACTACAGTGAAGTGGATCAGAATCAAAACAGGACAATGAGCAGACTGCTTCCATTGGGTAAAGACTTAGCAGTACTTGCTGCTTGTAGAACTGGATCTTGTGCAAAAAAATTGGCTGAACTCTGCATTTACGCTCTTCTGTGGGAAAATGAAAGGCCACTCTATGGATTCTGCATCCAAAGCCTACTCAGATGATATCTCATTTCCTACTCCATTAGGAGGATGAAGCAGAAGCACACGCTTGGCAGCTACACTGATTCCATTTTACATAAATCATCAGGACAAATGGCCCTGGGACAAAGTGAAGAAAAATAACAGGCAGACAGTGACAAACGGCCCACTCTATTTGTTGCTGTTATTAACATTGAAGTTTGGGGAAGGGGTTTCTCTCTTTTGAAGAGGTTATCAAAACCCACTGCATTGCAAGGGAGAAGAGCATAATATCTGCTCCAGGGGTTATCTGTGCCCGTCTGAACAGCTAATTTCCATCACAGTTAGAAATTATAGTTGGATGCTATTAATGCTTACAAAACATGAAGGATTCATGTCTCAATTTTCCCTCTCTAATCCCCCTTCCTTTGGTATCATGTATTTTTAGATTTTAAGTAGGGAAATG
The DNA here is from genome assembly GCF_051295495.1 of Thamnophis sirtalis. Classification (NCBI taxonomy): domain Eukaryota; kingdom Metazoa; phylum Chordata; class Lepidosauria; order Squamata; family Natricidae; genus Thamnophis; species Thamnophis sirtalis. The sequence goes on along the minus strand of NW_028261386.1, from coordinate 57,906,884 downwards.
GGGTTATCTGGTTCTCATTTTTCTGGGAGCTGCTTTGGAAATCCTTTGAAACTGAAGAGTGGGAGTATAAATCCTTTGCATAGCAAAGAAAACAAGCCAGGAGGAAGAAGGTCCAGAGGGTATTCTAAGGGACATTAGTTAAGCATCCCTGTGTTAGGCAGACACTAGAAAATCATACAATTAAAAATTGCACACGCACATAAAGTGGATGTTTGTTAGATGTTGAAAGCAGCACAGATGTGTGAAGGCAACCAGTTATGCAATGATACTAATTCAAAACCCTAATAACCCTACTGAAGGTCCAATCAAGAAGCATTATGAGCTTATCATGTTAGTGCCTCAGGAATGGACATCAGCTCAGATATTCTGTAAATACCTTTGTGAGGACAATTTACAGAAAAAGGGTTTTCACTGCTTTTGAATTATAAAGTATTTTTACAGCAAGTTTAGGCTCATTCTCAGTGCAGTATGAGGTGGATTGGTATACTTAAAGCAGACTATTCTGATAAGATTCCAGCTATGAAAAATAAATAATGTTTATGCATTCTAGGGATTGACTATGAACACAGTATGTCCTACTCTAAGAGGAATTTGTTCCGTTCCTTTACAGTGCTGTAGTGAGACTATTACTTTGGTAAGACATAAAGGAGGCCATTGTTTGTATGCATACATGCATACATATACACTGTGCTAATAGGTAACCAACAGGCATAAAAACAGTAAGAAAAAATAATGAAATAAGGAAGGGGGAATGAATTATATCAGGATATACCAAAACCATTTATAGTACCATTCTGTCCTAACAGCCCATCTTTACACTATATCATATTTTGTCTTTTGTTTTTTAAATTGACATATCTCATTTTAGAATTTTATCAATTCTGTCCAAAGCCACTTTTGATTTTTCTGTTTTCTTTTGCTATATTCCATGCTTATACACACAAACACACACAAACACATATAGAGAGACAGTGAGAGAGACAGTGAGACAGTGAGACAGTGAGAGAGTGAGAGAGAGTGAGAGAGTGAGAGAGAGAGAGAGAGAGAGAGAGAGAGAGAGAGAGAGAGAGAGAGAGAGAGAGAGAGAGAGAGAGAGAATTCTCATTCATTTTCTTTATATGAGCAAACCACCACAATATTCATGCGAACAGAAACACAATCTCTGACAAATAATCTTTTTTTTACAATAGACTATGTAGAACCCTTGGATTTCTAAAGGTATTTATACATCATTTTGCATTTTAGTAAATATTTTACCAAGACCATAAATGCATATACTTCTCCTTTTTCTTCATTTATTACACTTCACAACTGTCCATTCTTTTTTTCTGGTCAATCACCATTATTGTTGTCTTTTATATATTAATGTCCATGTCCATTGTTCAAACATACAATCTACTTAAATGTTGGTGCAAATAATTTAGCAAACAATGAAGGATTAACTATTTACCAAAGTACATATATAGCTAATTTCCAAACAACATGTCTCTAATCTTTATTCATTTATTGATGAATATATAAAAAAATGAAGGGGACATATCACCTCTTCATTTTATTCCCTCCTCTGTGTTGAACTGTTCACTAAGCATTTCATTGATTCATAAGCATGATTTATATCCATTGTTTGCCACTTTTATCACATTCAGCAATCAATCTTCAACTCTGCATTTGCATGAAGCATTTCATAATTCAGGTCTATTCATACAATCATTTATTTTATCTAATTTAGCCAAGCTACAATGAAGTTCCTGTCTCTCCTTCTCATTTCTGGTAGCTAAAGACCAAAAATTTGGATTCCATATGCCCTGCCAGGAATAAAAGTAATTGTATCTCTCAGCTTTTCCTCTTGAACCATTTTAATCAGAATTGTGCCAGACACTTTCCCCTGATATAGCTAACAGAGTAATTCTTATGTAATTTCTGAATTTATTCTTGCTCTCTTTCCCTTTCTATAGCACAATAATAGCATTCTTCCAATCATCAAGCACAAAGGCCACCTGCACATTCATGTTAGACAAATTACACAGCAATTCAAAAAGCAAACATTATCTATATTTTTAACATTTCTCTACATATGTCTTAATATCTTTCAATATCCTCATCGTTTGCATGGCTTTCTTTTCATCTGTGTTTTCTGGTACTTTAACATTTATAGCATTTGCTTCAATTTCACTCTTTCGCATCATTATCCTTTCTATAAAAATGTACTTCTTCCAGCATTCTTTATATGAGTTTTGATTCCCTCCCCCATCACATTTCTTCTTCTTAATTCATCTCATTCGGTCGGTGGCCCCTTTATGGTCTGCTTCATCCACTTCCCACACATTAGTTTTTTTTTTACTTTAGATCAAAAGTATTCTGCATTTTTCTACCTCTTTCAATCTTAAGAATCCTTTGCTTTTTTTATTACATTCTTCACAATTTTTTTGTTCATAAACACATTGTACAATAACTTTTTTTTCTTCATCACTTGTTCCAACATGCTCTTCTATGGGTTTTACCCCACTCATTCACAGTTTTCTTTGCTTCACCATTCCTTTTTTCTTCTTACACTATACTGTAACAACACATACTTCTCTGACAGTCTGGATTATAATTCTTTTGATTCTGTTTCAAACAACTTCAACATCCTCTTTCTTTATGTCTACTTTCCAGATATTGCTTGGATGCAGAAAGTAAGGAAGAGGACTTTAATGGAGATATGCAGGCTCTGTTAAGGCAATAAAGGGTCAAACATAATCTAAGTTCAGAACATTCAGATAACATCTGGAGATGGCTCAGAAAGAAACCTTGCTAATTAACTGAACTATAAGAAGGAGAAGGGATGTCTTGTCATTCTATTCCATACAAGGCATATTCAATAAGAAGAGAAGGCAAAGGAACATGATGCCAACCCAGAAGAAGATGGAGAAACAATTTCAAAGACACATTACAACAGCATTAAATAACAATAGTTAAGGCTGCCAGAACTGCAATAACCAGGACTTTGTATTTCACTTGACACTAGGAGGAGGAGGTCAAGCACAACAAAATTTACATAAGTTATTCAGTTATCACAGCTTAACTGCATAAAAGTATTTTTAGCCTACCTGTACAATTGATTTTTTTTGTCTGATTCCTAATTCGGAAACAGGTACAATCAATACACAGGATGGATTGTACCAGGTGCAAAGGCCCTTTCAACCATGGCTGCTCTCTGCTTCTGAAGCAAGAGCTGTAAGTCGTGGAGAACCGTTCGTTTTGGCACATTTGGCCAGTATCCCAAAATGCAAAGCCTAGCTTTCTCCCAAACTTATCCATGCCATTTAATGCAAGTTAGGATCTCTAATCTAGAGATCACTTTGCAAACCTACATACTGCTGCCCACCTCCCACCAACTACAGATACAGAACTCCTGGCTAAACACAGTTTGAAAAAAATGCAGTCAACTCACTATCAAAAGATGCTTTTATCCCTTGTACAATTACTGTACCAATTTTAATATAACTTAAATATACTGTTTGGGAAAAAATTCCCACACTTGATCTCCTAAAGAAGATATCTAAATTTCATTCAAAATATTTTTTCCTTCTGTTAAACCTTAGCCCAACAATTTAAGACTATTTTGTTCTGCTATTTCATGAGATGTTCAACATTTTTCTATCCTTCTCTGGAATCCGCATCTCTGTAGTATTGCTATTAAGGTATTGTATCTTTGTGTATTTAAACTCTGAGCCCAATAGTTTTAAGAATGAAAAACTCCCCCCTCCCTTTGTAAACAATTGGGTTTTTGTATGAAACTGCAGGCCAACTGTGGCTACCAAACCATTCAGCTTTTTCTTTTCAACACACAAGTTTTAAAAGACACTATAATCACCAGGATTCATGGACTTTAGGGGCACAGAACACTCTAAAGTGATAGTACTGTATAGATCAAAATATATTTATTTTTAACATGTGGGGATGGATGGATTTTAAAAGAATTCAATGATGAAATGAGAAATAATATTGAATTGTAAATCCAGAGAGAAATACATCCCAATACAAACCAATATTCCTTTGCAGATGTGAGGATACCTCACTGCACGTGAGGTATTTAAAACATTCAGTTAAAGATTTCTTAGCAACTTTCAAAGCTGGATATAGCCAGTAATAATAAAAGAACATGCAGATGTATATCTTATAAAACATTGTACTGCAATTAAAACTGTATTACATTAAGGATAAGCAAAAGATGTTTTTTAAAAAGCTTGAATTTTCTGATCTATTCTGGCAATCTTTTTTTTCTTTCTTGTGTAATGCATTTTAAAACTAAACCATCAGAAAATTCTCAGCCATAGTTTAAGACATTTTTACAGGTAATATATTAATGCTTACGTTTCTGTCACATCAATAAGAGAAAGCAGCTATGTCTGCCATTCAGAAAGTATGCTTTAAACCTCATGATATTGATAGCAGTACTCCAGCATTTGAGGGACTGCCACAAAGAGGAGGGGGTCGACTTATTTTCTAAAGCACCAGAGGGTAAGACAAGAAACAATGGATGGAAACTACTCAAGGAGAGAAGCAACCAGGAATTAAGGAGAAACTTCCTAACAGTGAGGACAATTAGCCAGTGGACCAGCTTGCCTCCAGAAGTTGAGGGTGCTCCATCACTTGAGGTTTTTAAGAAGAGATTGGACAATCAACTTGTCAGAAATGGGATAGGATCTCCTGCTTGAGCAGGGAGTTGAACTAGAAGACCTCCAAGGTCCCTTTCAGCTCTTTTCTGATTGAATTGAATTGAATGTAGCTGCGTACTATTTTAACTTGCCTCTAGGACACAAAACTCAGTTCATGCTCACAAAAATGGAAAATAAGCCTGTGGATTTTTAGATTGACAAACTAATGGTGATTGGCCCTTCAGTGCTGTTCAGTCTAAAAACCCAGCAGCAGCTGGCAGCTGGGGGGGATCCTGCATGTCACACTCCAGCAAAGCCAAACTGCTCAAAACAACAACAACATCAACCAACCCCAAAGGGGTGAGGGAAATACTTATACTCAGCACCTCTGGATATCCTGCCAAGTAATTTTCATCTTTGCAGCATCTCTTTAAAGTTCCTACAAAGCTTCTAGTGCACAAAGGATTGGATAGCCCCTATTCCCCTCTTCTCATGTCCTAACATTTTTTTTAAAAGTCACCCAGCCAGCCAAACAGTCCATAACTCCCTTCTTCCACCAATAAGCGGAGCTGTTACCTCCTTAACCCTGACCATCTTCGTTGTTTTATTCTCTTCATGTTTATTGATCCTTTTATGCACATAATGCAAATTGACATTTAATAATTCAGCCAAGTTAACGGTGCTTAAATATTAAAGGACTTTTCTCTTTTAATTAACTGCTGCAAAACAGGCAACAAAGGCCTGCAAGCACTTATTTGCTGAAAGCGTTGTCTCCAGAATCTTGTGCCAGGTTCGGCCCAAACAGGGCTTCAGTTAATAGGGAAAATACGTTCCTTTGGTGCTATGCTGCTTCACAGAATGAAGCATTCCGAAAGGCTTTTAATGTGGCTGAGCCGTTAGCAATTTCATATAGTTCAGACAAGAATTCTAGCTCCATCATTATTGGAAGGTTACATGAACAATATCTTGCAAGATTTAAAAGTATTTCTCCCCTCCCCAGGCCAAAAATATAGGGAGTATCAATTCTGAGGCATCTCCCAACCTCCTTTCCTCTTCTTCTGCCAGAAAGAAGAGGGGATCAAATTATTCTCCAAAGCACCAAAGGGCAGGACAAGAAACAATGGTTGGAAATTAATCAAAGAAAGAAGCAATCTCAAATTAAGGAGAAACTTCCTAACAATAAGGACAATTAATCTGTGCAACAGCTTGCCTTCAGAAATCATGGGCACTCCATCACTGGAGCTTTTTAAGAAGAGACTAGACAGTCACTTATCTGAAATGGCATAGATTCTCCTGCTTGAGCAAGGGGCTAGACTAGAAGACCTCCAAGGTCCCTTCCAGCTCTGCTCTATGCTGTTCTTCTGCAGACTGGGATATCTTTTACATGCCACATCCAGTCTGTGGCTCAATGAAGAAGGAACAATTCTTTAAACATTTGAATAACCACCTGTCTGAGAGCCAAACTCTAGGCACTTACCACCCCAAAACACGGGAAAGTTGCTCATGTCATTTTTTTTTGTACGGAGCTCTAAAACCAAGATGACTTTTGATGAGATCAAGTAACACCTATTGCAATTGATTCTAGACTGTAAAATTGGGATGCCAAAAGCCTAACTTATATCACTTCCCCTTCTTTGATCAGGAACTAGGAAAGCTGTTCCTATTCTGATTCTTTTTTTCAAAGGCTTTAATACACAGTTGCAATTGCAATTCCTAGCTTCCTTTAAAAACCAACTTTACTGCATTTGATTCTTAAAAGCAATTCTCAAATAATAAACAAAAAAAATATATGAGCAGCAGCATCCCATCAACCCATCTGTGGCTCTAATTGTTTGTGTTCAATTTGTATGAAATCACTTTCTAAATGCATACTGACTTTGTGTTCGGTTTTCTGCAACAGGCAGGGTTTTGTCATAATCTTCTGTGAAAACTTGCTCTTTGCAATTGAATCTAATGGATCAGATTTTGAAATTTATTAAAGCATTGCCAAGATGGAACAGTAGTAGCTTATTTATTATTCCTTTGTAAACCTCTTCTTAATAACTTGTTTTTAGCATGCTAAGTATATAGCAAGCAACAGAGAATATGGTCTATATAACTCATTATTCTGAGAATCAATCAACTTCAAATATCAATGAATGTTTATCCAAATATCAGAATATGATTGGCTGAAAATTAATCATGTTGATTCCTAGTATCCATTGTCCATTCTTTCATCTATTTTTTCTCCAGAAAAGCCTTAAATGTTCCAGGCAGCAAACAAAAACAGAAGTTGTGGCTAAATTATATCGAATTATTTCAAACATTAAACTGTTGCTAAAGGTCTGGGAGGCTTTGGCTTATCATGAGTAATTGATCATAGGCTAGTGGTGGGGCTTCCTTTAATAGTTCAACCTGGGATATTCATATTTATTTATTCCATCTTTATTGTTTTTTGTAAACAACTCAAAGTGGTGAACATATCTAATACTCCTTATTCCTATTTTCCCCACAACAACATGGTGGATTGAGTTGGGCTGAGAGAGAATGGCTTGCCCAAGGTCACCCAGCTGGCTTTCAAAGCTATAGGGAAACTATAATTCACAGACTCCTGGTTTCCAGCCTGGTGCCTTAAATACTAGATCAAATTAGCACTGGTATATGTGGAAAGTTAACCATGTGGGGGGCAGTTGGTAGGTAAGCTTCTCAGTCAGCAATCTACAGAAATGGAGATTTCTAAGGGCCTAGAGGTTGTTAAAAGATTTGCATTTAAGATTACGGTACTTGTAATCTTGTAACCCAGAGGTGGGCTTCACATAATTTGATAACATAATTTAATAGCCTAATGCAGAACCGAAAATGTGAGTGCATGTGTGCTCGTGTGCCTTCAACACTTGCACATGGCTGACGATTTCATGTGTAAGGCTTCCAACAAACCTTCTCAGGCAGCCACAGAGAGTAGAGCAGACGGGGCATGGAAATCAGATGGGCTGCATGGGTAATGCGAGCGAGACAGAGAGTGAGATATAGAGGATGGGATAGCACCGGGGCAGGAAGGGGGGGCAACCAGTGGTCAGAACTACTGGTATGGGCAAACCGGCAGCAGCCCACCTCTGGTACTGTCCCTGAATAAATAATCTTTGCTCTGCTAGCTTATTGTACCAGAGAGCAGAACAAAGATAATCATGGAAGTGGAGATGCAAGTAATGTGTAATGAATTTCTAACATACTGATATACTCACTACATGTGTTGGACTGCAAGTCATATAATTATGCTGCTTGGGGATGATAGGAACTGCACCATAACAGTTTTGGGGTGTTTTTTCAGGGATTGGGAAGAAGGGAATGACACATGTTTTTTATCTACTAATCATACTGTCTTGATTATCACAGAGCAAATTTCTTGTGTATCCAGATATTCTTCTCTATGCTTAACTTTATTTTACTTAGCAAATTTATACCATGGCTTTCAATTTCAATCTTTATAAAATGGTTTACAGGTTAAATGTCTAGGGAGTCTCAGTCATCCAGGTCATGGTTGGCTATCCCAAAGGTTCTTTTTCAAGAGGCAACTGGACTTTCTTGTTTATCTTTGAAGACATTTCGCTTCTCATCCAAGAAGCTTCTTCAGCTCTGATTTACAGGTTACAAATAAAATCAGTCAAATGTTACTTGTTCTCTTTTAGGAAAGTCCAAAGGCCCCCATGGCAACAATTTTGTAAGTGTGCGTGCAGCCTCCTTGTAACACAAAATTCTAAACATGCCCACTACCAGTGGTGGGTTCGTACCAGTTCAGCCAAGTTCAGCTGAACCTGTAGTGGTTTGATGGCCTGGGTCGCTGCCACATTCCCGAACCGGTTCCCAGGTCGGTGCCATTGGTGCCACCATCTTATTTTTCAGTTCTGCACATGCATAGAACAATTTTAATTGCACTGCCCATGCGCAGAACAATTTTAATTGCAATGTGCACATGCAGCATGCACACAAGCAAGCCTGTAGTAGTGCCTGCTGGAACCCACCCCTGCCCACTACCCAAATCAAAGCCACAAGCTACAACTTCTCTTTCTCAAATTTATCCTGGATTTGAATTATGTATGATTTGAAGATTATTCAGAAGGGGTGCTCTGCAATATGAAGAATGTGAATGCAGCATCTTTTTAAAACAACAATTATTTAATGGTGGTACAGAAAAGTGCATTATTGTAGGCAAACTCTGCCTACAACCTGGAGCTGAATCCTGATGGAGTTCAAGGTTGACTCAGCCTTCCATCCTTCGCAAGTCAGTAAAATGGGGACCCAGATTGTTTGGGGCAATATTCCTACTCTGTAAACTGCTTAGAGTGCTGTAAACACTACTGGGTGGCATATAAGTCTAAATGCTGTTGCTATTAAAAAGCTAACTGTTTTAAAGAACTGCTACAATTGCAATTCCCTTGTCTGAAGCACCTTTTCCAAATCATTACTGAAGCGTGCATAACCCTATCAAGCCAACCTAGCCAATACATCTTCCTGGATAGAAAGGACTATAAAACAATCACGTTCAAATTAATCCTTGTCTCAGCAAGGTCTTTTCGATTATGCTGCATTCTTGTGGCTTGTCCTTTCACACTGGCTTTGTCCTCTCTTTCTCATTCCTAGATTTGGCACCAAGTTTCCTCTCCAATTCTACTTTTTGACTGTCCCACAGGTGATTCCTGCCATGCTTCTTAACTCTAGCATCCTGGCTAAATCTTTGGCTCTTAGTTCTTGGCTCAACTCTGACTCCATTGCCTATGAATCGGGGTTGCCAGCAGATTATAATAGGCATCTTAACTAGATGCCTAAAATAGCACTGCAATAGTGGCAAGAATTAATTTTAGGAAAGGAAATTCAACAAAAAGATAAGTGTCAATGGGAAAATCATCTCCCTACTGCTGACAAACTAACCTCTGAAGGAAGGCAGAGGAATGTCACATTTAGGGATTGTAACTGATGGCCCGAATCATATGACAGAAGGAAATCCTTCAACATATACGGTAAGTGCTGTACAAACCATTGCCACCACCATCCCACTCCCAAAAACTGAAAATATGTCAGGAAAAGAAATACAAAACCTAGCAACTAGTATGTATGTATGTATGTATGTATGTATGTATGTATGTATATGTGTGTGTGTGTGTGTGTATTATTTGTATATTATTAGTATATATATATTAGTATATTATTTGTGCTGATAAATAAATAAAGGGAGACTAGTATAGATCTATTTCAAGCTATTTAGCTCTCATCAGCTAGCCATACCCTTACTGGGATTTGAACCTGGGCTATATTGCATACTAGGCATACTAGGCAGAGATCTTAGCCATTAGGCCACAGGCTCTTATCCGTTATCAGCGAAGCCAGGGTGAAAGGTATCTATTAGATTTTTACAACCCCTGGTAAGCCCCAATTATGGGAGGAAGCTAACTGCTTCCATCATCTGTCATTCGGCTCGTCACAAGAGTCCATCACGACAGAAACCCAATATTTTTACTGTTGCCTTTGTTATATTTGTGGTTTTTTTATTTGTGCTGATAAATAATCCAATACACACACACACATACACACACACACACACACACATTATATATATAATATATAAATATATAAATATATTATAACATTATAAATATAACATACATATATATATATATATATATATATATATATATATATATATGTATGTATGTATGTATGTATGTATGTATGTATGTGTATGTATGTATGTATGTATGTATGTATGTATGTATGTTATATTTATGCTGATAAATAAATAAAGGGAGACTAGTATAGATCTATTTCAAGCTATTTAGCTCTCATCAGCTAGCCATACCCAAGTTTGGGAATCGAACCTGTGCTCCATTGCCTCCCAGGCAGGGAGTTAACCATTTGAGCTACCATTTGAGCTACAGAGAACGACTCCTTATCAGCCAGCCAGGGTGGGAGGTATATACTTAAAGTCACAACCCATACTTGGGCATACCAGGGGTTGTGACTTTAAGTATATATATTTGGGCATACCAGGGGTTGTGACTTTAAATATATACCTTTCACCCTGGCCTGGCTGATAAGGAGTCCAGCTCTGTAGCTCAATGATTAACACATCTGCCTAAGAGGCAATAGAGCACAGGTTCGATTCCCAGCAAGGGTATGGCTAGCTGATAAGAGCTAAATAGATTGAAATAGATCTATACTAGTCTCCCTTTATTTATTTATCAGCATAAATAACACACACACACACACACACACACACACACACACACACACACACATATGGATCAGAGAACCACAATTACTGTGGGAAATTCCAGCCAACATAGAACTTAAGCTATGGAAGCTTTTCAACTGAATCTCTGATCATTTTTGGCCCTAAAAAGGCGAAAGATCCTTGGTTTGGATCTTCACTAGACATCTCCTTTATGGGTCTTTATGCATATTCCTTTGAGAATGCAATTCTCTGCCACTCTCCCCTCATACACATTCGTTGTTTCAATCTATGATGAAAAATTACTGGTTTATGTTCCTTGATTGTTACTGGAACTACTGAGCTAATACACAGGCATTTTGAACATGTCAGTGCACTGTATAAATGGCAAATACAATCATCAATGAACTTTGGAAGCAAGATAGTGGGTTGTTTGCATTTTTGTAAACAACCCATGGAAGTATTCATTTTTTCTAAGAATTTATAATGTATGTGCAAAACTCCTATATGATGCAAACTATATGAAGTAGATCACCAGAATTTTGAAATTTATAAACACTTTTTCAGCTACCTAGAGCAGGGGTGTCAAATTCGTGGATGCAAATGGCATGCGCTGGCCACACCCACCCATTTTAGCAAAGGGGGGGAACTTGTGATACGTCACGTGACAACGTATCATCGCAAGTTTGAAATCCCTGAGCTGGAGGTTCATATTCCAAATGAGAGAATGATCAAAATTAAAAATATCATGGCTTGGTATATTAATAGTAAAAGTGTCTCTAGTTCCTTGCTTCTTAAATCTTCCAAACAATTCAATATAAATGGAAATGCAAAAAATCCAGTTCACATATGTGATGGATCTATAAACTTAGTTGGTCTTTGTTAACTGAATTTTTATTAAAATAGGGCATATCATAACCAGACTGTTGTATTAGATACACAACAGGCTTTACTAAGGTTTTTTAATGTACAAAAACTAGACAATACATTAAAACAGAGTTCCCAAACACCCAGTCTGCAGACTGATCTGTGGCCTGTTAGGAACTGGGCTGCACAGCTGGAGATCAGTGGATGGTAAGTGAAACTGTACATGGATAGGATCTAGGTTATGGGCTTCTTCTACCCACCCATCTGTAGAAAAAATGTTTTCCATGCAACTGGTCCCTGTTGCCAAAAAAAGTTGGGGACCGCTACCTTAAAATATAAAGATTTGTTAGTTTTATTATTAGTTGCAGGCAGAGAGTAGTAGAAAGATTCTGGAAAACAGGAAAGCATTACAATACTTCCACATTGTGGGAAAGAGTGTATGCTAAAAATTGTTCTAATACAAGAAAAAAAAATGACCAAAATAGACGGCAAATATCATAACACAGAAGATGGCATTTTTTCACCTACTTAATTTTACACAACAAAAGCATAATTATCTGCTACCCACTTTGAGATTCTTAAATAGTCTACTTAAATAAGGTTATATGTATTTTGCTACTGTATATATTCAACTGCACTGTTAATTATTAATGAAGAATCTTAGTTATCCTAGAAACTGCTTTCAAACATTTTCAATTTACACAATATATTAATATGCATTTGCAGTGAAACTTTTTCCTTGGGGGAGTGGGGGAATGTAAATCAGAGCTGAAAAATAAAAAAAATGTAATCCAACTCACTATATACTGAGTTAACCTATGCTATGTTGATTACTCTTTGGCATTTGATCAGAAACAATATGTCTTTAAACCTTTCTTCATTACCATTAATCCAAATAGGGATGGTTCTCAAATTTTATCCTTTATTGGGATACAGACAGGTTGGCAAGAATCACAGTCCCAAAAGCTTTGAATTTTGCCATCTTAATTTAACAGTTAATCTAACATTAGGTACTTTGGAGGACCTTCTCTTCTTGGACAACAAATATAACAAGTTTGCCTTTAATGACCAATGGTTTTTACTCAATCCCAGGAAAAAGACAAATATGATGATTCCCCCCCCCCCCGCATCACCGTGCATAGCCTCAACTTGCATCACAGCACAACCGCGGCAATGATCATGCACCAACTAGTGTGTGACCATCAGAACAAACAGTTTATTTTTGTGCCCCATTAATAGATTTTCCATATGCTCATCCAGCTGTGCAGGACATCTGGCCCAGCTGCAACAACTGCACATATGTTAGTTATTCTTGTATTTCTGCTTGTCAACCATCAGTTCCCAAAGAGAATGCAATCCCCTCTGGATATGCAGTTCTTCCAAGAGATGTCATAAGTAATGAAGCAATGGCCATTTTGCAATGTCTTAAAAATCTATTTATCTGAATCATCCTTCTGTAGTCATTACCTATACCTAAGGCTACAGCTTATTTCAACTGAAGCAGCTGTCCACAAATATAACATTAACCATTGAAATGCTGTAGTAGCTACGGAGGACAATTCACCAGTGGAACAGCTTGCCTTCAGAAGTTGTGGTGCTTCATCACTGGAGGTTTTAAAGAAGAGACTGGACAGCCACTTGTCTCAAATTGTATAGGGTTTTCTGCTTCAGCAAGGGGCTGGACTAGAAGACCTCCAAGGTCCCTCCCAGTTCTATTCTGATTGAACTGAACAGCTCTTTGGCCCTTTCTCTGATGTGAAAGATTTGTTCCTAACCAGATTAGAAGCTGTTGACTTCTGCAGTTCAGAAAGCCCCTCCACCAGACAAGGAGCAAGGTAAATCGGTGTAACTTAACATCTTGACTGACTGACAGTGATGAGATAAATTTCTGAATCACAACTGATGCTGGCGGAAACAACATTCTAACGTGTTCCAATTAAGGGGGAGAGTGTAAGCAGGCACACACACCCCTTCATAACTAGGTTCAGCCCTACGGAAAGCTCCTCATAAAGATTTTTTTTTACCTATAGTGGACATACCAATTTTATGGTTCGTGCCGAAGATGAGGCTATAGATTTTGTTTAAAGGATGAAGATCTTGTCAGGAAAGGTCTAAAAGGTTTATGTACTAGGAAAGCTAGGAAAAAAAGATGTCAGCTGGAAAGCATTTCTCAATTAGTTTCTTATATCAAGAAATAAAACAAAGGTTCTCCCAGAGACATAATTCACTTGGCAAATTACAAGTAGCAAGACTTTCACAAAAGACAATTCTGAGATAAGCTGGTTTCTTTTTTAAAAAAAAAGGTCACCTGGGTGTCTTTTGCAGATAGGTAAAGAAACCCAAAGTGATAACCGGCATTGGCATAGAGTCTCTTGCTTGAGCAAGGGAGATTGACTAAAGACAACTCTGTTATTCTGTTATTAAGATCAAAATGAAAGGGGGGGAGGTGGTACAGAGAGGAGGGAGGGTGGGAGAGGGGGGAACTTTTATTTTTTTTTAAAAAAATGGAAAACTATCTCAATTGATTTTTTTTTTACAGAGAAGACCTCTCTATTAGATATGTAGCTCTCCAGATAAAACGGATTACATGCATAGATACGTGCTCAAAGTCTATTAATCTGTTCACTTCTGTAACTGATCCCATTAGAGATGATAGGGAGCCTTCCTCTTTGTAAAATACACTGGGAAAGTCATTGAAGAGCTGATCTTTGTGGTTACAGAGTGACTGTCTGGAATATGGGATTTCATGTACAAGTGAAAACCTATACATGGAACCATAACAGCAGTGGATAGCTGCTCCCCACTGCAGACCATTTTGTGTTTCAGATGGACATTAGCTCCTCAGTGATGTCAGCAGAATGGTTTAGAGAGGGGAGTGGCAAATATAATCCCTGAACAAGGCTATTGTTTACAAAGAAGAGGCTCATTTCTGAAAAAGCTTGGTATGAAAACTTAATCCATTTTTCTATTTCAGGCAATTTAGGAAAATAGATTGTTATTTCCTTCAAAGGGCTTCTCATCCCATCACTTCCCAATGCAAAACTACAGGCAACAATTTACAGTGGCCAAAAGAAAACACCCCACACTTTATGAGTTAAGGACAGGTGACTTTATTCCAGGTCAGGCCAACTATCTACCTATCCAGGTTGTGTAATCTACTCTGGCTAGCAACTGTTCTCTGGGTTCTTGTAATTTGTTATCTGACTTTTTAATTTAAGAGAAGGAAGGAAGGAATATTTATCTCCAGGGCTACACTTTTTTTAAAGCATCCAAGGGTCTACAAGTGGCATGGCTAATATTGTAATGAGGCCATCGGTGAGGATGAAGCTAAATTTTTTGATTGTTTTTCATTTTTATGATTTTTGAAAACACAAAAACATTTTCTTAAGCCTCTCAAGAGCTTAACATCCTTATTTTAAACCTTAGTTAAGTAAAGATTAAAAATCAACAGGATCTTGAAGGTTACAAAGATGATTGGGTGGACCCTTGCATACTGCTTTGTTTTTACTGAAAATGTCAGTAGGAATTTTCTGTATTTATGCACACACTCTCTGAGTATGCCATAATCTACAGATGATCTCCAGAGAACAGCAGCATGATAATAAAAGTGACTGAAATAGTTCTGAAGCCATTACAATAGAATCTTCTTATATGTTTTATTTGCTTGTTGGTTTTCCACATTTCTATCCCATTGCAATTTAAACAATCTTGCTGGCTTAAATAGAATCCAGAATATCCATGGTAAAAGATTCCCTTAAGGAACCTCCATGAGCATATAAATCTCTCTCTCTCTCTCTCTCTCTCTCTCTCTCTCTCTCTCTCTCTCTCTCTCTCTCTCTCTCTCTCTCTCTCTCTCTCTCTCTCTCTCTCTCTCTCTCTCTCCTCCCTCCCTCCCTCCCTATCTATCTATCTATCTATCTATCTATCTATCTATCTATCTATCTATCTATCTATGCCAAAACCACTCACACCGCGATCATGAAATGTCCAGAACCGTAAAGCCTACAAACTTAAAATTTGGCACATTTCTCTTGACTTCTAGGTGCTTGCTAAGAAAGGGTTTTTTAAAAGGACCATCAGTTCAATAGTATTTCTCATATTATTATTAACACACCAGTGGTGGGATTCAAATAATTTAAAAACCAGTTCTCTGCCTAATGACCAGCTGGGTAGGCGTGGCTCAGTGATCATGTGACCATCTTAATATCACTCAGGTCGATGGGTGCTTCACCTTAGTTGTTACAATGTAATAAGGTTTAACCAGAAAGGCAGTTTCTGTAAGCAGGACAATAAAGATTAGGCTAGAAATTACACCAGAATGTTTCCTTCCTGCCTTCCTTATAGGATTAGCCCTGTAAAGTAGAAAAAAACAAAATAAGATTTCTTCCAACAACTGGTTCTCAGAATTGCTTAGAAAGTTAACAACCAGTTCTCCCTTATAGGTGCGATCTGGCTGAATCCCACCACTGATTTAGACATTCTACTCCCCCTCCCAACCTGATAATAACTCTGTTCCATCTGCCACTTGAATGAGAGAAGGGGATATGATAGGAGAGGCTTCTGTGGGGCAAGGCTGAGGGAGAGAAGGAGATAGGATAGGTGAGGCTTCTGTGGGGTAAGGCTGAGGGAGAGAAGGAGATAGGATAGGAGACTCTTCTGTGGGGCAAGGCTGAGGGAGAGAAGGCGATAGGATAGGATCAATGGGGCCAGCCTGAGGGAGAGAAGGGGAGAGGAGAGGCTGATAATAATTACTCATTAATTTTCAAGCTGTAAGTGTCAATTTATCAAGCCTGATCACATAGTTTTGTAGCAGAGCAGATATTCAGCTAGTAAAACAATCAAAAAAAGTTAAAGACGGTGTAATAAAATCAGATTCTCATCAAAGAAACGTCATATCTGAAAGTACATACAGTAAGTTAAATGTGCTTTTTCTTCTCACTTAGACCTCTTGGCAATGCCTTATGAATAAAACCAGCTAGTACAGTATACGCCCAAGTACTTTCAGCTAGCATTTGTCTTCAACTGTGCTATGTCTTTATTGAAAAGAAAGAACCTTCCGGGTGGCTATTTATAAAATTGTCTTGTGAAACCTTATCAGTAGGAGAATAAATCATTACAGAGACCAAGACAGTTGATATCTACATGGATGCCATCACCATATAACAATAAATGAATGGAGTTTGCAAGTAGGAAAGAGAAGCACAATCTCACCTTTTCCTTTAAATTACTGTAAACCCTTACAGATGAAGAATGTGAAGAGAGCCACAAATCAGGGAATTCACTGAGAGTTCCATTTCCAATTTTGTCATATTGATTCCCAACCGTCTTTCTTTCTCAATTTCCCTAGATGTTTAATAGGGAATTATCACGCTACTCCTTTTTCATTTGATGTTTATAGGATTATTGTTCATGTGGCTTTTGTTGAACATGCAAAGTGTTGTATAAATTGTTCTGTATTATTGATATTATTAACTTCCTCACGGGGGGATTATGCGGCTTTATAATTAATGTTTGTAAAACAATCTCAGATCATCACACGGAATGGGCCAGAGAAGTGCCAAGGATTAAAGTGTTCTGTAATCTGCTGTGGGCTTTAATTCTCTCTGCAATGCTTAATTGAAAAAAGGAAAAGGAAAATGGACCTAACATTGTTTCCCCTGCAAAGAAGAAGAGCTGGGTTGATTGTGCCATGCATACTATCTTCATTTAGAGTTATACCATCATCTTCCAGAATCTTGTATAAAGAATGCTTTCTTGCTTCAGGCAGTGAATGAGCAATGCTAATGAAATCAAGTGGTAGCTGTCACCCTTACTAGGCAGACCAGACAGGATACATGATTAAATAAACTAAGTCTAGTTTACCATAAAGCTATGTTAACAGAACCTTGCAAGTCTAAAAATATACTTTTCTCACCATCATCTTTAGAATCTGAGAACTTAGGAAGATTCTCTTCGGAGTCTCTTGCTCTGCTCACTATGCAACTGTAGACTGTACTGTATCTTATCTAACCATTCCCTAGGCAGCATCTCTTCACCCTGTCTCCCAAGGCCTTTCCCAACACAATACCCCCAAAGTATTAAGAATACAAAATAAGACAGTGGATACACTAACCACAATGTGCTGCAACCATTGCCTGAAGTTTTAAACTGGAGTAATAAATGAAAGACAATGACACATTTATGGTAACATACCAAACCATGGGAAACTTCAGAGCAATCTGATTTTTACTTATTGTTTAACGCTCCAATTTTGAAATAGTGAATTATGACAGTGGTAACAAAAATACCAATTGAACTTGGCTTTCTGGAACCCAGCTGGTTTTATTTCTCTCTCTCTCACTCTCTTCATTTTACAGGATATCCAAGACTGATCAGAATATCTGTCAACTGAGGACATACAAAATGACTAAAAGCACTTTGTAATCTGTGCTTTTAGACTGTGAGCCAGTCTAAAAGACTGAACTGTTTAAGGTAATATACATTTCACTGCAAGGTTTAGAGTGAACATAAGGATACTTGGTAACTTCCAGAAGTCACATACGACACAAGGAAATAAGCATATATAAACATTATATTCTCAGTATGAGAGTTTATATTTGATATACCTTATGCTATCATGCTTTCAAATCCATCTAAGTAGTTGTTCACTACCTATCAATGAACACATATAACTTTCTGTGTCCCACAAATTGGATATGACACAGCTTCTCAACCATTTTTCATTTAAGAGGCCTTATATGGAATTTTTGAAAACCTTTTTTACAACTAACCTACTTATATTTTTAATCTTGCAAATCTCTTCTCTCTTGTATTTCAATCATTTACTCTCTAAAGAACTATGTGGAATTGCCATCTAATCGAGAAAGCAAAAATTATTTCAAATATTGAAAAACAGCTTATAAAAACATAGCACTCCACTTTGTTGGTTCATGATACCATAGAGTGCTTACCATTCAGAATAAAAGCAGTCTTATTGTTTAATGAACAATACTGTTTTCTAAAACATCCCTTGGCTTTCAGATAAGTACACAATTAGAAAAATGTTCCTCTGATTATATGACCTAGATAAACCCATTTCAGTTAAACCATTTTGGTAGTGAGAATCCTTTGAGGTACATCAGACAAGAAGCTCAATCCTAAATTCTGACCCTACCTTTATTCTAAGGTTACAGTAACAGAATCTTGCAAGCCTAAAAGCATTTCTCCCCTCCTTTCCTTTTGCTCTCCAAAAGACTTGGGAAAGTCTCTCTGAAATGCTTCCCATGCCTCTTTTCCTTGGTGGGTTGCTCCCTGATCGGGTGAACTAGTAGTGGTGGAGGTGGGAGGTTCCGCTGACCCTACGCTTCTGTGTAGCCGCAGAAGCTTCTGCACATGTGCAGAAGGGCCGTGTATGCGCACAAATGTGCATGCAAGCACAGGCGAACCAGTAGTGCCCTGGATTTACAAACCACCTCTGGTGGGCTGATACCATTTTTCTTGACTGTTGTCTAGGCTACCAGCTAAGGTCATTCCTGCAACCATACCATTACAGGTAGACTGATTGCATTGGGAATAATGATGGAGAAAGAACTAGGATCACATCTCAAGATTTTCTCACATTGATCTGAGTTTCAGAATAGATTCTGGGCACATAAAATTTCAAATACTCCACCTCTCTACATGTGAGCAGAAATTATAACACACACACATACACAAGAGCACATGTGCCCCCCCCCACAATTACATTCCGAATGACTACATATATGTTCACTAAATGTTTGAATGAAGAGGTATCTGCTTAGATTAGAAACCAATAGATCTGATTTTTTTAATTAAAAGTTTTTTTGTTTTTAGTTTTCAAAACAGACACCATCATCCTATTACCATCATCCTACCCCCATTCTCATTTGACTATAATTGTTTAAACGTCCTTCATCATAAAACATACCAAAACTCAAGACATAACCACATACTTGCATCTCATTTGCTATTTCTAGTATCCCAATAACACTATTCCTTATGGCCTATTCTAGCTAAACATCAATAACATTTAGTAACAAAGTTTTCTAATCTTCCTTTCCAAATCACTGTTTACAATTTACATCCAATTTCCCCATGTTGTACCCATGCCTATATATACATTGTTATCATTATCTCTCCTTTATTTGACTATATCCATTATCATAATTTAGTTCTTTTTATTAATCTTTATATGTAACCAAACCGTTTCTCATCTTCCTTTCATAGGTACCATTCAATATTCATATCCAATTACTACTTGTTATACCAATACATATGTATACATTATTATCATTTTCAATTGTTTATTTAACCATATCTATTGTCACTAAATTTCACTATGTCCAACTAGTTTTAAATTTAACACTTTCATCTATCAGCCTGTATCTTTCCAGTAGCGAAACAGTCTCATGTCTTCTGCCATTTGTGGCATCAGTCCTCTAATCGTCTCCTTAATCAAGTTTGAATAGACTCTTCTTTGCAACTCCTTGTTTATTGATTCTGTCATAAAATTTCAATTCTTCTTTTTCCTTAATCAGCTTGTCTTTAATTGTCAGTGTTGTTATCGATGGTGTTACTAATAAAAATTTTCCCTTTAAATCCATAAGTTCTTTTTATTTTTTCTTCTTCTGTGTCTAGCCATCTAGGGTAGAGTTCCCATCCATCTGGTTCCCCTTTCCATATTCCACTTTTTCCATTTCCAGACAGAAACCATTCACCATAGATGTCAGCAGATTTGATTTCTTTGTAGTCATTTTTCTCTTTATTGCTTGGGACACTACCCTCTATTTTTCCCATTTGATAAGCATCTCCATCCTTTTCATCATATTTTTCTGTTAGGTGCTCTAATTTTTCAAACATTTTCTCAAATGTATTTGATAATTTCTGTATTGCAAATATTATCTCTTGCAAGCTGACAGTTTCTCTCTCTTGTTGGAAATAAGCCATTGTTTCCAGCCGCTAAAACACTGCTGCTCTGACTTGGAAGATTTTTACAAGGTTACACCTAGGGTCACCATGAGATCTCTAGTTAAGGATATACTTCAAAGGAACATTTGTATAAACAAATGGTGCTTTACTTCTTATCACTTTCTATAAACAAACTATGAGACTTTAAAGTTTCAGACCAGAATAATCAGTAGTGAAAGTAAAAGTATTTTGTTTTCAGTACTCAAGTTTCCAGTCTTCCAGTAGCAGTTATCTCTCCCTTTGTTGTTACAATTGTTGCAATTCTCTTTGTTCTTTTTGTATCTTTTAATATTCCAAGTTTATAAAAAAGTCAAATTCTTACATGAAATAGAGAAAAAAGAGTAAAAGACACATGTAGTGATGAATAAGGAGAAGTTTAGTCCGTAGGTTGTGAAAGTAATAGTTAAAATTTTAGAAGAAGAAAACTAGATCCATTCATTTCAAACGGTTTTCATAAATTCAATCCATGAAAATAACGTTTAAAAATTAACACACTGACCAAAACCATCCAAAGCTTAATTCCACAACTTATTTCTTTTATTCTTAGATTTAAATTAGCTTTAAGTTTTTTATAGGCAGGCTCTTTTAAAATGGGTAAACACTTTCTCTTCCATTTTCCTCACCAGCTGTAAACACTTTCTCTTCCATTTTCTTCCATTTTGGAGCTGCCCCTACTTCATCAGCCTAGGGGCTGAGCTTTTAACGCTAGCTGAGAGACCTTCTCCTGCATCAATCAGGGACTTTGCGATGTCCCTGTGTTCAGCAGAACGTAGTCTTCTTGTTCACCATCTCTACAGGACAGTTTAGGTCCGATTGGACCACTCAGCAAAAAAAGCATTGGCGGCGATCTCGGAGCATTGAAATCAGGTGACCATTTTGTAGCGACATAGGCTCCTCCTCTCTCAATAGATCTACTTTCAGTAAAGTCCCATTGTGAATGTAGGATAAAAATAGAAGATCTTTTCCTAGCGCTACTGCAACATTTGAGATAAAATTTAATCTGAATCTTGATTATTCTAAATTTAGAAACCTTCTCTCGAGTGTTTTATCATGATTTTAAAAATATCAAATAGGGTAAGTTATCAGTTATGAAATATTACTAGTTTTCAATAAAAATAATCAAGATAAATGTCAGTAGAGTACCTAGTAATAAAGGAAAAACTAGTAAATTCTTGCATCAAAAATCAAACATTACACAGTTCCAACTATAGTCAGTAATAATTATTGTCAGAAAAATCAGATCTGAAACAGGGATATCCCATCACAAAGATTTTTCAAATATACTGGGCATTTTGAGATAATTTTCCATAAGCAGGATTGCAAATTCAATGCAATTCTATCTTCAGGCTACACTTCAATGTTAAATTAAAGTTAAAGCTTTCAAAACCAGCTAGGGTTAATGAACCATCTAAAGCTGCCAATTTTCTGTTATCACTGAGGACTGCATACTGAATGTGAAGTGAGGTGGACACTTTTGTATGTACATTCAACAACATGCTACTCAAGGAAATGTACAGGTAAAGTAAAGGTACAGGTTCCCTCACACATATGTGCTAGTCATTCCTGACTGTAGGGGGCGGTGTTCATCTCTGTTTCTAAGCCGAAAAGCCAGCGCTGTCTGATGACAATTCTGTGGTCCTGTGTCCGGCATGACTAAATGCCAAGGTGGACGGAACGCTGCTACCTTCCCACCAAAGTGGTCCCTATTTTTCTACTTGCATTTTTACATGCTTTCGAACTGCTAGGTTGGCAGAAGCTGGGACAAGTAATGGGATCTCACTCCACTACATGGCACTAGGGATTCGAACCACCAACCTTTCTGATCGACAAGCTCAACATCTTAGCCACTGAGCCACCATGTCCCCTAAGGAAATGTATAGAAGACCTTATAAATATATGAGGGATAATTCTGGTTGTGATAAATACTTTGGCTCTACTCCACCTTTCCAAAGCTTCTTCATATATGAGTGCATAGATTGGGCAGAATACCTCTTTTCTTGCAAGGGATAATTGGGGGAATGAAACATGCTACTTGCCTTTTCCACTCTTTGACTAGCTGGCAATCTAATCAGCCTTTCAGTCCAGTTCTTATATTTTGGAATGAATTCTCTGAAGTCAACATGTCCTCTGAAGTCCTTGTTTAATGACTGCCTTGTTTAGCACCCATGTTTAGCAATTCTAATGCTGATGAAAAAGACTTGCAAAAAACTTTGCAACCAAATCCTTGCATTTACAACCTTTGCAGATCTATAAACCAAAGGAAAGTTGAAAGCTCTGCAACACTCTTATATATTTTTCTACCATTCAATTGTGTAGCAGGGAGAGAGAGAGGGAGGGAGGGAGGGAGGAAAGAAAGTCAATGGGATGCAGATTTGTTTTGCAGAGTTTATTTTGTAAAGCGACTAAAACTTGCTGGATAGTGTTCCCTCTCCACTTTTTTTTTCATTGTACAGTCCAGCAGCTACAGCTAGTCTTATTTCTCAGGCTTTGATGAAATATTGAAGGATAACACAGTGAACAGACTCCTTCTCTGGGGCTTTTTTCAGATTGGAAAGTAGGGACAGCAGTGAAAAATTTGGAAAGACAATGAGCAGAAAAAACAAGAGCAACCACTTCTAGTCTCTGAATGCACAGATTTTAAAGTACTAAGTATTAAAAGAGGACCTTCCCTTCCAGGCAACGATCAAATGATCAAAACACAGAAAGGCGGATTTCAGTACGGTACAGCCTTTGTGCTGAAGTTTTGTAACAGAGAATGGGTCTGGCCTGGGCTTTCCCACCAAGGACCTGAGAGAACAGACTGTGGATGATGGGTAAAATTGGGGCTGGGTTGTTAGATGAAACTTCTGTGATTTGAGAAGGTAGATTAAAAAAACCAACAGAATTCCCCCAACCCTCCCAAAAAAAAATCTAACAATATAGAAATGGAAAAGGAATGTACTAACGTGAAGATCGGAGAAAAGGGGTGAGAGAAAAAGAAGTAGAAACCATTCAGAGATTCTGGGGAAATTATTCTAATCTGAGAAAGGAAATCACTGACAATTCCATTAACTGCTCGAGTACCAGCTGCCTCCCTGATGCAATGGATGATGTGAAACTGAGCAACCTAAATGAACACAATAAACAAATAATATCACAAATAATCAATAATGCATACACAGACAGCTCGCTCCTATTCCCTGGGATAACAGATGCAGAACATGCAGTATGCACTCTACATCTCAGGAAGCCATCATGGTGAATCCTGTTTAGATAGTTACACATCAACAGGTGGAATTACCAAATCGTGGTGGAAATCTAAACCTTACTACAAACATGTGTATGTGGGGAGGGCTTAGCGTTTGCTCTGTTTTGGTCCTAACTCCTTCTGGTGCCAGCTCTCTCAGGCAGGATGCCAAGGAGACAGACAGTAAGCCACTGTTGCTTTTGCACATAAATGATTTAACCAATTAAGTTTGAAGAAGGAGACATCACATATTCAGGGAGCTGGGATGGAGGAGGGGTGGAATCGGGGGTTTTCTTTGCTGGGGATTGCCTTTTTCTCAAGACATTCAACACAAAAAGACCCTTGCAATTTTTATGCCAAAGCTTCAGTAATCGGCTATTGGGTGGGTTTGTTTTTTTTAAATACACAAGCTGGCATTCATCACGAGTATAAACAATATTAGAATTCAGTCTCTAAAAGCTATTAGCCTATAAGGTTGTTCCATAGCCCATCTGCCCACACATAACAATGTAGTTTGTTAATGACACAGGAGGAAAAAGACCCTGCCTCTCTTTGATTGATAGAAAGTTTCCTGCATGTTCTGCTGAAACTAATTCTCAGATACCTCAAATGAATAAGATAGTGATAATTCACGATCTCTTCCCAATCACACCCCTCCCCTTATTTTTGCTTTGGAGGAAGAAAAGATTGTATTATATTTAGTTATCATTTTTCTCCTTCCCTAAATCAACCTTCAGTATACCTAGCATAGTTTGCACAGCTGAGGATAAGTGTTAGAAACATATCCATATGGTCACAATTCAGTGCTTTAACAGTACCATTAACTGTACTGCATTTCAGCTGACTATTCTTGTACATTTTTTGCAAAAGCTCCTAAGCTTTCTCCATTTATTTCTGTAAAAGGTTCAATTTCTCATTGGCAGTATGGGGAGCATGCAGCTGATATCCTTTGGCACTCTTCCACTTAGAATTTTCTGTACATTTTCTTGTAAATGGAATGCTGGTAGTAACACATATTAACCTTGTTACAAGTAACTTCCTTGCTTCAGAGCATGGTAAAAATGAGATAGGGCAACAGAAGTTCTTGAAATGAAAACCGACTCAAGACTCCAATGCCTGCTGGTTTACAGATTTTAAAATCCAGTATATCAACCCAAGCAAAGCTTTAAGCAGTAACTTCCCAGTGATCAGCTGCTTGGTTCTTAGGATGGGGAGGGGACTAAATGCTTTTCTGTCCTGCTTGTAGGCTTTCTGTCACCATCTGGTTGGCCACTGCTGTATAGGAAATATAGTAGGTCTCCCTTGGTCTCCACTATAAAGGAAAGAAATTCAACATACTGTACATCACACAAAGAATAACAATGAACCTAAAGTAGAATGGACTCCACAATGACAAAGATTGAGCAAGGAAGTTTTCTATGATAGAGTTGTTGAGCAATGGAAAAAAAGTGACAAACTGGTCATCTACATTAACATTTATTGCTCTTGTTCTTAAACTACATCTTCAGGCAGACTAATATGGTTCTTGATTCAAAACTGCTTGCCAGTGACAGGATAATTCATAGTCATCTAAATGGCATGGGAGCCGCAGTATAGTAAGCATTTATCTCGAAACACACACCTAAGCTGTATATAAAAAATGAGAAACTTTCACATTACATTTCTTTTTAAAGACTATTTCAAGATGTCACCTTTGAACCTGATGCCAACTCTTACAAGACATATATGTCAGCTGTAAACCGAGAAGCAGTAGAATATATCTTGCATTAATGTTATAGTTGGTAGGTAATTTTTTAAACATGGCTTTTATTTCTCACTTTTTGAAAGCACACGGATATAACTATAAAAATAACTCCATGGATATAACTAAAAAAAAACCACCTATGTACTTTAGTATCCCAAAGGTGTTTTTTAAAGAGGCAACTGGACTTTCTGGTTTTTCTTTGACTTTGACTTCTCATCCAAGAAGCTTCTTCAACCTTGACCTGGATGACTAAGAATCTCCATAGACAGCTATGAGCACTTTCACAAGGAGGATTGTGTCAAATAACTTTGATTTATGTCTATTCAGCAGAATGTCTGAATGAGGCTACATGGCCCTTGGACTTCGAGAGCAATATCTGCCTTCACAGATCCAAACACTCTGCTCTGAATATGCACATGTGTATTGACAGGCCATAGAATGTCTGTGACTATGTATAGAGAGGTTGATAAAAATGCAATATGAATAATTATCTCTTTGGTCATTGTGGCTAGCACATAGAACTGTAAACTTCCACCACTATACGAAAAATGATTTAAAAGTGCAATCTGCCATATTCACACTCTGGTGATCTATTCCCACATGCAAGTGACTTGATGTTGAAGGTCATGATTAGTTGCCCCAAGCCTGAAAATGTGCTGTGTACAAGAAATTGTTATGTAGGAATGGAGATACTAAGAAGCCTTTCTGCTTCTTGTGCTGAATCTGTGATGTCATGCAGGCTAATCCACCCTAGCTATTTATTGCTGCAAAAGGCAATAGTGGCCCATTGCCTGTTTTAAAGACCAACTGGTTTGGTGGCCAGGATCCTCCTAGACTCATGGCTAAATGGAAATGATGGAACCCATATGATGGACAATCAATTACAATATGACACCACAAATTCCATGGCTCTTCCTGCATCTTCTGCCATTCTCCTAAATTTTCTCTGGCTTAATAAAAGGGGTGCAGGTGGAGATTATGACAACTACACTGAATTCCAGTTTGTTCGTGAGCACATTCTATGGCTGTGGTTTTGACTTGCATGGCCCAAATGGTTTTGAGCCAACATATCCAAAATTAAAAAAAGATTGCCTATTCAGAAATTATGCCGAGTATCCCAGCAACACGGAAGGCTAGATTACTTTGTTATGATGTTATTGTATAAATGTGGGGGTTTTTTCTATTTATTTCTGCCCAGTGGCAAAATGTGATTCATAAATATTTTTAACAATAATGTATTTTCTATAACACTAAAGTCTACTGCTGTCTTGCTATCAATTCTCTCTGGCTACACTGCATCTCTTCTGACCTTTTTGTCAGGTTAGAAAAACCAACCAAATCATGTATGCTTGGAAGTATTGCAAGGTGCTGGAAATGGAGGTGTGGGAGAAGGAAAATGTGATGAATCAATGTTCCTCTTTCCTTGCATGACCCACCTTTGCACCGAAAAATGAAAACACCATTCTTTTGCAAAGGCTGCTGTTCGCTGCTACTGCTCTAGTCTTCTTCCCTGTCCAACTATATAGAAAGATAGAAGACTTTTTTTAGTTTTAAAGATGGGCTATGAGATGGCTTTTTAAACAGGTATAATTTTATATGTCTCTGCCAGGCAAGGCACATCTTTCTGAAACCTCTTTTTTACTGACTTCCCCATAGTTGCAATGAAGTCCATCATCTCCAGCCTTTCCTATTTATTCTATTTGAATAGAAGTAGAAATTTCTAATAAACTAATTTGGGAACTTAGTAGCTGTTGAAGAATTAAACCTTCTGAAAATCATCCTATTGTAGAAAGTTAGTACCCACCCCTCTCCAAGAAGAATGAAATATTTTGAGAAATATTTTTAAAAGCCAGAATATTTCCCTAAATGAGAAATGGAGAAACGTGTTTTTTTAGAGGCAGGAAGCAGACTCACTCTTAATAGCACCCCCCTCCCCCAAGGAGATATTTTGTGCCCATTAAGAAAGACTAGGCCAGCCTATCTACAAAACAAAAGACCTTCAGCTCCAGGATGATGGGATTATCCTTCAGGACATAATAGGATTAATCCACTACCATTTAGCAGAAGACACAAAAGTCACTACATTGCACAATCTCCTAAAGATATTTCAGTCATTGCATCATCTCAGAACTTCAACCAAACATGGGAGCTCAGAAAAATTCCTAGGATTTGTATTTGTAGAGATTTGTCCCTATAGAGCCAGCTATGACTCCTATATAACCCCTACATGGCCCCATAGGAGTCTGACAACAGCCAATAGAATACATGTTCTTGCACAGGAACAGGAAGCTCAAGTGTAAAGCCCAACCCTCCCACTCTTAACTCCATGTTTTCAGCTGCCCAGAGCCACATTGAAAGAACCTTCTTTCAATCAACCTGCATGTTTCCAGTGTCTTTCTCCCGGATTGGAACTGAAGCAGATGGATATTTCTTCTCACACTGATTTCTGCACCAGCAGGACACAGCAAGATCATGCACATTAAGAGTAGGGTGTATTTCTTTGGGCACAACTTCAGCCTGTTATTGTTAGCCTATTTTGAGTATAGAATTTAAGCAAACCTTAAAGCAAAGTGCAGCTCCAAAGATATCAACAAAGCTATTTGTGCGCTAAAGACACCCACGTGCTTAAGTACCTGGAGGAACAGAAAGCATTTGGACTGCAAATCCCATCCTACCGGAAAGGATTATAAGCATAATAAAAGGGGGAGGATGGAAATCCTGACAATAATATTCAATGCAGATTATTTGTTGAGCCTGTACTTGATAATAGCTTTGCTGATAAGAAGTGTGGGTGAAGCAAAACAATTGAAAGCTTGTTAATAAGACCCACAGAGTGTTCTCATTGGAAATTCTTTAAAAATACCCTGTGCCATAATGCAATCCTTTACAACACGGAAGCAAAGCAAAATACAGGCTATTTAGGTGTATTTTTGAGCACCGTAGGGATGCTATTTAAGAAGAAAAGCATGCTGGGTGAAGGCTGCATTGAGTGTAGGCCTCTCACCTCAAGTTCTGCTTCAGAATGAGAAGGTGGTACTCAAAATTCTCTCAGTTGAGCAAATTACAATAGGTTTTTGCAACTTTTCAGAGAACAAAAAAAGATCAACTTCCACTGCTACGTAATTTTAAGAAGGAAAGCTTTCTTGCTAACAGGACAGGCATAATAAGGATATGATCCAAAGCCAACCAGATTTTAATTTGAGTTTACTTATACCTAAACTCCAAATTCTTAATGAGCCCTGCTATATCCTATGGCTCTAAGAACTTTTCTTCCTCACTATGATTATACCATCATATTCCACCTGTTATTAGATGCTATCAAGCTGATGTTGAATCATGGAAACCCTGTGGATCATTGCATTGGTCTGTGTTCAATTTTCAGTCAGGTGGCTAATCTTTGCTAAATAGGTTTCCATAACTGTTATTACTGGATCACTCCATTATATTCATAGTCTTTCTCTTTTTTTCATGTTCCTTCAGTATTGTCAAACAAAATATATTTCTCTAGGGCAGTGATGGCTAACCTTTTTGTCGTTGCGTGCCAAAAGCATGTGCACGACAACATGCCCATGTGCCCGCACCCATAACACAATGTGTGCATGACCCCCATATGCCCCTGCCCCCACATGCATGCATGAGCCCCGCATATGCCCCCCGCATGCGTGCACGACCCCTGCACATTTGTGCACAAACCCCACCCAAGCTCCCCTTTCAGGTTGGTGCAGGAGACTTTTCAGCCCCAAAACGGGGCATGGGGAAGCTGAAGGAGGCCCCAAAATGCAATGCAAGCACCCCCACGCACATGCAACCCCAAAGCATTTACACACACATCCCCCACATGTGCCCTGCACATGGGTGGCAGGGACCCAAAGGCCAGCAGGCCAATGGGAAATGTGCATACATGCGTGGTGGAGCTGGGATGGAGCTACGGCTGGTATGCCCGCAGAGAGGACTCTGCATGCCATCTGTGGCAAATGTGCCATAGGTTCGCCATTACGGCTCAAACAATTCAACCTAGAATTCTCACTTGAGACACAAATGACTAGGCTCAAATAATGTACTTTGGACACATTATGAGAAGGCTTACTTCTCTGGAGAAGAGTTTCATGTTGAAAAAGATAGAAGGAAAGTGAAGAAGAGGATAACCAGGAGCAAAATGGATAATTTCAGTTTCAGTGTTGTTGCTAAGAGCTGACAACAACTTGAAGACACATAATCATCCTCAAATATTCTTTCTGCTCACATTATGGGTCTAAAATATGAAAGTCAATCCTTTGTCATTAAGCTTCTATGGAAAGCTTAGACTCGATTTCATCCAATATAGATTTATTTATTCACCAATCAGTCCATGGCACTTGTCAATATCACAATTCAAAAGCACCTATTTTCTTTTTGTCATGTTTCTTTATTGTCCAGCTTTACACCCAGATAACATTGAAAAGACCAGGGTCTATCTATGCAAAGGAACATCTCCACACTTAAGGATCCTAGAATATCTTGAAGCATCTAAAATCCCAGAAGCCTAGCGAACTACTGACATCACAACACTGAGTCTCTGAATCTTTTTTCTCTGCTCTCTGAAACTCATTTTGGTGCTGTAGAGACTTTTATTTTCCTGGCAACTCACCTATTCTCTTTTCATCCATTATGTATTATGCTGAGCAAAGTATGACATATTCCAGCATCTCAAGAGACCTACAGCTGACAATGAGGCTGATGGAGGAAGAACTCTATGATGCAAGAAATATCTTGGTTCTGCCTTGAATCTCCAACTTCCAGTGCATAGAAAGGTCACTCTACTTCCATGGCAGGTCAGAACTATGCTGATCTTCATAATTAAACTGATTATTTATGATTAACTCAAATAAAATCTAGGGTTGTGGCTAGCCCTCTCTCATCTTTCAGAAACATGTTCACTACCAATATAATATACCCTATGAAGCGGTATATAAGTCTAACTGCTATTGCTATAAATATCTTTCTACCAGTGAAGAGGTAATGAACAATTTTAGCAAATTCATTGTTCATCCCATCCTCAAGATTAAACAACTTAAACAATCACTGCTTAATTACTAAAACACTTTCAGTATTTATGCATGGTACCAGATAATGTACTGAATGATTACCATGGAATTCCACATTTGAGCCAATGGTTATTTCTTGATTTTGTGGTGCACAGAAGCAAAAGCATGACTAAATCCTAAACACAAAAAACTAAAAGAAAGTTTGCTTTTCAGTAACAATAAGATGAGTATTTACATTTAAAGTCTTCATCAAAGGAATCAAAGTCTTATTTATGATTCACAAGTTTGGAAAGCATTGTGTCTTGCAACTGCTATTGCCTTTCAGTGGGTGGGAGCCAAGAAAGGAAACTGAAGGTACATGAGAGCAGCAAAAGGGAGAGAACAGTGGCAGAAAAAAAAATCTCAGTCATATTGTTAAGCATCTTTTACTCTGACACATATTCCACTGAGCAGCAAACCAGGAAATCTAAAGATGAATTAAGAGAAGCTGAGAGGGAATCAACATATAAGTCATGCTCCTCCTTACAGGGCTGAATCTCCATTCTGCCTCTCCCCAGAGAATGCTGAGTGAATGTTATTGCATTCAATTCAGCATCCCTCCTCTACTGATTACCGGTAACTCAATTTTACTGGACCCTGAGGAACTGTGTGATACATTGTTCTCACTGTGCGGAGATTACATTGTTTAGTGGACATGTTAGTCCAAACAGCATAATTTTATTAGCTGTCAGCACTGATGACAGGAGACAATCAGGACCAAAAAGGGAGTTTCAAAAATAATGATAAAAAGAATTTCAAAGAGCAGAGCAGCCTTTCTTTCTTTTTTTTCTGGACAAAACAAATGTATGAGCTTGGCATATCTGCTTATTATTTCATTTCTGATGAGGACATGTTATTATCTTGTTTTAACGCCACTCTGTTGGTATTTAGCATTATTCAATGCCACAAATGCATTCTGTTGGGGGGAAAGGCAAACTTTTATTGTATTTGGCTTTATTTATCCTTTCTTAAAGGGAGGTGGCTCACTGGCTAAGATGCTGAGCTTGTCGATCAGAAGGTTGGCAGTTTGGTGGTTCGAATCCCTGCTACCATATAATGGAATGAGCTCCTGTTACTTGTCCCAGCTTCTGCCAACCTAGCAGTTTGAAAGCATGTAAAAATGCAAGTAGAAAAATAGGAACCACCTTTGGTGAGAAGGTAACAGCGTTCCATGCACCTTTGACGTTTAGTCATGTCAGTCACATGACCACAGAGACGTCTTTGGACAGCGCTGGCTCTTCGGCTTTAAAATGGAGATGAGCACCGCCCCCTAGAGTCGACTAGCATATATGTGCAAGGGCAACCTTTAACTTTTTATCCTTTCTTATCATGGAATGAGGACAGTTATTATGTGTGGAAATATAACTAATTAGTATCAGGAGGTAAGAAAGCAAAGGATGTATCTGTCTTTCCAGTCCAATGTTGCACTTTTTTTTTTACTCAGTGTACTTTGGTTCTTTTTAAAGTGAATTTTTAACTGAGAACATGAAACCTAAGGAGATCTCTTTTCTCATGAAGGGAAGGATGTTCTAACAGTTTGTTTCTTACAGAATGGGAGTTGCCATTTTTTTGAATGTTTAGAATGGCTATTTCAAGGGACAAAATGAGATGCCAGAAAGCAAGTTTCCTCTTTAATATACACAGCTTAGCATCTGAAACAGCAAGCTGGTACACCCCTCTGCAAATAACCTGCTTTGATGTGGCCCTCCATTATCCCTCACTATTAGTCTTTGCATATATGCACTTCAAACATATTAGAGATTGCAAAGGAATATATCAGGGATTCACAAAACCATACAAGAAAAATCAGAGAAAGAAAATTCTAATTTTAACCTGAATTCCAACCCACTCTGAAAGCTGTAGCTTTGTATTTCAACATAGTCTGTTTATTCTATGGTGGACTGCTCATAACTGTTCATAATACCTGCCGGCCCACTGATTACTTGGGGGAAAAAAGCTAATTCCAAAACAAAATTGAAAAGCTGAATACCAGCTTCTCCTCTAGTGCAGAGGTGCTATTCTGCCGGTTCTGACCATTTTGCCCAAACCGGCTCTACGGCATCCCATTTAGGCCCTTTTTAAAGGCAAAGTGCATGTGCAGAAGGTGGAGTGCATGCACAGATATGGAAGGCGGAGTGCATGCACATGCTCACATTTGCAAACCAGTAAGGAAGTTCAGTAAATACCACCCCTGCTTTAGTGTCACTGATACATGATATCATCAAGAACCAAAAGAAGAAATGTTTCACCAAGGGTGCCTATAAATGTCATTTTTGCTATCATAAAACCAGTTCAGCTATTTAAGATAAGAACGGGCACCCTCTCTTTGTTAAAGTGGACACAGTGGACATATTGTTTCCAGAAAAGCACTTCTGCAACTTGTATACCAATTCCAAATGTGGGCCTTTCATATCTTCCGTGGTAGCTAACCAGGATCCTTTCCACTCTAGTTACCAAATTCAACAGAATTAAGAGAGGCCAGGAAATGGCAATGAGGGTTGAATTCCTCTTCTAGGCATCACACTCCATTAGACAAACATCTGAAAGGAAGAGAAGAACCAGAATAATGAGAAGAGGGAAGTTCCATAAAATAACTTCAGTGGGAATCCTTAGGGTGTTCTGAATCAGAAGGTCTTTAAGGGTTTATAAATATCACTGGGAAATAACCCATGCTAGAAGTATGGTTCTCAAATCTCATGCAATATGGAGAAGGGAAATTAAGTCTGAGAAAGCAATTTAAAAATACTTGGAAACCAACGTGATTCCTTAATAGAAATCAGAGTTAATTGGGAAGAAAACATAACTATAGTTATTTTAGCTGGAACAAAGTTCCAAATTTTGTAATTAAACATCATTGGTAGGAAAAGGAGAAAGCAAGCAGATCAGAACATTAATCTGAGAGGAACACTAAATTCCACTCAGTGGGACCAGAGGGCTTGTTCAGTGAGGTTAAATATGGAACAGAAAGTCTTCTTTCTATCTATCAGAATCTGCCTTAAGGTGTTTGTTTGGTTTAAGCTTATTAAAAAACAGTTTATTTTTCCAATTTGCCCCCAACTGTAGTTGCAAACACAATAAAAGTCATGGTTCAGAGAACAAACTTGTAGTTATGTGAATCAGAAATAAACCTGAGGCAGAGCAACAGATCATCAGTCAAGAAATGTCTAGCTTGTTTGCTACTATTTGGCTATGATGCTATGATTCTGTCTCAAGGTTTCCTTATTGGCTGTGTCACCCCCAATATCTGGAACACTCTTTTCCCCTGAAGTTCAGCATCCTCTTATCCTTTTAGCCTTCCATACAACTTTGAAGCTCTGGCTTTTCCTCCAAGCATTGGGGTAAGATTGGACAACTCTACATTAGAAGGTTGACTTGGTGCCAGGTCTTTGTTGTTTTTAATATTTTAATCTGCAATGTATAGTTTTAATATGATTTCATATGCTATTTTAACTTTTGATTGGGAATCACCCAGAATTGTTGAGAAGATAAATATTCTAAACAAACAAATAAAATAAGCAGACCCCTCAGTAGTACTCTGTTGTAGCCTGTGATATACAGTATGTGAGACATGCCTAGGATATTGTCATTTAGCTTTCTACAAGGTGATGAAGACCATCTTATTTGAAGTTAGAAGGTGGCTCTTGATTGTGTGGATGCATATATGTAGCTACTGTATGAGTAATATTGTTGTTTGTAAGAGGAACATGTCTCATATGCAAACTCCCACTCAGCAAAAACACTAACTTATACACCAATTCCAAATGTGACCCTTTGATGTATTCAGAGGTAACAAAATTAACAGAATTTAGAGGCAAGATTTATTGGGTAATGAAATTTTTTTAAAAAAATCAAGGAGTGCCGCTGGCTTTTGTCCTAAACTGGTTTAACAAAAGCAAATGGATTAACAAAGACAAATAAATTACAACATGTAAATGAAGATGTTACTACATGTAAAAGGTAGATGTCATTACAAAACTTTGTATAGTACAAAGGAAGCCACTTTAGACATTGATAGCTTTGTTCTTCATAGAATTATAAGCATAATGTAAATACTATTCTAAAATTTTTTCCAATATTGGAAAGTAGCTATGAATAATAACTCATAGCACAAAGGTATAGGACATGCAGTATAGGAAGCCACAATTTGACCTCTTGTATTCTGACTAAAGTTATCAGGTTGCAAATAATACAAAACAGTAAGAGTTCATACAAAGTTAGTAGGAAAATGTTCCCTATATTTCTGATGAAGATTGGAGTATAACTTTGTATATTTCTCTGCTGGAAGGAAACACTTGGTAGTAACATTACCAGCAGAAGAATCAGAAATCTCAAATTTTTGGCAGGTAACTCTGATTATACACAGTTTGCTTCTAGACAAACTGATATTAGGTGCTTTAGAGGTGCATACTTGTGCATACTGTATGCTAAATTCACATACCAAATTTCCAAAACAATAGAAATCTTCACCATATCTTCTCACAAAGAAACCTCAGAGCATGTAAAAGGGTGCTATCTAAAAACACTCCATGACCAGAGATCCATAAAACAGTAATTGCCTTTCTGAACTGTGAGAGACTGTCATGTCAATAAACAGGAGTCATATTATTACAAATCCAGGAGAACTGCTCTTATTCTCTCCACGAGCAGAGAAATGAAAAAATGATATTTAATACTGACAATAAATATATAAAATGCAAATAGAGATTGGTATCTTTAATCTCAAGTGCAGCAGATGGGTCATTTTATTTCCCATTAGAAGTTTAGGGACTGGTCATTCTCAAAGCAAGATTCTAAGAGTTATTGGCTCAATTATGTGGCAAGCAATGCAAAGCTTGTGCTCCTGGTGGGATGCAATCAATGGCACTTACAAAGCAAGCATCACTTGGAGTTTCATTGTTCCCCATTGCTTTGAAATTAGCACATCTATATTGCAGCTATACCATATTTCCCAAACTCTGAGAATGACCAAAATGAGTAAATCTTTCGCCTCAGCATCTACACTTCTAACATCCTTTCTGGTGGAACAGAGAAATTGTGACTTCTTTCAATAATCTATCTCTTTTTTTCCTCTTGCTCCCTCACACAAACACATAAGCACAGGTGTTCGGGAACCCATAATAAGAGCAATCGCACAATTTTTAAACCTGACATTATTAAATAATTGCTTAAATATTACAAAATGTCAGTACTTCCACTCTTCTACTCATCAGTCCCTATAGGGACTCTTGGTTTGACTGCTTTAAAACCTCATAAACTCACATATTCTTTCCTGAAGTCAGAGTTTACAACTCTCCCTGGAATTTAAACCAGTTCCTTGAAAGTTATGGCTAAATCAAGAATATAAATGTTTGATTTGAAAAACTAACTGGACTTAGAATTCCAGATACTTGTTTGTTCCTCTTGCCCTTCAAATGTAGCCTTGTTTTTTCTATCAGCCTTTTGTCAAATGGTTCAGTGCTAATTGAAGTCGAAAATGCAAGGTTTCCTGCCTGTCTTTCTTATTTTTCCCACTTATGCTTATTTCATGTTCTTTTTCCTCAATTCTTCTGATTTTGTTCCTTAGTTTTGGGGGTGGGGGAAGCATTAGGAATGCCATCTTACTGACTTGCAATCCTAGAACTGATGTATCACAAGTGATGGAAAGCATCATCTTAAAATGGAAAAATCCATTAACTTTTTTTTTCCCACTGAAAATTGTTTCTCCTTCTGCTTTTGTGATATATGTCTTAGAGGACAAAATGGAAATGTTACTCCCTGAACCATCAAACTCACAATCACTGTCCACAAACGTGTTCTGATCAAACACATGTTGGGAGAACTTGGTCAGATCTGGAGAATCTCCGACAATTAGCTAGTGAAGATGCTTGGTGCTTGGAAAGGCAGGAGAACAAATCAACCAAATATAATGTAAAATACAAAATTCAGTCTCATTTCAGTTGTGATGCTGTTTCCACAATTGCCAGCACCTGTGACTCAACCAAAAATGACTCTCAGTAGACTCCAGAGGAATTTTCCTGCAGGGCTGGCAAATATTAGCAGCCAGGGCTATGATGTGATACTGTCAAACTGATAGAGAAGCAGAACTGTGGCACTCTGGGACAAAGAACTTAAAAGCAGTGCTGGGAGACATGTACCTGCAGATACAGAAACTTAATAGCGAGGGACAAAGAGTGAAAGGGTACAAAGCTCTTAAGTATTAACTGGGCTTTGTTTGTCTGTTTTCCTAGCTCAAGCTTGACAAGTCCCATGAGCAACCCCTCCCCCATCCAATGCCCCCTCCATATGTGGTGCAAATTGGAATACAAATCAGAGGAAAAAGCTTTCTTCTGTTTGAACAAATTGCTATAGATTCACCCCCGTCTCAGGTCAGAGCCCCCGATGGGAAATATTTTCACTGGCTGACTGCTAATAGACTCTGGAGCAGCCATGGGATCAATAGCTGAATAAGAAAATTAGCCAAAGCACACAACCTGATTTCGCCTTGTTTTGAATTACAGCAGCTTTGGCGAGCCTATTTTATTCTCTTCTTTTCTTCTCGATTTCTCTCCCTTCGGGTTTCCCTGTTCAGCCATCTTTCAAACTGAGTCATATTTGCAGGGGTATAATAAAATACACACAAGAAGATGCGGCACCTTCTTAGAAATGTTTGCACCCATTAATATTTCCTGGCCCAATGGCAGAATTGCAATTTCCTTCAAGAGTGGAAAGATTGGGGGATTTGCCACGTTGACATACATCATCCTTCGGAAGGAAGACACATGCAAATCCCCTGTAGGAAAGCATTTATCTATGCAGGTAAAGAAGAAATTTACGAATATCTAGAGGCTTGATGGCAAAAATAATTTTAAGCATTACAGATGAAATAGTATTTTGGCAGGCAAGTAGCAACATTACTAAAAGACTGATTAAAATAGATTTCTAGGAAAGAAATCACTGTTGGGAACTGAAATACAAGAAATGAACCAGGAATGGGTACAAACAGACCATTATCTCTAAACAATTATAAGCTAAGATTGAAATCTTCCCACAATGGCCCACTCTTACATCAAAGAATGGAATAAATAAACACTTCATTCAGTTAAATGTTATTTGTACTTCAATTTGGTCTGAACGTTCATTTCAAAAATCCCAGCCAAAAATTCTGACAATCATTCTGGCAGTCAAATCTGCCACACTTTCGATGAATCTGCTTATGAATTATTCCTATGAACATTTTGTACCTGCATAATTTTGATATTTACACTTCCTTGCAGAAAACTATTTTTTAATCCAGGAAATGTTTAGCCCTTTACCATGACTAAGGCTGTATTTTTCATAATATGTAAAAAAACCTTTAATTTTTAAAGGTTTAATGTCTCTCAAAACTTAAGTAACAGTAACAGAATTGCAAGGGACCTTGGAGGGATCAGGTAATGTACAGAAATCATCACATGGTTCTGTACAACTACAGAAATAAATTAGATATGTGGTTGAGAGAAATGAGCCATGTTGCAGTATTCCAAACCAGGGGTAAAATTCAGCAGGCTCTAGAGAACCGGTAGCGGAAATTTTGAATAGTTTGGAGAACCAGCAAATACCACTTCTGGCTGGCCCCAGAGAGGGGTGAAAATGGAGATTTTACAATATCCTTCCCCTGCCATGCCCACCAAGCCATGCCCACAGAACCAGTAGTAAAAAAAATGAATTTCACCACTGTTCCAAACTATCTATTTACTTGTCCAGTTTTCAAGCAGAGAATGTTTGCATTTAGTACATATGCTATTGCAATCTTTTCTAATGTGAATGTTTTACACTTTGAATGCTAGAATTTTCAAAAATGTCCATCCCATATATTTAGAAAACAGCAAGTTGGAGAAAGTAAGTGCACAGCTGTTCTAATGCTGGTCATCTTACATTTAACCAGCTTCCACATGCATTACATCTCCAGTTATTGATCACTTGATCTGGAAGATCCCATTGCAAGTAAGGAAGTCAAGACTGATATCAAAACTTGCCAGAAGTAGGATTTGACCTGAGCAATGGTATAGTACTTCTCTATCAGAACTCACCATACAGACAGAAAAACAAACTGCAACAAAATTGTTTTTCTGGAAAGATACCTCATATATTAATTTTGAACCCGGTGCAGGCAGGTGGTTGCACATAAGCAATATCTCATCAGTAAACTGAAGACAAATTGGCTTCAAGGGTTTTACATGGCATTAAATAATAATACAATAATAAGATTCTGTTCCCCTTGTAAGGAATAAGAAACATAGCATTAATTCTAGCAATGGAATATGAATTCTAGGATTTTGTATTAACAAGTGGGACTTGCAAGAGCAGCTACAATAGTTATACAAGAAGCAACTGCTGACAGCAGTCTGACAGTTTGTTTCTGTTTTATCTTGTCTTTTCTTTTAACAATGGGAGTTATTGCAAAATCAAATATTGGGGTACAACCAGCAATCTTTGGAAACATTGCCTCAAATGAGTCAGAAAACAAGAAAATGAATAACTGCTGTTTTTCTTATTCAGTTCCACAAATATGCTCTTTTTTTACTCAAACAACTAACTGCTATCATAGCTAACATGATTTTAAAAATCAAGTTATTCAATTCAGCCATAATAATGAACAAGAAACATGTGACATGTAAGCCATAGGGTGACAGGATGAATTTCAAGATATTTTATTACTGAAAGAACAAAGTTTCTGATGGATGTAACCATTCCCTTTCTCTCTAGAAGAAGAAAAACTACCTTAAATTGTCATCAGAAATTCAGAAGAGTTAATGCATAGAGAGAGCAATAGACATAAGTAAATAAATAGAAATAATAAAACTCTTGTCTTTAACAATTTGAGAAGGTGTTCAGACTGCAGAGAATTTTCATAATTTTTTACAATTATGTGGGGCAGAGCAAAATGGAGGAGAGAGTAGTCGCCATAGCATGGTTGAGTTGATTATTTTGGAATGTCTGAAGTGTATAAAGATATGTGTGCCTTGGGCTTATTTATTCTATAGAATTCTGTTTCAGTTCAGTGGTGCATTATTGAGATGGTTTTATTGACTCTTTCTGCTTCTCTGTTATTAGTAACTATGAGTTTTAATTGTTGAATTTTACATTGTTAGTTTTTATTATTGTCTTTTTTTTAATTGGACAACCAAAATCACAAATCTGTGATATGGATGACTATATAAATGTGTATAAATAAATTGATGATGATGATAATGTTTAGCACTTATTCAGTTGAGAAGCTTCAAGAGATGTTACCATTTGAACAAAAAATGAGTAAGGTCCTTATTTATCTACTACATTGATTAGTTGCTTTGTTATTTATAGGTTGAAAATGAGACTTACAGTAGATCATATTATGGACCTATGGACATCAAATTGATGGGATAGGTAGGTCATATTATCTCCCTACTTTATCTCTCACATGAGCAGTATGAACTCCTCCAATGGATTCATGTTTCCAGAATATTTGACATTTTCCTATAATAAGCACTTCAAAGGCAAGAATCATATTCAGATCATTCAGAGTAATCATTTTAGATTTTTGTTAGAAAATGAACTGCCTTTCATTTTATCATGGTATCATTTTTTTTTATTTGTAGCAATTACGGCAGTTCTCAATCTGTCATATATTCTCCAAGAATACATGTGGGTTGCCATCTGCACAATATGTACAGTGATTTTATAATATAGTATCAAAATAATGATCCATGATAGGTTTATCAATTCAAATAAACATACATATACATATAAAATATAGCCTACTTGGGGATGTAATACATTAAATATAAAATGAAACAAAACAACAAAAAGTAACGTGTCAAAAACCTGAACAAATGAACAGAAATATTAATCTTACTATCCCAAAAATCCTAATCAAGCTATTTTAGAATCTGGATCAGAAAACTGAACAAGGATTGTCCTGGACTCTTAATATATGGTGATGAATAAAGACAATAATTAGTTGACAATGTGCTATCTACATAAATTCCAAAATTTCTGCTTTACGATGATGCATGAACATTACTACTTTTCTTTGATTGTTATGTAGGAAGTGCAGGTAATTTAGGATGATTACCAGTGCAACTTGATGGCATCTATATTCCAAAAAGTCCAGTAGAGTTTATTTCCAGACGTATGGTTATTTCGATATAACCATATATCGATGCTTTTGATTCTCATTCAAAATGGCTCCAGGTTAACTCAGGTTTACTTCCAGTAAAGTTCAACTTATTAAAATATATTCTTGCCCTACTTCCTTCTCAATCCATTTCAAGTGTCAAAGGAATTTGACTTTGCTTCCAAAAGCTCAGATCCAATGACTTAGTTACTCTCTAGGGTGCCACAAACCTCTCCAGCAGTGTGGAAATCACTGTACACCTCTGAAATATGTACTTTGATTTGTTTTTTTTAAAGTAACACTCATATATCAAGCGAATAGCCAGCTCACCATTTACTCTGTCCCTGCTATATAATCTAATATCACATTGTTAGGAAATAGTTGCTGTTAGCCTTGACAAGAGACAATCCAACATTTCCCAGCCTCAAATCATCTGTCCCTCTAGGAATGATGAGAATAATAAAGGGAAAAAAGCTTGTTTGTGACAATTAAACTGAGCAAATGCAACTTAAAGCCCTACAAGTTGCAAACCAATATCTCCTGGGAAATTCACCAAATCAAATATGCTTTGTAAACTTATTAGAATGCCCTTAACCAGATCAGAACAAGCACAAGCAGAATAGAACACATTAGCACAATGAAAATCAGTTGCAGAATACTGATAAAAGCAAAATCTTATCCAGAATATCATACTACAGTTTATTAATAACAAAAAATTCCAACAAATTGGTAGAAATATATGCAACACCTAAAGCACTGGCACAATAATTCACAATACGACACTGACACATATTGACAGAAGAGTTTAATATAAATGATAGAGGGCAGAGACAGGTCTTCAGGATTTTCTGAATGCCAGCAGGCTCTAAGCCATCCCAATCTCAGGGAGATGTTCCATAGATTAGGCACAGCAATAGAGAAGACAGTAGACTTTTAGGATCCTAGAAAATGGTACTGTCAAATACATAGGATCTGAAATAGAGGTGGGTTGTTCCCAGTTCAGCCGAACCGGTAGTGGAATTCAGGTCTGGGTCGCAGAACCGGCAGTGACCCAGGCTTGCCATGCCCCTGAACTGGTTCCCTCACTGCCACTTGGTCATTGCCATTTTGGTTTTTAGTGACTGCACATGCACAGTTCACTGTAAATTGTTCTGTGCATGGACAAAGAAAAATTTACATTGATAGATAATTCCTCAAATAATCTTGAGCCTGTACCCTGTAGCAAGGGTGGGTTTCTGCCAGTTCTAACCTCTTCTATAGTTCCACAAATCTATCATGCTGTTTAGAACCGGTTCCAGCTCCCTCCCCCTGCCCGTCCACACCATGTGTGCTCCGCCCGCCGCTCACTGATCGGCTAGATCACCAATCGCTCGCCCGCCTCTAAGAGTCCTGTCTAAACCTTAAAGTCTTAAAGCTGTCATGTTTGAACACCCCTCAGTGTTTTTTTCCTAAAGGGTTAGGGATGCAAGGGTCTTCTAACTTGACAGCTTTAAGACTCCCATGCTTCAAATGCCAGAGTTTCTGAGCCAACATTTTGGTTGCTAAGCAAGAGCATTGTTAAGTGAGTTTCACCACATTTTACAAATTGGCCACGACCACCCAGTCATATGACTGCCAATCCATGCCCACTCAGTCACATGGCTGACAAGCCACTCCCACCCAGTCATATGGCAGGCCACACCTACAGAAGAGGTTCTAAAAAAATTTGAAACCCACCACTGCCCTGTAGAGTTTCATAAGTGACAGTCACATCTTGAAATAAACCCAGAACCTAACCAGTAATCATTGTAGTTCACACAGTAATGGTGTTTCATGGGTATGTCCATATCTGTAATATTGCATTTGGGACTAGCTGTAAGTTTTCATGTGTCTTTAAGGACCCATGTAAAAATATATTGCAGGAAATATATTGCAGGAATATATTGCAGGAATATATTGTAAAAATATATTGCAGGAACCAAGGCACAAGTGACCACAACCTGGTCCACCTAAACAGGGAAAGTGGGACAACTGACACATAGATGGATTTGTGCAAAGGTGGTTCTAGCCATGGTAGCAATCTGCTTTTCAAGCAGGAATTGTGTGTCCAGGCGGATCCCCAGACTGATTCTGACTGAGGCAATCCAGCCTTATGCAAGTCTAAAAAAAGGAAAATCTCCTGCACTGGGTAGTCCTCAATTCATATCCATTTGATTTTGCTTGGATTAAAGCCTGAGATTTTATTCCCTGCCCC
Organism: Thamnophis sirtalis; assembly: GCF_051295495.1. Taxonomy (NCBI): domain Eukaryota; kingdom Metazoa; phylum Chordata; class Lepidosauria; order Squamata; family Natricidae; genus Thamnophis; species Thamnophis sirtalis. The sequence continues at coordinate 57,863,828 of NW_028261386.1, read as the reverse complement.
CCCACCCCAACATCCAGACTGCTACAGCCTTTAGATCCTGAATTAGAACTTGATATTTTAGCAGGTTAGGGTACACTGGACCAGAGGTGGGTTCTTACCAGTTTGGACTTGTTCAGCGGTTCAGCTGAACCGATAGTGGTTTGGCAGCCTGGGGTACTGGAACCGGCAGCGACCCAGGCCTGTCATGCCCCCGAACAGGTTCTCTTATGGCAGTGCCATCTTGATTTTTGGTTCTGCGCATGCACAGATTAATTTGCACACATCAATTTTTTTACTGTTTTGCGCATGTGCAGACCTATTGCTATGCAAATGCACACACGCACAGAGCAAAAAAAAAAATATTGTGTGCACCAAACCAGCAGTCTTGCCGGCAGCAATCCACCCCTGCACTGGACTTAAGTAACTGAGTATTAGGGTTTCATTTAGTCAAACACACATAGCCAATTTTGTACCACATAATCTGGAGGGTTCCCCACCCCCAATATTCAGAAACATAAAATATTTTCTCAGAAGATTTGAAGAAAAGCTGCATGCTGTGTAAAGCCAACTGCATATGTTCCACTTTCTCTGTACAATTGTTGCTTTTGCAAAATGTCTCTGTATGGTAGTCCACTGTTAAAGAGAGATAAGCAACAGATGCAGCTTGTTGCTCTTATCCTAAGTATTTTCTCAGTCAAAGGCAAATATTATGCAAGTGGGAGTAACTTTGACTGCCAAAAAAGAGGAAAGGGTATATTAATGCTAATTAGCCTGGAATAACTATTAAGAAGAATAGTACTTTTTAAAGGTTTAGCTGAAGCTTTGTGGTTAAATCAGGTTATTTTTATAAACCATGCTCAATTCCAACTCATTGAGCTACCACTGAAACATCAACACATTTCTTTGTCCTTTGCTTCAAGTCAAGTTATCAAATAATAACTTGAATACTGACTTATAGAGTAATGGTAGAGTTCCTTATTTTGAAGAAAAGTAATTTGATTACTGAGTAATCAAATACACATTTTGAATTGTTCTTTTTTTAAAAAAAAAATCTGGATTTTAATAAATTTTGTAGTAGGTAGGATTCCATAAGAGAAGTTATAATGGGGAAAGAATTCCTGAAAAAGGAGATACTAAAAAGACAACTGGAAGTGCTTTTAGAGGATTTCCAGTAGTGCAAGAGGAAAAATGGGGGATCATTAGAAACATCGATTTAGGGGCACAGAGCTTTTTGTGAAGATTTGGGGAGAGAGGGGACATATCAAGAGATGGAAAGATAAAGGGTGACCAATGAGAAATAAATATAGGTATTACAGAAAAGTGTATCAGAAAAACTAAAACTCAGAATCAGTTGAGGTTTGAATAGAAAATTAACTTTGAAAAATACTCATTTAGATATGTTCAAAAGAGAAAGAAATCAATTAGGATATTAGCTGCTAAAGAAAGATGCCAAAATATCAACAGGTAAGAAAGAAGCACTAGGGGATATGCCTAAAGCAGCAAATGGTTTCCTGTAAACTTGAAATAGAGATAGAGATAGAGAGATAGAGAGATAGAGAGATAGAGAAATAGAGAGAGGGGGGGGGGGGAGAGACTTCCTTGGAACAGAGCACATCTAATTGTCACTGCTTCTATCTGACCAGACATATTTTTCCTGGTTGCCCAATGTTGTGCTACCATTTGTTGTATATGTCCTACCTAATGCTGAAGTTTTGCACACATTTTCATGAATATCACTATAATTACTATATTCTATATTCTATAATTTTATTACATTTTATTTAAAAATAATAATTGCAGGCTCATGTATTTTACTGCTGTGCTTTTTGGCTTAAAAGCCCTAATGAAGATTTGTTGATGATATGTTAGTGTAGATCAGGGGTGTCAAATTTGATTTCATTGAGGGCCACATCAGGGTTGTGTTTGACATATGGTTGGCCGGGGTGGGTGTGGCCAGGGTGGACGTAGCCAGCTTGATGTCACTCATGTCATATTATATTATATATAATATAAATTAGAAAAATAAATATCCTAAATAAAAATTATATTTACACAATAAGTAATCAGCAGCAAACAGAAGAGTACTTATGAATCATGCACACATCCTTAAAACAACTCTTTTTATACCTGTTGTGCTAAAGTGATGGAAGAATTGAAATAAAACAGGTTCAATAAACACATTCAAATATATCTTTGCAGCTAAATAAACTGTGGACTGCAGTAACAGAATAAAAGAGCATGGACAGACTGCCCCCCCCCCGCCCAGCCCAACCCACCAGCTAGCATGGAGCATTGCTGAATATTTAAATGCACTTTAACGCCCTTACAAGGCAATGCAATGCCCAACTTCAAGAAAATCAATCAATAATGACACTAAACGACCAAAGTTATTCTTAGCTTATTTGGATAAGTTTATGTATTTTGAAAAACAAACAGCGTTGTAACCTTGGCTGGAGGGCGGGGGAGAGACAATGAAATCTCATTTTTCTGGATCCCAATTTTTCATGCAGTCATCCAATTTTCTTCTGTGACTTATATTATTCATGTAATTATGTCTCACACAAGTGGCAGAAATTAGCACAAATGAATAAACATTCTTGAATAATGAGGTTGTAGAGTCACCAGTCCAAGCTTTATATACTGATTGACCTACATGGATGCCTCCAATGTGCATCTCTTACAAAACAGGAATACATTCCAGCATGACTTTTCACCAGCGAGCAAGTGACTGGCTCAGAGTGTGATCCAGGTGAATTGGTATTTTATGTTCATCCTTTACTGTTGACCATACAATAGCAGATCCCAAAAGTGCTTTTTCACAAGGCAAGTGGGCTTTCTTTGTTTTTTCCTTGAAGACAATTTGCTTCCCATCCAAGAAGCTTCTTCAATTCTGAAGAGACAGTCCAGCAGTCTAGAACTAAATAAGCTTCTTGGATGAGAAGCAAAATGTCTTCAAAGAAAAACAAAGAAAGTTCAGTTGCTTTTTGAAAAAGTACCTTTGGGACAACCATGACCTGGATGACTGAGCATCTCAAGACATACAGTAGCATGCAAAGCTTCAGGCACTTTTGGTCAAAATGTTTATTTCAGTGAAGCCCTAAGTGAACAGACACTGACACAGAATTTGCATAGTACACAAATTAAACACATTTTTCTACAAACATGAAAACATATTTGGTATTTATGTTACAAATTTATAATTAAGAAAACAGTGAATATTTAGAAGTTTAGAGATTCTTCTAGTCAGTATTTCATAATACCTTCTTTGTAAGAAAAGACAGCTTTCATATATTTCCTATACTTATTTGCAGCCAGAAGTCATTTTAGTTTTCCTTGGATCTGGACACACTCTTCCTTGTAGAAGACATCTAATTCTGAAATATTTTTTGTTGCTTTGCATGCATAGCATGTTTACAATCTCCACACTGTAATTGGTGCAGTTAGGTCTGGTATTGATCTAGCATCTGCCTCTGTTTCATACTCTGATGGAGACAACTGTGATCTTAACAACATTTATCCATTACAGCATCAATGACAACTGTGGTGCTAATTAGACTGCCTGTCAACTGTCCAACTAGTGAACCAAAATAAGGAAACAGTCTCTGGAGCTTTGAAATCCCAAAAGTAAAACTTTATTAGATGCACCATTTTGGTACTGAAGAATCAAAACCAGTTCTGGTTTTCCCATGCAAACACTTGCCTAGTATTTGCGTCGGGTTTGCTTCCCTTTCTCTCCACTCCTAAGTGATCACATTGTCTGGTTATGGGACCTCCTTTTGTTATAGGGACAGTCCACCTCTTCTCAAGCACTTACAGTGGTGTGACCTTGATGGTTTCCAGGCTCTTACAATCTATGCATAACTTCTCAGCATTCCATTCCCTTCTCTCCCACCCAGTTTATTGGCAAGTTGAAAAGCAATAGAGTTCGAAAGAAGCAAAGCGGTTCAATCTTGACCGTAACGGTAATCCCATTGTAACTGGGGTTATAATTTGAACAATGTGGAATGGTCCCACGATGTACTTGACTGGTTTTTTGGGGAAAAACATTTCACACAATCAGATGCATTTTGTGAGCAATGCAATTCAAGATGGCATCTGAAAGGTTGTCCTTTGGATATTGGGCCACTTTGGATACTGAGGCTGCTGTCCTTGAACATGAAGCTACTCATGATTAAGATTTGGCTGCCCAAAACACCAATTCATGGTTCACAGCCACACAAATTTCATCTGCCATATAAGTCACTTAAAGCACCTTGCCATAAATCAATATCCACTTGTGTCTGGGTTGTGCATCATGAAAGTGCTGGAGTTCACAGGATGAGATCATTTTCAATCTATTCTTATTATTATTTAGTAAATAAGAGATAATGAAATCTAATAGTTAATGACAACCAGATGGAAGAGACACCAACATCTAATCTTTTGCTACCTGATGTCTTCTTCAACCACTGTGCAGGCAGGGCTCTCCTGCTCAGTTTGAGAACAGAGGCTTGTGACTAGTTGGTAACATAAGGTGGAAAGGATGCCCGAATTATGCCTAAACAGGTGCATAGGCATTCACAAAGTTAAAAGATGTGTCTTTTAAACTGCTGATCCATAGTTGTAGACTGCGTAACATATAACAAATTTGAAATGTTCCCCTATTCATGTTATCCTCAGCTTGGCTGTAGTGACTAATCTGCTGGCCTGTCTAGGTTATAGCAACAGCAATAGCACTTAGACTTATATATTGCTTCACAATGCTTTACAGCCCTCTCTAAGTGGTTTACAGTGTCAGTTTATTGCCCCCAACAATCGGGGGGAGGCAACAATCGGGGTCCTCACTTTACCAACCTCGGAAGGATGAATCAATCTTAAGCCTCATGAGATTTGACCTACCAAATTGCAGTCAGCTGGCAGTCAGCAGAAGTATCTTGCAGTACTGCATACCACTCTGCCACCATACATTCTAAGGACTCTATTTCAGGAGGGGGTCACCTTCTCCTCTAAGCCCCCACCCTTAGATTGTTAATTAGCTAGAGGGGACCGACAAGTGTAAAATGTCACCACCCATACTTCCTCTGCTTGCACAAGAGGGGAAGAGTTCCTCTTCCAGCAGTGGACTGTATCACAGTTTCACCTATATACTAGCATGCCCGGAGAAGTTGGCATGACACTAATGCCAAGCGTTATAGCAGCTGCCCTCTCCCCCTTCTGTTGACCAGTATTGGCATTGCCTACCCTTCTACTCATACTCATCTTTCCCACCCATGTTTCATTCAGTAGAATTTTATTGAAGGGACTAGACTATGGAAAATGTAACCCACCAGTACTAAACAGAGTGGGCATGACTGAGAGGAAAAAAGCTGTAAGACAGAAAAAGGGCTCTATATAATGTGTGCATGTGTTTATAACAATAATTAATTTGAAGAATTAGTTCTCACAAACAAAGCAATCAAGCCTCAATTGACTGGAGGATTGTTGCTTTTTTTTTAAAGACAGAAAACCTTGTTTAAACTCAAAAGAGAGATAATTTAAAAGACAAAAACATGGAAGGGAGTGAAGGACTGCCTCTTCCTGTCTCTGTTTAGCTGTCTGTGTCTCTCTAACTAAAACCCCACTGAAGTTACCCCACTTCAGTAAATGGAAGCTGGAATTAAAAGAAAACAAAAGAAAATGAAGTTGTGGATGGGGATGTTGCCTCAGAGACAAGCCGACAATCAACTACTTACCACCTCAGTAGATGTACTGAGTATAGTGATCCATTGAGGCAATTTATTTCTCTGTAGCTCGCTCTCCATTTTTCCTTCAACAAAGATAGAATGGCTCTCTCTATGCCATGGGCTCTTTAAATGATGTTTTGTTCCAAAGCTCCACTCAGATAACCTCTTGCCCATCCACTCGGTCTTAGTTAACAGTAGAAAGAACTTGACCATTTCTTTCTGCTATTTTGGTCCAAAGTGGGTAATTGAAAAGATAATAGCCCATTTTCAAGAGACATTTTCCAATTATAACATCTAAAACAGAAGGCAGCAGCCTAAACATTTCTACTTAGACATGCTCTTTTGGTGCATATCTATTTTAGTTTTGATTTTGAATGAAACATCCAAAAACATTTATGGTTTGATTCAGACATCGGCCACCTGAAAACAGCTCTTTCATGAACAGAATGGTTTGTGCATGGAATACTTTGTGCAACCTACTCACTTCCTACTTGGTCAGCAGCAAAACATGCATTCTACCTGGCAATTGTGAAGACAGGATGAAGATACAGGACTGAAATTCCAGATAAAGAGTGAGAGAAACATGGTCAGAAAATACCTGTTTAGTCTTAGTGAGTGTAAATCACTACAGCCAGATGAACTGCATTTATGCACTGATGGCTGAAGGTCTCACAGAGACTTTATATATTTATTTTGGGAAAATCCCAAAGAATGGATCAAATATCTGATTTCTGCAGAAGGTTAAATGTTGTCTCTATCATTAAAAAAAGGTCAGGAGGAAGGACTGAAAGATAGATCAGATTGACTCTGACACCTGAAAAAAAATAGAGGAGTTCATAAAGGAATCAAAGAAAGTAATTTGAAAACAAGCACTAAAAACCAGAAGCCAGCATGGATTTGTCAAGAATATGTTGTGCCACACTGCCATTAACATGTGGGGGGGAGTAGGGGGGCTTAAATAGACTGAAAGAATAATGTAAGTATAATGCACTGATTTCAAAAAAGCATTTAGAAAGTATTGACAGTATTGTGATTAACTGGCTAGTTAAACCTGGGGTGGATGAAGCACAATTGACTCAAGACACTGCACACCTCAAAAGTCCTCTTCATATTGGAGGAAAATATTCAGTAGAGGGTATAACAGCTTCATGAGCTTCTGCATGGAAGTGTAAAGGAAAAGCTGATCAAATTAGCAGATGATAAACTTGTATGATATTTAATATCCTTGAATACAAGAATAAAGTATAACAAAAATAAATTGAGACAGAGAGAGAGAGGGATGGGAGGGAGGGAGACAGACAGACAGACAGAGAGGCAGAGAGAACTTGGAATGATGGTTGATTGCAAGCTGAATATCAGTCAACAATTTGAGGTAATTGCAAACATACAAATGAAATTTAGGCAGCATTGAAGACTTTTAGTATTGAAAAGCACTGAAGCACTGTTCACAAACTAATATTTTGTTGTATGAGGTGGCAGTCCCATGTTTTTAATTCCTAACGTCTCTACAGAATGACCAGATGGAGAAGTCTTCTATTAAAACATGTTAAACACCAAAAAGCTAAGGTACAACATTCCTTCAAACCTTCAAGTTGTCTTTGCAAGTTCACTGGGAGGGAAATATCAAATAAAATCAGGATGGCAGCCACTAACATGTGATTGTAGACAGTACCTTGCCTTTTTTTTAAACTTTCTTTCTCCATGAATCTCCTTCAAGTTCACAAATGGTTTCCTAACTATTCCCTTACTGCACGTCTTTTACTTGCACAGAGAATCTGAAGCTGATGTACATTTCACTACCCATTACTTCTTCTATATCTAAAACTCTGATATATAATTATTTTATTAAATCAGCTTCCACCCATGAATGAAAAAATACTTTTGTTTATACTACAGTGAACAGTGGTAGCAAAAAACTTTTTTTCATTCTACTTCATCTGAAACATCTAAAACTACATGAGGCATTTGTGACAATTCTCAGTATCAGGTCAACTTCTGATAACCAGAGCAAGTTTTTTTTTTCCTTCTGTAATTTCAGATTCTGCTGCCACTAGGGCCAATTTCCATACTAGGATAGAGCAATATCTGAACAAAATATTTAGGTTTCTATTTTAAGAACATTACACTGTATGATTTTTCTTTATGGTAGAACAACACAATAATGCAATTTATTATTACACATGTATTTTTTTAAAAAAAACCTTCATTTATATTTTATGCTCTGCACAAGCAAATCCAAATTCATTGTGTGTTGACACAAGTATTGCTTTTTCTATTCTTTATATAATTTGAATTTCTCAATCTCTGTGTAGATATGGAAATCCTAACCTTTGTGTTTTTGTAATTAAGAATAATGACAAAAGTTTCAAGGATGGGAAGAAAGAATACAGAAGCTGAAAAGCTGAGAGAAAAATAGATTATTCAAATCTACTTCTTAATGTAGGCAAAAAGCTAGTGGGAGAAAAATATTAACTCCTTCGCAATGCCAGTGAATTTTTTGCAGAAATGTGCCTACTTTTTTTCTCACCAAATAAAGCAAGAATGGAGAATCTATGGCATCTCAAGTTTGTTGAAGTACAATTCTCACTGTCCTCACAATTGTGCATATTTGCTAAGCCACCTGGGGTTCTAGTCCAGAAACATTTGCCATACCATTGGCTCCCTAGTTCTGTAATAAATGTAAAAGCAAGATTTATATCATCTCATATCCTCAATGCAGTTGCAACACAGATTGACACTATTTGACACCTTTCTGGATTTCTAAGGTGAGAAATATTGGGATTACATTTCCAAAGGAAAAAAATTGATCCTGAAGAAAACACTTAGGATTTATCATGTTGTAAAGAAGCTACTTTACCAATATTTTTAATAATATCAAACATGGTATCTTTCAGGGTTTTCACAAGTAACTTCAAATAATGACCTTGCATGAAATTCAGAGTAAAGTGTTTTAATTAGTGTGTGGCAGGACACTCAATTTCTGCCAGCAACATTTAGAGAAAACTCCTCTTGAGGAGTGGGAGCAAAAAGGATGGATAATCTCATAGAGGACTACAATAAGTGGTAAAGTGATACTTGCTATTTTAATATTACTAATTACTCTTAATTATCCAGACATACAGGACATCGGAAAACAAATGCACGTTTACCATTTTTATTGTTCACTTTCTAACTAGAAGCTTCATTCATTTACATTCCCACATACACAAAAATAAAAGTTCAGTTCAGTGGCTAACTAGCTACTATGCTAGTTAAGAATGCAGGGAGGCAGGCTGTCTCTCATGCACAGTACCTCATTTTATGCAATGGTTCTGTTGTACTATGGTCCCTATCTACTATTAAAGATTCCAACAAGACTTGTTTGTCCCAACTTGATACCCTGACCTTTTCACTTGAATACCAGCATCTTATCCAATTTACATAAACACTTTATTTTGGCAAGCCGTGTCTTGTTAAATCTATTGTGCCTCTTGATTGTGACTTTAAGTGAGTCTCATATATTCCTTCCTTCCTTCCTTCCTTCCTTCCTTCCTTCCTTCCTTCCTTCCTTCCTTCCTTCCCATCTTCAATGTAACAATTAAAAACCAATATATTTGTAATTACAGGATACCACTGATAAAATTATGGTAACAATAGTAAGAGGATTAGTTAAATCATCATGTTTCGAAAATTGGAGATTTTTCTTCACTTTTTTCTCACAGCAATTTTACCATTCCAAAAAAGTTTGAATCACTGCTTATCATTATCCATTTCAAGCAGAGTAATGAAGAATAACCATTCTCACAATAATTATTTTTAAGAGGTTTCTTAAGTATTCCTTAGTCCACACCATGGGTCAAGTGTGTTTCTTTGGATATTTTAAAGTATTTTCAAAGTCAAATTGTATAGTCTAATACCATGCACAAGGATTAAACTGAGAACCTTCATACGTCCAAAATACTTGGTTTGAGAATACATAAATCATGTCTTCATTTTAATGATGAGAGACAAAGATATAAATTCTCTCATAAGAATTTATCCCTCTGCATCTATACCTCAGTGATACATTATTTGATGCTCTTCCCAGAAATTAATTGTGTCTCTACTGGAGATGGTTTTTCAATAAGAACATTAATTTCAGACAGTTGGCCACTAATTAGCAATATCTAGCACAATATTTCTCAAATGTAGTAGGCGTAAGACAATGAGGTTGCTTATATCTAATGTTAAATTCAATGAGAAAGACACAATTTGACCTAGTGATTAAGGCACCAGGATAGAAACCAGGAAATTATGAATTCTAATCCCACTTTAGCTACCGTTTATCCCCCAAAATAAGACAGGGTCTTATTTTCTTTTGACACTTCCCCCCCAAATAAACACTTGGCCTTATTTTTGGGGAGGTATTATTATTTTTGAGATGCAGGAGGTGGCGGGTATGGTCACCTCAGGGCTCCTGAAATATTTTCAGAGAGGGCTTATTTTCAGGGAAGGGCTTATTTTAGTGCATGTGCTCAAAAGCCCGATTGGGATTATTATCTGGGGATCTTATTTTCAGGGAAACAGGGCATGAAACAGGGCATGAAGGTAGCTGGGCAATTTGGAGCCGGTTACTTTCTCCAGCCCAAACCTCATAGGGTTGTTGTTGTTGTTGTGGGGAAAAAGAAGAAGGGGTATTAGATATATTTACTACCTTAAAGTATTTATATAAATAATAAAGGTGAGATTACAAAAAAGTAATCTAGAAAACAACATGTTTTATGTCACTGTATATAGTTCATGAACTGGGGTAGACATGGCAACAAGGTCAGCCAATGTATAGGCATAGCAATTAAGTAAGTCAATGTTTGGGAATTGAAACAGTTTAGAGCCTATCAAGCTGTTTGACAGTATATAAGCTTGAAGCTTCTGTATTCCTCGATTGTTGCCTTCACCATTTTGTGCTTCCATTTTGTGTTATGTTTATACTTGCTATCTCTCCTCTCTACCACGTTGGAAGAACCATTCTTAGTACTGTATATATGTTTCATGTGTTATTATATATATAAAACGAGAAGTTAATGAATCCTGCTGAATTAGTTATGTCTGGGTGCTTTCTGGATTTGATTTCTGCAACAAACTCTGACATTTTAGGTATTCTAACCCCTTAATTTCTGGGTTCCTATTTAATGCAGATGTCAGAGATCAAAGCTGGATTCTTCTACATGCAAATCATGTTCTTAAATTCACAGTAATGGCTCATCTTTTCCTACTGGGTATAAGAAAAAGATTTTGCTCCTCATGCTTTAAACCACCATTGTCTTATTTCTAAATCAAAATGAACAAACAAAAGCCTCCTTAGAAAAGCCAGTCGTGAATCAGGCTTCAAAATTATTGCTCAAAATTCTTGAATCAGGTTTCAAAACTATTGCACAAAATTCAAATGCCTGAAGGAAAAAGCTTTGGGATTCTGCAGGTGGTTAACCCAATGCTTAACTTTAGATTGTCCTAACGGGAAAAATGAACTTATGGTCTATGGCTTTGATGATTAGACAGGATCTTCCTTCTTCCTTTATTTTCATTTGCACTAATTTCTATTCTTGCTTTTATAATATCTAATAATACTTTTTAAAGGATTAAAAAATACCCCATAAAGCAGGGGTGAAATGTTATTGGTTCGGACTGGTTCCCTCCACAAACCACTAGCAAGGATGCTAGCTGTTTGCCCAAACTGGTAGTAAAAAAAATGCTACTGGTTCGGGCGAATTGGTTTTTCTGACGATCAGCTATCCTGCATGATTTATATTAGCTAGAAAGCAGGATTTCCTGCTCTGTGCATGAATGGAAGATCCTGCCCATGCGCGGAGGTGGCATGTGCACTCATGTGCTACTGAACCAGTAGCAAAGGTAAGTGGATTTCACCCCTGCCGTAAAGTATTTTCTAAGCTTAAACTTTTCACTTAAACTTTTTTTAATATTTTACTTTTTCCAAGCGTTAAAACATTTTCTCAATAAGCCATCTCGGTTTACAAATAGGAGACTTTTTATCAAGCAAGAATGTTGCAATGTTTTTTAATTAAATATATTTTAATTAGAAATGGCAATTTTCAACAAAATTTTCATAAATGTAATAGTCTTACAGCTGCTCATGTTATGTTTTATCTTTTCAGATTGAAAAGAAAAAAATGCTGCCCCAATCAATGGATTTTAAAGGTGTATCAAGTGTACACAATACCTGTGGACAACTCCTTAAGCTAAATGAGTCTCTTCCCAATATTGTACTGCAGCTGCAGAGGATACAATCCTGTAAAAAGACATTGCTGCTTTAAGGTGCTACACAAAATGTCCCTGCATATTCTGAAATCCCTGTTCTCCTTTGAATAAGAAACATGATATAACCCTACCAGATTTCTGGCTAATCTAAATCACAAGCTTCTTCCTTCGTATGACACCTTCTGTCTTTTTAAGTATTGTCTGCTAACATTCTCTCTTAGCTTTAGTTTTAATTCTAGAAGATCTTTCCATAAACAAAAAGAAAAAGCACACAAATATAGGCTAGAGTTTTCTTTCTAGAAAATGTTTTGTCTGTTTTTTTGTCGTGCAGCTATTACTACCTAAGCACTCAGCTATTCATTACAGTTTCTTTTAAACAGATATGATTCATGTGCCTACCTGCAGAGAAGTATCATTGTAAAAGTTGAATGCATATATCTATATATCTATAAATTAAACTCAGGATGAATTAAACTGAAGTCAACTAGACAAACAGGTATAGCTTGTAATTAGGAGATTCAATTTTGGGGATTTACAGAATCCAGAATTAAATAAAAGACTCATGCAAGAATAATAGTGGCAAGCACTCCCCCTGCTGGTTAGCATCAGCATAGCAAGGCTAATTCCATACACCACTACCTGTAGGCGCTGGGAAGCAACACACCTTCTACACGTGGTAAGGAATCTACTCGTTCACACCCCAAAATCAAGGTTCAAAAGAAGTGTGGCTAAAGACAATGAATAGATGTTCAAACATGAAAATGCTACCGTAGAATATGGTTGATGTTGATCAACATGTTGGGTGAAACACCTGCAGGCAAAGGGGTGATCCTCTTTTCAGTGTGAAGTAAAGAAACTTTGTGTAATTAGAATCTCTGGAGATGCCGTAGGATAGACCAGTGGCCCCCAACCTTTTGGGCACCAGGGATCAGTTCCATGGATAAAGGTTTTTCCGCGGATCAGAGGGGACGCGGTTTTACATGCTGCCTGCATCCCACAGATAGAACTTTACTTGTTTGTGTGGCGCAGTTGCTGGCATGATGCAGACTGGTTCTGGTCCATGGTTGGTATTTGGGTCCCCTGGGATAGACAGTACATGTTATTGGTCAAGGCAGGTGTCCCATGGGACCAGGCTGAGAAGACCAAGCTTGTTTTCCATAAGACTAGTTAAGCTATGCCTACCATTTCAGATGGCATAGAAAAACCACTGTCTCAAAAAAAAAAAAAAAAACCACCTTCTTCCAAGTAGACATTCTTAGCAGACACAAAATTAATACAGCAAAGAGAAGACTGTACAAGAACCATTTCTTGGATCTGTTAGTTATCTGCATGTAAAGTGTTGATCTGTCTGAGGCTCCTACTCTCAGCCTGATACAACACATCCAGGCAACAGTTCTGTGAAAACTCACTTATGTACTGCAAGAATCCCATTTTTATCCATTTGGTAACTTTTCTCTAGTAGATGGAACTGTTATTAGACTGCGAGTGACTTCTGCCCTTGGTTCTTTATTTCCTGCTTCAGGTTATTGATTCCCTTCATAACTCATTTTAAGGGTCAGTTTGATACCATCTTTGCAGAGTAGCACATAATAATAATTAAAATAAAACCTGCTGTATGCTAATTTTCTGCTCAAAAGGAATAAAAGCTTTAGAGAATTTTCAATAAAAGGAAATAAAACCATCTTTAAAGGAACAATACTCAGGATATTTGGTTAATAACAATTTTTAATTAAGCTCTGTAATTCTATGCCCCACACATACACATGCTGGGTCCTAGAGGGGCTTGGGTCCCTTGAGCAATCCTCTTTTCTCTTCCTCCAAGGGAAGTTTTATTTCTGTTGGTCACCATCTGAGAATGCTGAATGCCAGATACTAGCAGAAGTAGAGAAATATCAACATCCAAGCGATGGGATTCAATTTTTTTTACTACAGGTTCTGTGGGTGTGGCTTTGTGGGCATGGCAGGGGAAGGATACTGCAAAATCCTCACTCCCTCCCCACTCCAGTAACCTGCTTTTCAGCTCCATTCTCCTGTTCAGGGCAAAAAAAGAAGATCAACTGGGAGGCTGGGAGGCAGTGTGGGCGGGGCCAGCCTATTTGCCAGTTCTCCGAACTACTCAAAATTTCCGCTAACGGTTCTCCAGAACCTGTCAGGACTGACTGAATACCACCTCTGTCAACATCAGACCCATACATGATGATCATCAAATAGCTATGCCTGTGTAACAAATAATAACAAACAATATGCTATATTGCTTTGCATCTTGATAGAAATGGATATTATAAACAAATAAATCATTGCAGATACCTTATGAGGCTCGGGGTTTGAGTAAGGAAAAAAAATGAGGAATGATGAAAGCTGAACATTTCTTTTTTATGGATTTTAACCATTCAAATCTGTCATGCTGTATGGGGGGGGGGGGGCTCAGATTCTGAGTATAACAGATGTTGATGCAGAAAACTGAATTAGTGGTTAGTTAATTGCAAAAAGATCTTTTCCCATGTTTTTAAAAATGTAAATGGAAATCTTGCAACTTATCTGCAGGAAAAAGAAGGCTTTTGAAATATAGGTCTGAATTTAGTCTAGCAGGAGACCAATTTTATTTGGTGAATGAAATGAATGTAACTTAGAAATTGGTACACTGCATGCTTGTTACTGTATCTTCTTCAACCTAGAGATTTGTTAATTAACTAAATTGCAGTAATTCCATAATTACTACAGTCATACTGTAATATACATCATAATTATGAAGCTGTCACATTAAAAAAAACCAATGGCTTTTTAAAATTATTATCCCAGAGACAGGTAGTTATCTCACAGGTTGCCTACTTTTCCAGCCCCCCCTCCTTTTTTTTTTAACAGCTTCCAATATCCCAAGACTACACTGCTGAAATCTGGAGACAACTAACTGGTAATTAATTGTTCCCTTTTTACAATGAAAGTGGGGTAAAGCATTCTATGGTGATCAGATCCATTTTACACTAAGAAAAGCCCTTCTTCAAAAAGTAAGAAAGCCAAACGAAAAATTTGGCTTCTCAATTGACTTTTTTGCATTGTTCCTTTTGACTTCTACAGACCAGAATATACACAAAAGTATATACAGTTTCCCCAGAAGTAGCCAAATTAACAGCCTGGTTTTTACAGATCAAGTTCTTGAGAACATGTCCAATTCTTTTTAATAGGATAAGCCCAGAATTGAGCTTGTGGCCCTGCATTGGGCAGGCAACAGTCCTCCATTGAATTGCATGCCTTTTGGTTCTGGATGATGGTTTAGTGACAGTGTGTCATTCTGTAATGAGAAGATATTGTGTAGTTGAAGAGAAGCAGGGCCATGTTGCTTGAGAGATCCTGACATGGTTCTGGCTGCCTACATGATTCAACCCACAATTTCCATGTATTTAAAGAGGACTTTCCTTCATGTTAGCTTCTCTTCATGAGCAAGATCCCAGCTGCACAGGGAGGACTCTAGAGGGATAGCTGGTTCTTCCTTTGAAGGAAGTTAGCACCCACCCCTCTTCTAGAAGAATAAAATATCCTAGGAAATATTTAAAAGGTAGAATATTATATTTCCCTGGATGAGAAAAGGGAGAAACATGTTTTTAAAGACAAAGTAGCTCCCTGTAGCTTCCTGCCCCCCCCTTTTGTCAATGGGTCATTGGGCCTGGACCAGTCTATTCTACATAAGAAAGATAGAATTAGCCTTCTACCCATCTTGCCACATGGCACCTGGGAGGATTGCATCAGCCAACAGGGCAAACAGGCTTGGGTCTCAGGACAGCCTACAAAGTTAGCTAAGACTCCCTGCCCCTCAGAGTCTGATAACCAATCAGAATACATTTCTTACAGAGGAACAGGAAACTCTTAAGGTGGGGCCCAACAGAGGCCATACAACCAAGACAATCCCAGCATCCCTTCTCTTTTTACCCAGGAGCTCCAAGGCATTAAACATCTTTCCAAGCAGTCTCCATGTTTCCAGTATCTTTCTTCCCACTTGGAACTGAACCCATATGGCTATTCCTTCCAACATTATGAAACCAGATAATACAATAGCAAAACAATAGTTTTTAATCATGCATGCCTCTTCAAGGGAGTTATTTCTACTGTATAGCTGTTCCTCATATACATTGGCTTCTATCAGAATGGTAGATATATAGTAATCTACCTTCCTTAAGCTCTCAGAGTAGAATTATAGTGTTCCTGAGTACAAGGTTTTAGATAGACCCACAAACCATTTAAAACCTCATATATGGCTATATAACATGATGTATATAAACATCTCTATCTCTCTACCTCTCTGAGTTTAACCAAATATGGAATGTAAGATTAATTGGTTGATTGAGATAAAATGTTGGAGCAGAATTTTGTACACCTGACTGTGTTTTCCCTTCCCTTGCCTCCCGTTTATACCTATGGGAATAAGTAAGTAAATGTGTTTATTATTGTAACCACAGGCAGGAGTGAGTTCCTGCCAGTTCTAACCTCTTCTATAGAAGAGGTTGCACAAATCTATCATACCGTTTAGAACTGGTTCCAGCTCCCTCCCCCCACCTGATCGCACCACGCTTGCCCCGCCCACTGCTCACTGATTGGCTGGCTCACCAATTGCCCCGCCCGCCTCTAAGAGTCCCATCTAAACCTTAAAGTCTTAAAGCTGTCAACATCTCTGGGGGGGGGGGTTCTAAAGGGTTAGGGGTGCAAGGGTCTTGTAACTTGACAGCTTTAAGCTTCAATACCAGAGTTCCTGAGCCAACATGACTGAAGGAGGAATTCTGGGAGTTGAAGTCCACAAGTCTTAAAGCTGTCAAGTTTGAACCCTCCTGGGATTTTTTTTCTAAAGGGTTAGGGGTGCAAGGGTCTTGTAACTTGACAGCTTTAAGACTTGCGTGCTTCAAATGCCAGAGTTTTTGAGCCAACATTTTGGTTGCTAAGCAAGAACGTTGTTAAGTGAGTTTCACTACATTTTACAAGTTGGCCACCCCTATCCAGTCACATGACTGCCAAGCCACTCCCACAAAGCAGGCCATACCTACAGAAGAGGTTCTAAAAAATGTTGAAACCCACCATTGACCTCATGTCATAACATAGAAATGCCATAAAATACAATAAAATAACAATAAAACAGTGAAAATATAAGAGAATAATAAAAGTATTAGACTGCTCCTGGGAGTAGTGTAAGTCTCTTTCTAATGCTTTCATTTCCTGGGCTCAAAGCATGCATATACACAAGCTATTATTGTAACACTCTCTGAACACTTTCACCAAGTTGTCTACATATCTCCCCACACTAAGTTAATGAGGGAGGCAGGTAAAGTGGGCTTAAAAATTAGTGAAGACAAGACCAAGCTGATGCAAGTTAGCAATGTGCAAGACAACACTCTGATAACATTAGGAGGGCAGGTCTTGAAATTTTGTGAAACAAAATAACTACCTTTGTAGTATCAGGGATACAGATGAGAGAACAGAAGCAGATGTGAATTGCCGAATAAGTAAAGGAACTTCCAACAAATGCATTCAAGATGGACCATATCCACTATAAACACAGAAACCAAGATCAAAATATTTAATGCCATTGTCATACTGACTACCATCTATGCCAATGATACTGGAAATCTACAACAAGAATTATTCATAAGATCAACATCTTCCAACAATGTTGTTTCAGAAGAATTCTTCGCATCTCATATCAGGACCATGTCGCCAACAAGGAAATTTTACAAGGAAATAATTCCTGAAGACTGTCTGAGATAGTGACAGAATGAAGAATGCACTTTGCTGGACATGTGCTTTGCAGGAATGAACAACGCCCAGCAAAAACTACCATCAATTGGATACCATCATATGGTCAGAGAAAAAGAGGAAGGCCAAAGAAAACCTGGACCAAACATTTCAGAAAGATTTGAAAAACCTCAACCTGAAATGGAAGGATGCAGAGACTGCACTTGTGGACTGAAAATTGTGGAGTACGCTTATAACCCAATGTGCTTAGCACAGGACATGTTGATGATATAGTCATCTAAATGCAATGGTCTCTAAGTTTAACTCCTGGCCGAATGTTTGAATCCCATAGAAAAAAACTGGCTATATACATCTGATGATACCCAGTAATAATGAAGCTGGTCATGTACTGCCTCCTGGTGTTTAATATGATATGTCAGCATGTGTGGAAAGAAGAAGCATTTGTGGACCATCAAGTGATGCTGTATTTCCCCTTCAGCTAGAACAAAAATTTCTCAAACAACGATCTTTCTCAAAACTACTTTGAGGAACAGGTTAGGGTTTTCTTTCTTAAAAAAATACTTGCCTGCTCTTTCAAAAGAGGCTATTTTGAAAATATATATTCAGACTTTCTTTTGTCACAGTTACTTTTTTCTACCGTCACAATCCTTAGAAAGGATTCTAAGACGGCTGGCTCACAAGGCCAGCAAAGCAAAGCAAAACTTTCATCCATATAAACAGCTATATTTCATCACAACAGTTGTATCCTCTCCCAAGCCAAATTTAGATCCTTCCAATGCAACTATCATAACCCAAGAGAACAATAGCTTCCTAGCCCTCGAAGCAAGCAAGGTCAAAAAACAGCATGGCAGGAACTCCAGGAATATTCTTTATTACTATAGGATAAAGGTGTGTTTCTCTTTTTTATTTTGACAACTTTATGAGATTTCAAAAAAAAGTATAATATACGAAGAACAAAAAAAAGGGGGGAAGAGAGAGGAAAGCAGGGAAATACAAAATTAGGGGTACAGACAAGAAGACAAAAGAAGGTACTGTATAGAAAAAAATAATTTCCCATTTTCTTCAGTACAGATGCAAGCATGGAATATATCTGTGATGGCGAACCTATGGCATATGTGCCAGAGGCGGCATGCAGAGCTATATTTGCTGGCACGCCAGCTGTCAGCTCCAATCTGTTTCCGGCTTCCGGAGGGCCTCCAGGGTGGCCAGGAGAGGCCATTTTCATCCTTCCCAGGCTTCAGGAAAGACTCCGGAGCCTGGGGAAGGATCATGCACATATTTGTGGGGGGGGGGGGGTTACACGTGCATGTGCAGGTGGGTGGGGAGGACTGAATTGGTGTGGACACAATTTTGGCACACCATAAGAAAAAGGTTCTCCATTACTGGAATATATTAATTCTGAGCTAGAATAAATATAGTCCGTCTATAGTCCTAAACATTTCTAGTCAAATCCCAAGTTTAAAATTTAGTTCTTACAATGTCAAGTCCAAAAGAGGTTTCCATGTATAAGGATAGCGCCGTGTGTCTTAATCTTAGCAATTTTAAGGCAAGTAGTCTTCCGCTCCAAGAATACTGATTGCTACTGAGAAGCTTCAGTTTCCCATGGTGGTGAGGGATTCTCGGAGGTGAAATGCAGGAGAGTTAAAGTTGCAAAGTTGGGAAACACCGGGATAGAGTAACAGGCTCCTGAAAGTCTGTCAGAGTTTCTCTCTGCCCCATGTTAATATCAAACAAAAGCAAGCCAGCATTAGTTTGAGTTACCCCTCATGCTTTCTATATTTTCAGGAAAATTGTTATCTTTTCTCCTCCCTTAACGATTCATTGCTCTCTTTCCCCTTCCAGATCTCACAGAACTAAATGTGCAGGGATCTTTTGCCAGTTAAATATGAGTGGATGAAGGATCCAAACTGATAAGAAACCAATGTTTTATGACTGAAGGGGATGATAATCTAAGAAAGATATCTGAACTGGAACCCTAGAGCTGTACAGAAACATGTCTCTGTAATTACTTTCATATTATAGTGCTATTTTCAATTATCACAATATGCCATTTACTACGGTGGAAACCCACCTAGCTTTTCAGACCCAACAATCCTGTCTTCTAGGCTTAAGATATTCCTCTTAAGCCTAGAAGACCTCCACAGCTGCGGAAAGACTGAAAAAATTAAGCCACGTTTGGATTTACAACCAATCCTTATACCATGCTTAAACTTAGCTTTGATTTGTCAAAACAAGCTGCTTTGTCCTGGCAGCAACCCAAGAAAATTTCTTTCCAAGTTTCAAATACAGTGATTGCTTAGAATCCAACTCATAAAAACAGCTTCCATTCTTCCATAGCTGACATTTATTTCTGGATGTTTTAGAAATGATAACACACTGATTCCAAAAGGTCACATCTAACACATACAAACACATACAATATTATTTCATTTTGATCTTCTTCTCTCACTAGTTAATAAAGTTCTTTGCTCCTCAAACTGCTCACCAGAGACCAAGCCGTACCATCAGCCTAAATTAATGTTTGATTTTATGTTTATTTATTCTTATTTCCACATTATAATTCTAGCCAATTCTGTAGAAATGTCATTTCTTTAAATTATTATACTACAAATAATTGCTTGAAAGCATTTTATTTCACAACCACTTATCTTCTTCTATCTAGTTACGCAGGGCACAAACTCAATACTAAATTATCTCCAATTGTGATGATCAATACATTTATTCATCTTAAGAGAAATGCAGGTGGTCCCCGACGTACAACCACAATTCAGCTCCAAATTTCTGTTGTTGAGACATCAGTTAAATGAGTTTTGCCCCATTTTATGATTTTGCTTGCCACAGTTGTTAAGTGAATCACTGCAGTTGATAAGAGAGTAACCTGGTTGTTAAGTGAATCTGGCTTCCCCATTGACTTTGCTTGTCAGAAAGTTGCAAAAGGTGATCACGTGACCTTGAGGCACAACAATGGTATCCAGTTGCCAAGCATCTCAATTTTGATCACATGATCATGGGGATGCTGGAAAGGTCATAACTGTGAAAAATGACCATAACTGTGAAAAATGGTCTCATTTGAACGTTCACTAAATGAACTGTGGTAAGTCAAGGACTACCTGTACAATGCAATGGGATGTCATCTGTCGCACCCCCTTGACATCTTCTGAAGAAATGCAGCTTTGGGGATCCTCAGTCAGCCGCCTAAGAATCCAGAAGTTTTAGTTCCAGTGTGTATGGATGGCAACGTAAAGGGAATGCATTAGGAGCTTACTGTGTATGGAATCTATGCATTGATAGGGTATTTTATGCCTGAACATAAATGAGGGACATGGTGGCTCAATGGCTAAGACGCCGAGCTTGTAGATCAGAAAGGTTGGCAGTTTGGTGGTTCGAATCCCTAGCACCGCATAACGGAGTGAGCTCCCATTACTTGTCCCAGCTTCTGAAAACCTAGCAGCTTGAAAGCATGCAAAAAATAGAAGTAGAAAAAATAGGAACCACCTTTGGTGGGAAGGTAACAGAGTTCTGGGCGCCTTCAGCATTTAGTCATGCCGACCAAATGACCAGAGAGACGTCTTTGGACAATGCTGGTTCTTTGGCTTTGAAACAGAGATGAGCACCACCCTTAGAGTCAGGAACGACTAGCACATACTGTATGTGTGAGGGGAACCTTTACCTTTATCTTGTTTCTGAACATATGTATTATCAGAGAGTAAAACTAGACGCTGGTCCACAGCCCAAAAAGTTACAAAAAACACAAGCAGGAATAAGCCTGTTAGAACACCTAACTTGGTTCTCATCTTGTAATGGGCATGAGGGGAAGGGTGTTGTTGTTACAAACCTGATATGTAGCAAAAGGCTTTCTTGGGACTCCTTTTTACAAATCAATCTTTCTGGTGCACAATTCCTAAAGGCAATTTATCAATATAATCAAGAAATTAAAGGCTGAAATGGCAACTAGCTGCCTCTAGATAATTAGGAGTCCTTGTCCTTGTTTTACAAACAGAATTGCGTGGACCTTTAGATTAGGCATGCAAGTAATGCAGACAATTCAAAGCAAATACATAGAGACCTAAAAGTGAACTGAAATGGCAAGGTGAAGGTTATAGGTGAAGTACTGTTGGGATACCTTACAGTGAAAAAGAACGTTGGTCTTACCTGAACATCTCTTTTAAGAGGAGGGGAGGGAGTGGTCACCTGTGGGTATTCTCAAAGCCTGATTGGTCCAAAGACTGAGAGCAAAGCCTTAAATACTGGTGCCTTCCAATCCTGGCCCAGTTTCTCGAAATCGAACGGTACAACTGAAACAACAACAATAAAAAAACCAACCAAACCCCCAGGACCACCCGGCCCCTCCCCTTGGCCCCAACGGAACACAACCCAGGGCGGGTCGTGACCACTCCCTCCCCTCCTCTTAAAAGAAACGTTCAGGTAAGATCAACGTTCTTTTTCCAGAGGAGGGGAGGGAGTGGTCACCTGTGGGACATACCCAAGCTATAGTCCCAGGGAGGGAGAACAAGAAACCACTAGGACCCAAGGGGAGCATCAGCCACCACCCTCTGTAAGACCCTCCGACCAAACGACGCATCCGCAGATGCGAAGGCATCCAGACGATAATGTCGGATGAAAGGCATCGGAGAAGCCCAAGTGGCCGCACAACAGATGTCCTCAAACGGGGCTGTTGTGGCCCACGCTGCCGTGGTCACTGCACTCCTGGTAGAATGGGCCGTGATTCCCGAGGGTACCAGACAACCCGAAGCCCCGTAAGCTTCCGCAATGGACTGACGCAGCCAACGGCCGATGGTGGCCGAGGACACCCTAGAACCCAGTGTCCCCGGCTGGACAAACAAGGCCTCCGACCTATGGACCCCCTTGGTCCGCCAGAGGTAGATCCACAGAGTGTGGCGGACATCCAACCAATGCCAGAGCCGCTCCCTATCATTGGACAGACCCAGGCAAAAGTCGGGCAGGACGATCTCCTGAGCCCTATGAAAGGGAATATTCACCTTTGGGATGAAGGTAGGATCAAGACGAAGCACCACCCTAAATGGCAAACGTCATCCCTGGAAGACAGGGCACCCAGTTCAGAAATACGGCGGGTGGAGGTAACCGCCACCAGGAAAGCCACCTTCAGTGACAAGAACCATATTCTGTGAAAGCCCGCTTTCAAGGCCCTTCTGGAGGAAGTCCAAGACATTAGGAATAGTGGCCTTATCTTGAGAAATGCCCAGAGGAGAGCACCATCAGATAAAGGCCGCCCAGGTGGAATTGTAAATGCGGTTTATCGACGGACGCCGAGATTCCTCGATGGTACAAATGACCCCAGAGGACAGATTAGCCCCCCTTAGAAGCCGCCATTCAAGAGCCAAGCGGTCAGATGGAGCCACTGGGGCTCCGGGTGAATCAGAGCCCCCTGCAGCAAGACCACCTCCCCCTGTGGAATCTTCCACGGGAGGGCGACAGCTGGACTAGGTCTGCGAACCAGAGCCTCCTGGGCCAATAAGGGGTCACCACTATGACCAGGGCCCTCTTCGCCACCACCTTCCTGACGGTCCCCGGGATGAGGGGAATGGGAGAGAATGCATAAAGAAGGCCCGAGAGCCACCAGCTCCTGAGGGCGTCCGTGCCCTCCGCTGACCTGGACTGGAAATGGATGAAAAACCGAGGAAGTTGGGAGTTCGTGGGCGAGGCAAACAGATCCACCAGAGGAGTCCTGAACCTCTGACAGATCCTCCGAAACAGCGACGGGTGGAGCTGCCACTCGCCATTGTCCAGACTCAGCCAATCCGCCTGGACATTGGAGAACCCGGAGAAGTGTTCCGACACGAAAGACAACAGTGCCTCTCCGCCCAGGTGCCTAGCCGCAGAGCCTCCAGCCAGAGGGCCCGCGAGTGGGTCCCCCCTTGACGATTGATGTGGGCCTTGGTGGCCACATTGTCCATCAGGAGGAGCATGTGACGCCCCTCCACCGAGGACTGAAAGTGATGCAGAGCCAGGTGTGCCGCCTTCAGCTCCAGCCAATTTATGTTGTGGTGGAGATCCAAGGCTATCCACCTGCCCGGAGCCATCCGAGAACCCACCAGGGCCCCCCCCGAACAGACTCGCGTCTGTGGTAACAGTCACCCTGTCTGGGTCCCAGAAGTAGCAACCCCGCTGAATGGCCGGGGAAAGCCACCACACCAGCTTGTCCTCCTTCACAGCCAGGCAAATATCAGCGGAGCGGCAGCTACCCGGAGCGATCAGCTGCTCCGCAGGCAGCTTGAGTGCTCCATATGGCGCCGAAGCTGCTGCCACCACCGTTCCATACAGGGAGAGCTGCTCCGTTAGCAGCTGAAAATGGGAGCTGGCACTCCCGCAATCCTGGGGATAGGGCTGAGGCTCCGGGTCTGCAGGGGGGAGGCTAAAACGCCCTACAGGGCCCTCCCCAACTGCCCGAGGCAGAGAACTGTCCCTTGGGGCCGCAGCTGCACAATTTAGAATTTAGTAAAACTTTTAAAGTGCCCAATTAAGCCAAATAGAAAAGCAGATCTCAATAAAATTAAGCCTACCTATGGAAATTCTCAACAGTACTTGGACCAAGAAAGACTGAGAGAAACTGGGCCAGGATTGGAAGGCACCAGTATTTAAGACCTTGCTCTCAGTCTTTGGACCAATCAGACTTTGAGAATACCCAGAGGTGACCACTCCCTCCCCTCCTCTGGAAAACTGGGTTTGTTCACTTTGGATTACAATCCTAAAGCAACTGCTCCATTCTTTCAGCAATCTCCACTTGTCTAAACAAACAGAAACTCCATCTGGAGAAGAGCCGAGGTGGCACAGTGGTTAGGGTGCAGTACTGCAGGCCACTTCAGCTGACTGTGATCTGCAGTTCAGTGGTTCAAATTTCACCGGCTCAAGGTCGACTCAGCCTTCCATCCTTCCGAGGTGGGTGAAATGAGGACCCAGACTGTGGGGGCAAGTTGCTGACTCAATTTGCTAAAAAATTTGTAAACTGCTTAGAGAGGGCTAAAAGCCCTATTAAGCGGTATAGAAGTCTAATTAATAAATAAATAAAATAATAAATAAATAAATAAAAATAAAGTTATAGACAACTACTTAGAAAAGAACACTTTTTGAATTGCTAATGCTGCTGACTGCAAAATGCAAATGCATTAAAAGGAGTTTTTTCAATACTGTTTTCTTTCTTTCTTTTACATACTCTTCCCCCAACTCGCGCGCGCGCGCGCACACACACACACACACACATTTATCAGGCAGTTGCCACACCTTCACTCACTCTGTCTTTTCAAGTTGTCTAGAATATGGATTTCCTCAAAAATCTGACAAAAACCTGACATGGTGATAATTTTCTAAGCTATGTTGCTCATGTCAAATTATTCAACATCTGTCTTCATGTTCCTACAAAAATTAGCATAAGATAGTGGTTTCTGATGACACCTCTAGTGAAATATTTTGACTCCTACCAGTAAGTTGCAAACAACCTGTCAGGTGGATAATGTCAGGTTCCCAGTCCTGCATACTAAAATGGCTCTGTGGGTTGTTTGGGGTTGTATGAAATGGTCTAAATGCTGGCTTGAGGCCTTAAAAAGAGCAAGGACAATCACATTGAAGAGAAGCATCAGGCAGGCAGGCAGGCAACATTACTCCTGTGCAGCACCAGCAGAAAAACTAGAATCCACATTGGATGTTAGGCATTTTGGTCCACAGAAAGGACAAAACAATTCCGCCAGAAACAAAAAGGAAAAGTTACAAAGATGGATTTCTGTGAGTGAAAGGGCCATAACAATGACATGGGCTTGTGGCGAGAGGTCGGGGGGAAACTGGAAAAACAGTTATGGAGTAACAAAACTCACTTAGGAATTTTACTGTTCTAAGATAAGACTGGTGTCTCTAGAAGTTGCATAGTCATTATCAAATAGGCAAGGAAAGCTGACGGAACACAGGACAAAGAAAAATAATTTATTAATAAGGAATATTATTTAACAGATGTCGAGTCCATTGGGATCTCTCCAAGCTAGGCAATTTTCATGAGAACAACAAGAAGCAAGATCTATGAAAGTTGCTTTAAAGGGAAGGATGGCTAAATCAATAGAAAACACATTTCTTCAGTAAAGAAAAGTAGAGTGGTCTTTAGGACAGAAGAGGTTTTAAAGAATTCCCTACTAGAGACAAACGTGACTTGCCCTCCAGCATCAGTTCAATTTACTGGAGTTACCAATTAATACTTTGCCCTAGCGAATGTTTAACATCTATTAACACCTGCACATCAAGCTGCTGAAAGTATCACA
This sequence comes from Thamnophis sirtalis, assembly GCF_051295495.1. Taxonomy (NCBI): domain Eukaryota; kingdom Metazoa; phylum Chordata; class Lepidosauria; order Squamata; family Natricidae; genus Thamnophis; species Thamnophis sirtalis. The sequence continues at coordinate 57,837,898 of NW_028261386.1, read as the reverse complement.
ATGAAGCTTGGCAAAAGATCGACACCCCAGCCCTATCAGTGCGAAGATAAAACTTGAAGGAACAGAGGACTCTTCAGTAGAATGGCATGATAACCCACTGTGGTTAAAAAGAAAGCAACTTTCTCCCAGGACGTTAAAATAAGAGTCTTTCACGATACACCTTGCCAAGTTCAAAAATACAGTACCGACTCCATAATCTTAGAAAGTGGGGATTCATTCACTAAGCCCAATTTTTCCCGCTCTTTTCTCTCTCTTGTCATCAGTGAAGAATAGCTCCTGCTGTGCATATTCTGTCTGCTTTCCAAAGTCTACGATAACTACAGCCTTCCCCTGTAAGATTTCTGTTTGACTGTTCACGAATAAGGCAGCCAAATGTGTTCCTTTGAAGCTCCTCCCTTTGGCTGCTTCTTCTTTTTTCCCCTGGAAGTTTCCTTGAAGATTTGCCTTTTGCATGAGGACAATGATGGGGAACTGCAAGTCGCTGAGCCTTTTCCTCAGTGCACTAAGAGAAAGTTGAGCTGTCAGCAGATCCATGTTAGCAATAAAACACCAAAACATCAAAGCTTGTTAAATCCTCCTTCTGAGGTAAATAAAACAGCAGTCCAGCCTCTATAATTCCAAATAGAACAACCCTCTCCTCATGATTTATTCCGTGAGCTTTAAAATACCATTTCTCCCCTCCTATATACATATATACTTCATATTAATTCCAAGATAAAATATATCTGCAATCTTGATCAAATATTTCCTTTCTCCCAAATCCCCTTTCTTTCCATTTATCTCCAATACCTATTTCAACCCGTGTTTAAATTTAAATAGGTATTTTAATTTCCTTGTTTTTTAAAAAAAATATATGTACATATAATTCAGCTGATGCTTAGGATATTTTGCTACAGAGATATTTTCCACGGTTGAACAATCTATTGCTTTATGCATATGGACAAGTGTAATACGAGGGAAGTTTCCAAAGATAATTCCCACTGTTCTAATAAATAATTAGAGTTGACATTAATGTATTGTTTCGCTAACACAATACAATCTAGTTTCGGCAGATAACCATTACTGGCATAAACATCCAGTACAATTCAGACACCTCCTGATCAAGAAGTGTAGCCCTCCAGTCCACCCAGAATCACAGAGCTCTGAGCCAATCCCAGCCTTTAAAAACATTTTAAAATGGTTTTTTTTTACTCATTTGTTTCTCTCCCAGGAGTCATTTTTATCAAAACTGTAACCCGCCAAGGCGGGCTGACAAAATCTTGCGGCCTACTGCAGAATATCAAATTGTGCCCACTGCAATTAAGTTGTGGAATACCTAAGGTCAGCCCACGTTTTTGGGGCAAGTAAGCCAAACAGGGCTTCCTTTCCTGAGAGTAAAAACACAGTAAAAGATACATTAGATTTATTGCTCATTCACAATACCCAAATCCAGGCGCCTAGCAAAACTGCAACACACTGTTCAATAGAAAAGCCAGCCCTGATTTATTTGCCACTTTAAATCTCTTCCTATGGGAGCCCTATTAGATGGCAAGTCATTCAGGCAGAACAGTTTGTTTTGTAGTGAAGAAGGGATTTTGTTTAACTTTTCTTCAGGGTTACAGTGGTAACCTTCTTTGCACATAAAACAGCATTCTGTGACCTCCACAGAGTATGAAGCAGTCCATGCTGAAAAAAAGAAGAGGAATGAAATTACGCAAGAGATCTGTTAACATGAGTGATGAGCTACTTCATATGCACGTGTGAACTTGGTCATGGAAGACAAGAATAGTCAGAGACAGGTTCTTTCACAGCTGTAGTGCGTGGGTATGTGTGAAAATTATTTGGTAGCCAGTTTAGGTTTGGCGTTTTGGTAAAGATGGATGGATGGATGGAATTGTCTAACAAAGGAAAGGAAGATTATTAAAAGAATCAGACCTTGTTCGGTCATCATGTCAGAGATCAGTTTATATAGCTAGCTTTTTCAGGTTCTTCTCAGCCTGTGGTCCAAGTGCTTCTCTTAGCACAAATCTAATTTGTTCCATCCATTCTGATTAAACGTGGTAGCCGCCTTTTATAAAAGTCCACAATAGGCAAATCATCTAGTTTAATGTGATTTAATCTGACATTAGATTATATTTACAACTTTCATGACAAGGTGTACAAGGACCCTTTCTTAGCCTTCTTGATAACCATTATGGTATAAAATGTAATGCCTAGGTGGGAGAATATGCTGATGCATAACAGTTCACAAAATTTCCAGGGTCACAAGGGTCACCCACTAAGAACACCAAACTCTCATATCACATTCAGCTGAAAACTACAGCTAAAGCTCAAATTTAATGGAGGGAGTAGGAAAGGGCAAGGACTCTGCAATTCTTGATTAGATTTTTCTTCCAGAGCAAAAAGCTGTAGTTCAACATTGCACAAAACATTAATAGCTCCCTCTTCAGAAACTAAAATAATTAGCAGGGCTAAAAACTGCTTTGGAAAAAGAAGGAACTGCAGATGGGTGACCATGGAAAGTTTGTGGAATACTGATTCCACTCATCTGAACCACAATTACAGATATAGTTGCAAATTAAAATGGTTATTCTCTACATAAGTCATTGAAAGAGAAATAGAGAAGACAATTGAAGGAGCAAAGAACCTCTGTTGATTAAATAATAAACTTACTGCATCTTTTTCTGTTTGATTTTTCTGCACATTCTGTCCTCCCTTTTTTTCTGTCTGAAATATACCAGCATTGTTATGCTAAACGTCTACAGATAGGAAGAAATGCAAAAACAAAAGTCTAGAAATAAAAGAAAGAGGAGAGGGGGCTAAGTTCATTAAGAAGTAAGAGTCAGAAATAAGTCTGAAAGAATACACTCAAGTATGAAGATTGGCAGCCTTAAAAGACCCTGAAGAGGCCTGAGAATAGAAAACCAGACCACTAGTTCTGCATGGACTGCAACAGTCAAGCTAATTAAAAATAAAAAGTTTGGCTGGAAGCATATAAAATACCCATGGGGATGTGAAAACCTGCACACACAACATTTCTTTTGCAACCAAGACATTACATACCCCATCTCACTTCTCTGGGGCATGCCTTGTAATTTCCCTCTAGGTTTTTAATCTTTCCCCCCTATTCTTCCTTTTTCTTATCAGGCTTTGGGGGATGGAATAAGAGACAAAACAAAACAATATTGAAAGCAAATAACCGAAATTGACAATTGTAGCCCAAGTAAATGGAGAGAATAATTCATTCCCTTTTATTTTTATTTTCCTTTTCTGCATCATTAAAATGACCACAAAGGCTTTAGCTCTGTTGCAGGGACTAGAATCTTAATGGAAAGGTTACCCATTGGAAAACCAGCTGAACTGAGGGTTGATCCCCATTAAGTTCTAGATAAGGCTTAGGTTAGGAGCCTTAACGTTTCTACCTGCAGGGATGGAGAGGAAGAGGAGTTTGGAGAACTTGATTTCACAGCTATGGATAAACAAGGCTGTTGTGCAAAAGAGCAAGGTGTTGTTATGCCTTAGGAAGCTGAAGTCTTCGCCCTACGCAAAAACAGGGGCTGAATAGTGACACTGCTCTAGTCCATTCTTGGCATCTGTCACACTGCGTTGCCTTTATGCTGCCAAGGGATAAATCATCTTGTGTTTCTTCTAGGGGTACCCCTGACAAGTATGTCAGCTGTTTCTGCCAAGTTGGCTGTTCCTGTGTGTGAACGAGCATCCTTTTGCAAACGGGATACCAACCTGTTCACTAAATCTGTGGAAACGGGTCTCCTTCCCAATCCTCGATAAAAGGGGATCTTTTAAAACAGTGGCAGAAAAAGTGAGGGGGGGACGGGGACGGGACAGCGTGATCAACGAGAACTACCGTACTAAAGATTCCTTATTGCCTTTTTAATCTTTCGTTCCAATCATCGCTCCAACCATAACGCTCGGTCTGCAGGCGGGAATGCTCCACCGCGCCCGCTCCTGTCTAGCGCCAGCCTTCAGTTTTTCCCGTCGCTCCCCAAGCTCCTCTCTCCACTCCCGGGAGTAGCAAAAGGGGCGGGGGGGGAGAGATCCCAGCAGCAAGTGCCCGTGCATGCGCTGTGCTGTTTTGCGGAGCTCTCTCCGTCCCGCTTCATTTTAAATTCTCCAGAGCTCAGTGACGACTGGAGCGGGACGCCTTGCTCGCGTCCCCGTCCCGTCCCCCCCCCCCCGCGAATCACACCTCCCGTCGCCTCGCGGCAGAAAGGGAGCGAGTCCTTCTTCCAGGCATAGTCGGACTCTTTCTTCTCCTCCCCCACCCCAAGATCGGAAAGTACCTTAAGAGCTGAAAGGGGGGTCCGGTTTGCCCCCTCTAAGCTCCTCAGGCGTAGCAACCCTCTTTTGAAACGAAACGCGTGTCGACAAGTAAACCCATATTGGCAAAGGAGGAAGAGGGGAAAGGGTTAACGGGTCGTTTTAGTAACGGGAATGGGCGATCCAAAAAAAGGGACCAACATAGGGAAGGGAGGAAAGAAAGAGGGAGGGAGGGAGGGAGGGATGGATGGACCGGCCAGCTTTGTCTTCCCAGCAGAGGCTGGAGACGCACGGATGGCCCACCGGCTCTTAAAGGGCGCCTTTTCTGTTTAGGAACAACAAGTTGGTTTGTTTCCACCGAACGGAATCTCGCAGCTCAGAAATGTCTCCCCCCCCCCCGCTTTATTCCCTCGTGCCGCTCAGACGGAGGCTTTCCAAGGTTTTTTGTTTTTTTTTAAAGCATAACATCTCCGGTCTCCTAAATCATAGGAGGGTCGGGGTTAGAGGAGAGGAACGGCAGCAAAGTCACCGCGGCGAGAGATTATTACAAAGTAGCTGGATGGGGTTGCGTCGGGAACTTCCCATCCTTGATTCTACCCACGGTCGTTTACTTTCTTCCTCTGCAGGTGCTTTCCGAAAACAAACACCCCCAAAACTTTGATCTGATTATTCAGCCCAGCTCTCCAATCACTCCTTCCCCCCTCCCCCCGCAAATCTCATCCTTTTATTTCCCCCCCGAAGACTAAAACTGCCATGCCTCTTACCATAGACCCCTTGTCCCCTGATGTACACCGGGACCAGCGACAGGAATAAAAGCCACAGAGTCTCCATCTTCAAGGCAGAACATTCATAGCCAGCGAAGAATAGAAGCCAGAGCCAAAGGCAACCCAGCAGCCTCAGATGGTGGATCCGTTTAAAAATAAAGGCGAGGAGTGTAAAAATCCCGGTTGTTGGTACCCCCCCTTTCCGCGGCCTCGAAGCAGAGGAAAGGATGGAGCCCCGGAGAAGAGCCGGGGCCAGCCACGGAGGCGTCTCAGCCCGGCTGGCGAACTCGAGTCAGCCAATCTGCTTCCCAGGAAGCTTGCGCTCTCCTCCGCGCACAAAGGCAATCGGAACCGAGTGAAACAGCCTCCCTCCCCAGACCCGGAGTTGCGGGGATGGGGGGGAAGAAAGGTGTGTTTGCGTGTATGTGTGTGTGTGGGGGGGGGAAGCAGGCAAGCCAGGGGTCTCGTTGCCCCGTCCTCTTCTTCCCAAGCTCCGAGAAGAAAATAAACACAGTCCCGCTCACTCACGCCCAGATACACGGAGGGAGAACAAATGAAGGGTGGCGTTCTTAACCGAATAAAAGAAAAAGTCGCTAGGAAGAAGAGGCGATCCCAGCGGCGGCGAAACAAATCCAGAGAAACTTCGGCGATTCTGCCCTTCGGCGATGCCCCGACCTTTCCAATTGCGTTTGTGCACAACGAAACGTCAAGTGCTCCCTCGAAAGCTTCGGCTTCCCAAACTGCCTGCCAACTGGGGGCCAACTCGAAAGAGACAGAGACAGCGAAAGGAAGGGGAGCGTTTAGCTAATAAGCCTCTGGTTGCAACCCCTGGAACAAACAACCCAAGCGAGGAGGGGGTAGGGTGTGAGTGCGGGGTTGGGGGAGAAATGCAACAGCTGGGGCGAAAGGTAAATTCTCAGTTTCTTGCCTATAAGCTGCTTTTTTTTTTAAATTTCTCCTGTCTCTTCTTTTTGCTGGCACAATACCGGTGTTGAAATTAATTCAACTCAAGGACGAGTCCTCCTGGGCGTCTTTTCCTGTATTCCATTAAAAAAAACCAACTTCTTGGTTTCTTTTAGCTGCCAAGCTGAGGGTCTTGCTCGACTGCAACGTTCCGCATCGCGCTCCCCAAAGCCGCCTTTGCTCAATGAGCCCTGGGCTTTTCTAAGCCCTTTCCACCCCTTCCGTTGGCTTTGTCCAGTTCGTGGATGCGACTTTTCTTCTTCCTCCTCCTCCTTCCACTCACAAATGCAAAGTTTCCGCACGCTGAGTGCGACGGTGTATTAGCGGTTAACAACCTCTCTCTCTCTCTCTTTAATTTCCCTAAAGGTACAGACTTTCGTCGCTCTTCCTCCCGACGGCGGGGAAGAGATGATATTTTCTAACGGGAACTTGGAGGAGCGGAAGAACAAGGAACTTCCAGAAAGTGGCTTTCAACTTGAAAAGCAAGGGGTGCTCTGTGGAAAGAGGCGCGTCCACCGTCGGCTCCGCCCCTTCTTAGAAGGAGGCTGTCCTTTTAAAAAAATGGCCCGCGTGCCACAGCTGCAGTTCGTCGCCGCTTCTCGCGGGCGAAAATTGTTACTGCACTTCGCTCGCAGGCTCGCTTGGCTGTCTTTCGTTTCAGACGGTCGACCGCTTAGAGACGGACCCTTAAGCACGAGCAATTTTGGTGTTCCCCTTTCTCTACGTGTTCTCGCCCGTAGCTCCTGGAGGGCTCGGAAAAGAGAACGATCTCCCCCCCCCCTCCACAAGCGAGGGCAACCTGCTAATTACAGCTTCTAATTCTAAGCTTGCAGGTTCAGCTGCGAGTCGGGTCTACTTCTTCCCCTCACTCCTCCCCCCCCCGTTTGATTCCTTCTAGTTAAGAGAGGTGGGGGGGAGGCAAACAATTAAATCCTCCGTGCGGGGCTGGAGCGGCGTCCTGCCTCCGACCCAATTCCCTCGAGCGCCGCTCGACACCAATTAGAAAACCAAACAGAAGCTGAGGAGCGGAGAAGACCGATCTGTTTATTTATTGCCTGGCGGCGGCTTTCTTCCTCTTTCCTTCTTCGCTTTCGCGCTCCTCCTCTCTTCTTTAGCCTCTCTTCCTTGGCAAAGAAATACCGGTTTCTCAGCCATCCTAGAAAGAAACGGCGGGTGCCTTTTTCCCCCTCTGGCCGACTGCGCCGCCTCGATAACCCAGGCTTCTTGTCTTTGGAACGGACGGAGGCGAGGGAGCTGGACGAGCAGCAGAAGCAGCCGGGCTGGGCGACAAAGCCAACCGTACAGGATTGGTTTGTATTGGGGGGGGGGCAGCGTTAGGAGCACGTGGGCCGCGTAGGAGCCCGCGTGGCGCGCAGCTATGTTACACACATGAGGTTGGCGCGCCGTTGTGGCGCGCTGCCTTTTTTGGCGTTCGTGCCCCCTTGTCCAGCTCCTTGGAGAGGGAGCGCGCCTATATTCCGCCTAGCACTCGTATGTCTATGTCGCTCTGGCCCTGCTGTGTGAGGTTTTTTTTAGCCCGGGGCCGCCGAGGCCATTAGGTATGTTATTATTCTTACGTGCGACTACAGCCAGCGAGTGTAGTTTGGAGGCAATGGGGCGGTTATCTACGCTTTCCATTAGCTGCGAGCCACTGTCGCGGCCGGAGAAGCTCCCCGCTGCGACGGGGGTGTGTGTGTGAGGGGAGGATAAGACAAACAACTTCTCCAAGAAACGAGCGGGACGCTTCAAGACATCCCAAGGAATCTCCCCAAGGGACCGATTGCTGGAAACAGCTGGAAGTGGAGCCTCTGGTTAAGATGGTCTTTTTTTTCTTCGGCCAGGGTAGAGAGAAGGGCTGTCTGCCTGTAATTTGTCCTGGGATGGCAGACTCTAACTGACAAGTGACTTTCTCCTTAAAGCCAGTACACACTTTCTATCTATCTATCTATCTATCTATCTATCTATCTATCTATCTATCTATCTATCTATCTATCTATCTATCTATCATCTACCTACCTACCTACCCACCTACCCACCCACCCACCCACCTACCTACCTACCATCATCTATCCATCCATCCATCTTTCCATCCTTCTAATTGCAGACCATCATATTCCTATCTCCATGATTTAAGCCAGCCTTCCCCTATATTGTAGCTTCAAATGGACCAGAAGACCACAACTCTTGTTTCCAGAAACCATGGTGGTTCACTCTGCTGAGAGATGATGGTGGCTATGGACAAACACAGCTCCAGATGAGAAAAAGATGGACTGGCATTGGCCAGAAACATTTGAACTGTAGCTCACAAGAACAACAGCTATTAAGAAATGTCACCTATGAAGAAGAACAGGATGAACTGTATATAATCACTTTTAATGATAACTGTTAGTAAGAACGGTTGGAGTATTTCCCAGTATATTTCAGGGGTATTGTGGTGGGGAACACTGACCTAGGAAAAATTCTTCCTCAGCTCCCATTTGCCCCCCTTACAAATATATTTTCTGTATTTCATGTTCATGTGGGAATAGGTATTAAACTACATTTCCTCAAGGCACATCGGTTTAATTTGCACATTTACACTGCCATTTCCTTTGAAGATTCTTGTAATAGAAAGGTAGGGCAGAGGTGTGCAGACAATGCAAGTGAGGCTTTTAACAAATCTTAAAATATTAATCTAGAAAGGTCTTGCCCTCCTGAAAATGGTAATAGTTCTGCTAAGTTTTACTCCTTATCTAAATACATTTCCTTAGATAATTGAACTTCCATCAGCTCATCCTTGTCTTAAAATAGCACTATGAAGTATTATTTTCTCCCAGCATATGAAATAGATTTGAGTTACCTGCAAGTAATGAGGCATGTTTGTATTTTAGCATGAAACTTGTGGTGGTAGGAAACCGGGACTCTTTAGTGTTTATTTTTTTCACTGAACTCCTTGCATTGAAGAAATCGATTCTTATTTTGATCATTGCGTGGTTGAGTAGCTGGAGGTGCATTTGATATACAGAGATTTTTCCGCTCTTTGTCTGGTTCTTTTGCAAGCAGCTGCAGTAGCAGCCCCCTCTCCTTTTACACATGCAAAAAGCAAGGCAAAAGGAAGTTGGGGCAGGGGAGAAATGTGTTGCCCTTCCAGGATCCTTTCTAAGTGCCTGTCACCATGTCGCCTCTATTCAACACGGAGCTCCTGGTGGAGATGGAAGGATCCCACTCAATGTTTACAAACCACCAGAAATCTTCCTTCCTCTTCTTTGCCTGCACTGAGCTTCACCTTTTGGTGAGAATTCAGACCATCTTCTCTTCTAGGTCTTTGCTTCATTATCCCCTTTCTTTATTTCATGAGAAGGGAATGCAACCATCAGGTCTGGGAGCCACGTGTGGTTTGCAGGCAAGTTGCTGGAGCCAACAGAATAACAACAACAATAGCAAACATGTATGCTGTCGGATTCTCAATGACTCAATCTGGATTCAAAGGTTTTCCAAAGCAGGTTCTGCCTCATTCTGATTCTGGCCAAAGTCAATGGTTGTTTGAAGGAACAATGAAGGCTGATTTTTAAAGGGCGTCACATTAGAAAGCTGCCATAATTGGGCTGGAAAAATCTAAACAATCATTAGATGGCAGTAGAAACCTCTAAGATTGCTGAAGCTAGTGGTTAATTGGTTTCTGGGGCCCAGATATGGTAGTGCTACCTATTCTCAGTTGCCAAAGGGCGAGCTGGTATTTCCTGCCCTGAGTGACCAAATCTCTTAAAATAGCCTGTCAAGGCACTTTGTATTCATTTATGCAATGGCGAGATTTATAGTGACACTGCAACTGACCTGTTGGAAGTTTTTGTTGCCGACAAGCAGTATTTTAAATGAGCCATTTCTGTGTCACTTCAAATGTATTTCTTTATTTCATTTATATTTCATTTATGTCCTGCCTTTCTTATGTGAGGCTCAAGGGAGGATGTAGGGGATTTTTTAAGTAGAACTCAAAGGCATGGTTGTTGCATCCAGAGGCACCATACCTTTCCTTTTATTTCTTTTCTCTATTTGACATTTAATAGAGAGAAAGTACTGTGTGCTAGGATTTCCTAGCTTTCCGTGGATTTGATCACTACCGGCTGATTTTTGAGTTATGCCTTTATATATAGCTGTTCTGGAAATCAGAAAAGACATATTGGACTTTGTCTGGGTACAAAACAGCCTGGACTGTCCCTTTGGATAATTGTTCAATGGATTTTTCCATAGTCATATTCATATATATTTATATCTCAACAGGATCTGTGTTATGTAGTTATCAGCAATTCTATAAAAGGGGTTGCCATACATCATTAAAGAACGTAGCTGCCTCAGCAATCATGCCTGTTAATACATCACTATATACAACGGCTCACCTGCTAGGAGGTGTCACTGCCATCACTCTCTCCCCTCATCTTACTCGATGCTAGAAAGGCAATGTGATACCTGAGGTGGGGAATAATGTATTTTTTTTACTGGTGGGCTATTGATTTACTATGAACAGGAATCATTTCTCCAGTTATAAAGAGTTATGGCCCAGCCAAAGACTGGTTACTAACTCATGCTGTAACAAATAAGCAGTTAACAGACATAGCTGCTAATTAGTAAGCAGTTACTTTTAATATAAATGGCATTCAGCCATGGAAAGGAGCAGTTTGCTGACACCAGCAACGGGGAGAAGAAGAACTGACAGAGGAGCTCTCAAAAAAATGACCAATTTTCCTTCAATGTTGGAGGTGGAGCAGCTCAGGCTGTTAACTGGAACCATATCCTTTGATTTAAAAAAAAAATGAAGAGGGCAGAAACAATCTGGAGAAATACTGTACTCCAGCTTACTTCATGTGCTTCATTTACAAGTGAGTTGTTTGAGAAATCTGTATGCCAGATTTAGGAGGATGCTCAAAGTTAGGAGGATGTTTAATGTCCACCTTTACCGAATGCTACAAGAGTTGTTCAGTATAAAATGGACGGTGCATCGCTCCAAAGATTGTGACAAACCTTCCTCCTTGCTGGTTGAACTGGCTATAGATTGCACAACATCCTGAAGGTTCCTCATCTGGGGTGCAGAATATCCTTGCTACCTACCCGTGGTTAAATTACCGTAATTCAGGAATTAACTCTGTTAATTTCAAAAAATCTTAATTTGCCTGCAAATATACCTAATTAGCTTTCAGGAGAAGTGATGCCATTGCATCTTCCTGCTTATCAACATCTTCTGTTGTAATATGTTGGGGTAACAGTAAATCCAGACAACCTTTCATGGACCAGGCAAGTCTTCAAGTCAATGATCTAATCAGAGTAACTGCTTGACATGTATTAGAGGAATAGAAATTGACATCTCCTATATTCATGTAGAAAGGGACGCAGTGGCTCGGTGGCTAAGACAATGAGCTTGTCGATCAGAAAGGTTGGCAATTCAGCAGTTTGAATCCGTAGTGCCATGTAATGGAGTGAGCTCCCGTTACATGTCCCAGCTTCGGCCAACCTAGCAAAAGCATGTAAAAATGCAAATAGAAAAATAGGGACCACCTTTGGTGGGAAGGAAACAGCATTCCATGCGCTTTTGGCATTTAATCATACCGGCCACATGACCACGGAGACGTCTTCAGACAGTGCTGTCTCTTCGGCTTTGTAACAGAGATGAGCACCGCCCCCTAGAGTCAGGAATGACTAGCACATGTGCTAGTCTTATGTTCATGGAATTATGCTAATATTAATTAAATGCAAGGAAAAAAATCTATGGTCTTGCAGAGTTTATTTAAAATGGGTAGGTGTCCTGCTTTCCTAGTCCACAGAGTGGATTATGTAAGTGCAATTAGTACTCCTATTCCAGATGAGTTAGGAAAAGAGAAGCAAAAGACACTCTGTGCTGCGGGATACGCACCTCCTTGCTCGGATTCAGTTGGTGTCCTTCTTGACAGGTTCCTTTAGATATCTTTCTCCTGAAAGTCCTGCAATCTAGTTGGAATAGAGCTGATTTTATTTGATTTTATTTGAAGTTTTATGTATGCATTATTCTGTATACTGGTGGGAGTCTTTGGAAACCAGCAGGATATACCTACTCTAAATAAATAAACCTGGGTGGATTAATTTTTACGATGCTTAATGAATTAAATGGATAGTTTTGCCATATAACTATTGTCTGGACTTTTCATTATAATTCCTACCTATAGCTTGGTCCCTAGCGGCAAGTGGCTGATCCAGGTGATTAATACAAATATGAAAAATGCATCAATATTAATGGAAAATATCTGTTTTGTTTGCATCTCTTGTTCTGTTTGCAAGGGAACAAAAGGACCAAAAAAGAAATTAAAGCTATTTGTGCAACTATATCTTCATATTAAAACATTGTTTTTTAAACAATATAAACATTTATTTTATAGATAGATCAGAGGTAGGTTGCTCCCAATTCGGCCCACTTTGTCCAAACAGGTAGTGGAATTCAGGCCCAGAACTGTCAGCAACCCAGGCCTGCCATGCCTCCGAACTGGTTCCCTCGCCACTGCTGGGCTGCTGCCATTTTGGTATTTAGTGACTGCACATGCGCAGTTCGCAGTAAATTGTTCTGTGCATGCGCAAAGAACAATTTACATTGAACAGCATGTGAATGGAGCATGCACACATTGTGCACGGGTTGCAAACAGGTAGTAAAACTGGCAGCAACCCACCCCTGAGATAGAAAATAGATAGATGGATGGATGGATGGATGGATGGATGGATGGATGGATGGATGGATGGATGGATGGATTGTATGTAAGAGAGAGGGAGGTAAAAAAATAGAAATATTACATGGACTTATTTACAATTTAACAATACATCCTAAAAGGTACATTGTTCATAATCTACCTGCATATATTAATATAATATTAATGGAATAATAAAGATGTACTATAAGTCATCTGTCTATTTGCAGGTATTCTAGTAATTGTAAAAATGACTACATTTGCTGGTAACTTACAAATTATTTGCTTGGCTCTATCACTTTGTAACACTTGTTAAACATTACCTTTCAGTTTCCTTATTGCAAAGTGGAACATTTCATATCACATCATTTTTCTTATGTATTTATTTATTTATACAAATGTTTATTTCTACCCTTTAGTACTTATATACCTGCCAGTTTCCACAGGTTATACACTAAAAATATTGAAAACTGTAGCTTCTCCTGACATTGATTTAGGCACAAAGAATAAATCCCAGCCAATTCTCCAGTTGGGACCAAAAGCATACATTTCATTGGCTAACCTAAGCAGATTTTCTTAGACATTTTTATTTTAAAAATGTATAAATACCTACTAGCATATTTCTATATGGGCAAGGGGAAAATAAGGTGTTCAAAGAAAGAAAGTCATATATATTTCACAGTGGTACCAAACAACAGATGACTGCTGAACTGGGGAATACCAAGGTCCAGAGTCTATACTATTAATTTTCTGTGGTTGATGCTTCCAGGCAATAACCTGAGATACTCCAGTCTTCTTTTTCTTTTTCTGTGATAGTTGGATGAAGCTGCTATCTCTGCCCTAGTTATCTCTAGATCTGACATATACATCACCTACCTCTAGTATGTTTCCTTTTTGAAATAAGTCTTACAATTTCATCAGGTAGCTCTTAAGACTGAGGTCCCCCCTCCCTTGGCTTCAACACAGTTCAAATAAAGGCAGAAGCATTAGATGTTAGAGGCTGGATTCTCACACTAGGAAAAGGGCGAGAATGTGTGGCTAGATTGTCACATTACATTAAGCCATAATGTGGCTTGATTTTTATTTACTTGTTTTACCACCCAGCCATTATACTTTTTACAGAATACCATAATGAAAGGTGCACAGTGAACTTCATTTTTAGGCACGGAAGGAAGTGCAGTGAAGCAGTGTTTGAAGTCCTGCAGCCCAGGACTAATTGCCATGATTTTGTGGTTTTTTAACTTTATGTTCAATGCATTTCTTCCAGTGGCTGAGGGGGGGGGGAGTTAATTACAATTGGGAACAGTGTTCTTAAAAATGTTAGAATTAGCCCCTTCAAAATAAATTGGAATTCTTAAAGATTTTTTCCCCCATGCAAAAACCGTACAATACTCCTAACGGAACTGCTGATTCTGTGCTGCTGATTTTCCACGCCTTTGAGCAGTTCCTAATAAAAGTAGTGATGGCATAATAGAAGCCACATTGGTCTCACACATTCTCACTTGGCTCTAATTGTGTCTCTTTTTGCTTTTTGTGTAAATACATTTTCCACTGGGTGGGGAAGACAAAGTCTGTTTCATTACAGTAAAAATTAAGCAAAATAAGCCTGTTTCTGTTTCTCACCCTAAGGATGTGCTTATTTATGCTTTCCTCTCTTCAATCATTAGCTCCTAAAAGCTGTTTGAGGTGACCAGGATATTATTTTCAGCATCACAATGATCCTATCCAATCTGGCACCAAGATTCTTTTGAGTAATACGTGTTCCAATTAAAATCAGTGTTGATCACATTGCTTGACAAGCAGTGGGAATTCCATCATAATAACTTGTTCCATCAGTTTCACTATGATTTAAAGTGGTGCCGTAGGATGTTTACGAAAAAGGGGATAATGAAATTCCTCTCTCTCACACACACACACATACCCTTTACAATTCTGTCTTAAAGGTGCACTCAGCCCCAAGGAGAAGAAAACATTTATTTCCAGAAAAATACCTTAAGAGCATTGAGTTTCATAGGACACTCTAGCCATAAAACTGAGTACCAAGAATGCAAAAGGTGAATTCTAATGGTTGGATTTTGTTCCTAACTATAGCAATACATGGTGCTGAGATCTGTAATTAACTTGGAACACAAATCTTTTTCTGTATGAAATGCTCGGGGGCATTATAAAGCTACTTTCCATTTCCTTCAAAGGATTCATACTAAGTCATAATATGGTTTGGATTCATTTAGCATGACATAGGAGGCTGGGAGGATGATTTGCCATGGTTTAAAGTTTGGCCTTTTGTGTTAACCCAGGTAATTGTGGTTTGATTAACAAGCTTTAGTTAAAATAGCCCTGCCCTGGGTGCAATGTGTGAACTGAATCTCTGACTGGAATTGTAAACTGATCTCATTTTCCTTCTTTCCTGGTATTTTATACAATACAATCATATTAATTATTTTAGGACATGTAGCTTCTCCAGGGAACTTTGAATTTTTAGTGCCGATGTCCGGTGCCAAAGGAACTCCATGTCACATGATTCTTTGCACCTTGAATGTTACTGATTATAATGTTTTGCCAAATATATAGGTACATTATGCCAGTTCCGCATAATACAATCAGAGAGGAAGCAGCTTGTGAGCGTAATGGAATATTTGATTTGCTATCTCTATCACATAGCCAAATTTAATATCACAACATTCACTACATCCTCCCTGATTGGTAGAGTGAATTATTCCCCCCCCCCCCACAGACACACACTTTGAACAAAAAAGGAGCAAAAAAGTAATGAGATGACAGGGGATTATAGTTCTATATAGATATACGATGTATAAGAAAATAGAATATTGCATATAAGTTCCCTGTAATTTACACAATATAAAAGCAAACCTAATGACTATGCATTACAGAACGAATTCAAGTCCCACTTCCTTCTTTTATGCTACCTATTTTTAATGTGCAGCCTATATTATCTTATGGAATGGTACCAAATAATAACAGTAATTTTCCCACAGCTGTTTTATAGGATACTGGAAAGTTTTGTCAGTTGGAATTCATGAGAAGTATGATTTTGTGCTATATCCACAGACCAGTCAATTGTAATGCTGTTCAGTGCTGCTGTATGATCAGAGGCCCAGATTATTCTTAAGCAAGAACAGAAGTGCCTTCAGAAACAAAGTCTCCATCTAAGCTATGAACAGTGCTACCAGCATTACCACAAGAAGGCAATGTTGTTAGAGATCCTGGTAAAACCTTCTAAATCCACTTGACCTTGAGAAGTCTATTCCCATGAACAAATTAGATAGATAGATAGATAGATAGATAGATAGATGATAGATAGATAGATAGATAGATAGATAGATAGATGATCTATCTATCTCTCACTCTATCTATCTATCTATCTATCTATCTATATATATATATATGTTTTCTGAGGTTTTCACGGGTGTTAGTATGTAGGTCTCTAGTTGTGTATGTATATATATATATATATATATATATATATATATATATATATATATATATATATATATATATATATAGAGAGAGAGAGAGAGAGAGAGAGAGAGAGAGAGAGAGGGGGGGGGGAGAGGGAGGGAGGGAGGGAGGGAGGGAGGGAGGGAGAGAGAGAGAGAGAGAGTGAGAGAGAGAGAGAGAGAGAGGGAGAGGGAGGGAGGGAGGGAGGGAGGGAGAGAGAGAGAGTGAGAGAGAGAGAGAGAGAGTGAGAGAGAGTGAGTGAGTTACAACCCCCGGTATGCTCAAATATGGGAGGAAGTTCACCACTTCCATTCTCTGTCCATCGGCTCGTCACAAGAGTATACATATATACATATATACATACACACACATATACATCTCTCTCTCTCTCTCTCTCTCTCTCTCTCTCTCTCTCTCTCTCTCTCTCTCTCTCTCTCTCTCTCTCTCCCTCCCTCCCTCCCTCCCTCCCTCTCCCTCTCCCTCTCCCTTTTCCTCTCTCTCTCTCTCTCTCTCTCTCTTTCTTTATTTCCAGATCACGTTAAAGTAAAGACAGCCTGAAATTGATATAACAATTCTTATAGCATCTCTCTTAAAACAAAAATTGAATTCACATAAAACTTAATCTGATTTGGATTCCCCCCCCCCCCAATGAGTGTTTTGGATAATGTTTTGGATAAATTTAGAGTAGTAACTTAAGGTGTGATCATCTATTTTATTCACCCAATCATCTATCTCAAAGTTCTGGAAAATTCCCAAAGGGCTTTTTGCATTGCAACAGCCTAGGTCAAGTCACTTGGAGAGGGAGTTAGCCCAGCAATTGTCACCAAAGCTATTAAGAAAAAACATTTGCTACATCATAATTTTATACTAAGTATGACATGGGAACTCAGAAACCTGGCCAGGGGCATCTGCAGGGGGAATCAGGATGATAGTTAAAGTCTCCATTTTTACTTTTATTTTATTTTATCTCATGGGCAATTCTGGACATGTCTTGCCTTACAACACTGATTCAGTATCATAAACTATGACATTAAAAGGCAATTATTCTTCAAATGCTCCTCAAACTGGTGTAAATGGAGGAGGGTGAGCTAAACTAGTTAAGTGAACAGTCAAAGCCCTTTGATCAAAGCTCCATCTTCTGTGCATCTATACACAGTATTGTATTTGACACATGGGCTCCCTATTAAACTCCCCACCCGTTCAACTTTTGGGGAACAATAAAGGTAAAGGTTCCCTTTGCACCAGAGGTGGGTTCCTACCAGTTTGCACCTATTCGGTAGAACCGATTCATCAAATTTACCAAACCGGTTAGAAGAGGTTCCACCAGTGAACCCGGAAAGCAGGCCACACCTACAGAAGAGGTTCCAAATTTTTTCGAAACCCACCACTGGTCCTTGGATATGATTATTCTACACTATCATGCTCATGTTTATAAAACTCAGTGCCTCTGTGAAAGGTAAGGATGACTACTGCATTTGTGGTGCAATCAGAACATTGTGTGTGTTGAAATTGTTTTAACGCAAACCAAAGATGCCCTTTAAAAAACAACTTTACATCATATTCTTATGCATGCCAGTGCTGTGTGAGGTAATTTAAGGTGGTTCTGACAAATGTCGTTGGCATCTTCATATCCGGTCACATGGACGGCAAGCCACTCCCACAAAGGAGGGCACACCCACGGAGTAGGTTTGAACAATTTTTGAAACCCACCACTGCCTTGCACATATGTGCTAGTCGTTCCTGACTGTAGGGAGCGGTGCTCATCTTCATTTCAAAACTGAAGAGCCAGCACTGTCTGAAGATGTCTCCGTGGTCGTGTGGCTGACATGACTGAACACCGAAGGCACATGGAACACTGTTACCTTCCCACCAAAGGTGGTTCCTATTTTTCTACTTGAATGTTTACAAACTTTTGAGCTGCTAGGTTGGCAGAAGCTGGGACAAATAACGGAGCTCACTCCATTACACGGCGCTAGGAATTTGAACCGCTGAACTGCCGAACTTTTGATCGAGAAGATCAGTGTCTTAGCCACTGAGCCACCGTGTCTCTATGGGGGACCACAGTCAGAAATAATAGCAATGCCAGACTCTTCCCCAAGATGGCTGCTGAATGGTAGAATTTTTCTTTTCTTTTCTATGAGTTGATCACAATAACAGTTCATTAACAGAGGGTTTTGAAACATTAACTTTTGGGGAGTGTTGTATTTTATCCTTTTTTGAATAAAATAAAAAATAATAGGAAAAAAAGAATAAGTGCCTTATTTTTCATCTCCTACAGTTGTAGCTTCTCTGATGCTATTGCAGAAAAGCTACATCTGTTCATGTTCACAAACAATCGTCTGTAGGAAGGGAACTGACTACCTTGCGTGGCTGCCTTGTAAAGTACTATTACAAATTATTGATAAATATTTTAAGAGTTACATTCGTTATATAGTTATAGATTAGTTATAAATTACACAAATTAATGTATTAATTAATCAAATTAATTGATAAACTATTAATAAATTAGATACTATAATTTATAAATTATACAAATTATAATTCAATAATGATATAGTCTTTTAAAATGCAATTTTCTAATGGGGCAATGAGGTTAATCCATGTTTTTTCCCATGCCAGTGATTGTATTCTTACAATTTTACCCATACAATATTTATGGAAATATGATTTAAATAAACTATTCTTAAGTAGCAGAAATGGTACATAATCATATACCAACTAAATTTCATTAATTTAAGTTGTTATTCCAATTTACTGTTGCTTTATACCTTTGTATATAACTTATCTAACAAACTATGTAATTGGGTTCATCTAGAAAGGTTATATATAATAGCTGTATCAATCCCTTGTTTTTGCCAGAAAATTATACTACTGAAGTTCTATAAAATTCAGAGGATTTAATTTGGAGGTAATGTTTGAAAGATTTTTTAGTTGTGTTTTCCTGGGAATCTTATTAAAAACAGTGTCAGGAAACTTAGCTTCGGAGTTTAAAACCTTTAAAATAAGTAAATGCATAAGTAAATCTCTAGTGACTAGAGCCTTTTTACCTCTTACACTATTTTAGCTTAAACCAATAAATTTTATTCCCACAAATGCTTATACTGCTGCCCTGTTGCATCATAAGTGGAACAAAAACATTAGAAAGCAGAAATAATCTCTGCAGCAACTGAACAAAAGCTTAGCTCCATCCCATTTTCAAAATAATGTTACTTCTTTCAGACAGTAAGTGCAACAATCTAGCAGGCCACATATTCAAAAGCATTAATACTAATTAACAGTAAAAGGATACAACAAATTTCACACTCTTCAGCTAATATTACAATGATTCTCAGCTACTTTAAAGACATGCATATCTTTTCCAACAACACAACAATATCCAATTTGAGGTGGTATGTAAGTCAAAGTGTAGGGTATTATGTTTAATATGCAAGCACATCTGATAAAGACTTGTGCTTAAACACTGCACAGTCTGCCTATGATAATTATAGCAACAATTTTCCATTTGCAAAGGCAGCTCCTTGAATTGTATCACTGGAAAGTAATGTCTCCATATTCTCAAAATCCAGAGAGTACTCCATTAATATTTAAAGCCAAATTCTTCCAAAACCAGTTGTGTGTGTGTGTGTGTGTAGGTGATGTACTGGCTAATGTAGGTCAACCATGGCAGATAACTAAGTGACTCTGGACTTATTAGTGGTTGTTATGGAAACAATGGCAAGAGTACCAAGGGTTTCTCCAGAGAGGTTCAGAAAAGTCACTATGACAGAAGATCAAAGTCCTGCCCCTTGTTACATGCATGTTGGCTTCTTATTTGTCACTTTCCTAATATTTGTCAGTTTCAATCATCCTGCCACCAATTAAGTCATTGATTGCCCAACAACTGTTCAGTTCTATTGGTGTAAAGTACCTACAGAAATCAAAGTTGTTTCTCACCTTTCTGAGGTTACTTCCACATATGTTTCTTTATTTCACATTACTTTTAACTTTCAAGATGTCCAAATAGGGTGTGAAAAGAGGAGCGCTGATTGGTGGATGTTTTCTTTCCTGACTGAGGACTTGCCCAAAGGGATGTAAGCAAAAGCAGAGAAGAAATACAATCATGTTATAACTACTAGTGGCACACTCACAAATCAGGACGACATCATTTGGCAGTGATTCAGGAAGGAGGCAGTAAAGGCAGGTTATGGGGTTGGAAATGGGGGAGGGAGAGTAGGCACTGATTTATGTCAACTTCTGGAGGAGAGCTCTTGTATTCAATAAGAGGAAAGAGCCTAAAGAAACAGACTGGATTTGGTTTACCTTTTGCATTAAGACATGGTTTGATTTATTTGGCTTTGGCTTAGTATGTTGTATGAACTTAATTTTATAATTTGTATAGTATGGATTATGTTTGTAGATTATTCAGCAAATCCTGGAAATTATCAGGCTAGAGGGTGCTCTATATTAGTTGAGTGAATCGTCTTTCGAAAGCTATCCACAATTGAGTCAGACACAGATTCCATATAGTTAGGACATGTTCTATTTACATTCAGAATCTTATTAGTAGTCAATTTTATTACAGAATGGAAATATTTGAAGGGGGGGGAATACATTACTCAACTCTGTCTTTCTGTCTCTTTCACTCTCCCTCTGTTCAAGTTTCATTGATTGCTTTAGGGACTCACCCAGAAATATTTTACTAGCTGAGAAAGCATCACTTTCTTCAATCTTCCTTCATCAAGCTCTACAAAAATGTTTGAAATATAGAATAACTAAACTGAATATGGTATAGTAATAGAAAGTTGGATGCACAGCCTTCCAATCTGATCCCACTCTGATGGCCACCAGAGACATCAGTCTGGATTTGATAGCATTCTCAGCAAATGATCTTGCTGGTTTGGGGATTCTCAGAATAGTAGTAATAGTCTGGTATACTGGAGGACAAGAAGTTTGGGAAGGTAATTTATTAAACTTTAGAAAAACATTTTCTTCAATATTTTTAGTTTTTTAAACTATCGGGTTTATTTTATGCTTCTTTTCTTTAAAAACCTTTCCCAACAATTCTCAACTCCTCAGAATTCACCTTTTATTCTACCCCATCCTATTAAACTAGTGCATTGTAAATAAATTATATTTAATTTAAACCCACTGGAATGTTTACAAAGTTTCTGTTGTTGGGTTGTTGCCTACCATGTATGTTATTGTAAGTTTTGCCAGTTGTTCTGCTTACATGCACTAGAATTCTGCATACTACTGACCTCATAGTATTTCATTCAGATAAATATTCACAAGATATTCCACACATCCAGTTTTAAAGCATCTTTTTAAAGATTTTTATTGGCTAGAATTTTATCAGTCTGTATCAAGTGTCCCCTCTACTTGAGTGTTTTATTATTACTGCTGCTTCCTGAACATTTAGGAATATATTCAACATGGCCTGGCCTCAATGCAAATTTTCAGAAGATCCCACTTTTGGCTTTATATCATACTAATCCTCTTTATTATTAAATGTCAGCTTTCTGTCACAATCAATTTCCAACATATATCAATGGCCCGTGCAAATGTTGTAGCTCAGGGAAATGTTCATTTGGCCCTGCTGGGCTTGAATTGATTTGCCTAATGGTTTACGAGATCTGTTTCAGAAAACATTCTTGTTATTGGCTCAGGATAACTGAGACAGCAGTCATTTAAATGCTTGCCATGTGATTCCTAGCACCATGTGGGGGAAGAGGCATCTGTAATTTCCAAAGATGCTGCTAAGCCCAGCATGGTTGCCCTTGCAATCTGCTGATACAGTCCAATAAAGCAATAACACTTTTGGAAAAGGTGAAGTAGGAGACAGAGAAAGTAGCATAAATACTTCCCAGGGTGCACTGGTGATTCCCATATAGCGGCATATTTATTTATTCAGCAATAAGTAAATACATAAATAAACAAAAGTAAAAGTTCTCTTGTCACAAGCGGTGACCTTATGTAACAATTAGCACAGAGTGCCAGTTCTTGTTGGCATAAGAAACAGAACCGGTGATCAATTGTTCAGATATAGTAATTTGTTAAGGAAGCTACAACTGGCTGGAGTCACGAAATGCATCACAACTAAAGCCAAACCAAGCATGTTACCCTGATTATACGAACCAATCCTTTGTCATGGTTCAGAACCATATATAGAAGGGATCCATAAAATCAATATGGTAGATCTGGCTGCTGTTTTGACTCTTTCAATTCTCTCTTTGGAGATCCCATTTTTATATTTTCAATGATTAAAAAAGAACACAGTCAGTACAGACTGCATAGGTGTCTGTAATTTCAATGGGCAGACAGGATAAACAGAAGAAGCTCCTAGACTCTTTGCCAACATTTTAAACAGTAGGGCATTTATATTATTTTCATCTCAAAACATGCCTACACAATTTATTCAAAAATGTCAGGAAATGTTCTATTGTCAATGAGATTCAGCAAGCAAGATGTTTATGCGCTGGATGACTTAGGAGAAAAACACTAGGCAGAATTGTAAATGGCAAGATTTATTTTGTATTTTTTTTTCAAACTCAGAGCATTGTAATAGGAAAAGAAACAGTTTCAAAAAGCTTTTTCCTTACAGTTTCCAAATAGCTTGCTTCAGATGCATTTTAGTTCCAGTGTGCTCCAGTGTGGTATATCTGGCTAGGATGAACAGATCAATCCTCAAATCCTTTAAAAAAGCAACTATGGTTGTCACTCAATTTGGTGTTTAATAATACCTTGCTTCAAATCTGCTTGGCTGGGACGACCTGCTTCCCTGAAGCCTCTGGAGCGCGAAAAATGGCCCAAAGTACAAACTGGAAGTCCGTTCCCAAATTTCCGGTTTGCGTGTTGGGTTGTTTTTCGCCCTTCGAAAGCTTTAGAGAAGTCTCTGGAGGGCAAAAAAATGGCTGAAAAAGAAGGTCGAAGTCAGCTGGAGCTGACAGGGCCTTGCATGCCCTAATAAATGGCTCTGCATACCACCTGTGGCACACGTGCCATAGGTTCGCCATCACGGATCTATGTTTTATGTTTTTAATTTTTTTGAATTTTGTAAGCTGCCCAGAATTTTTGGGAATGGATGGCCATAATAAATGTAAACAAATACAATTAATTCCTTCCTTCCGTCCTTCCTTCCTTCCTTCCTTCCTTCCTTCCTTCCTTCCTTCCTTCCTTCCTTCCTTCCTTCCTTCCTTCCTTGACTAATAAGAATAATAGGCACCTTGGTTGTGATCCCAAAACATCTGGACACCATTGACTAATGGTGACAAAAATCACCATTAGTCAATTGCAAAAGGCAACTTTACATCCTGCACCATCAAAGAACGATGTCTGATCCTTGGGAAGATAGTGGATAAAAATGCTAAATCCTATCTAATCATCTGTCTGACTATGAGTCCAACAACAATAATAAAAATAAGGTTTAGTATATTATATCAAATATTCAGGTTTCTGTGTATGAGAAAAAGACAAAAATATAAACCACACATACTGCTTCTTTATAACAACATTTCACAAATTAGGTAGCAGAACAAAATAAATCCTGCTTGTTGTGTTTCCTTAATTCTAATTTCACTGAAAAATCAAAGAATGCCTGTATTTGTCCTCTATGCATTTCGACAATAACCTTATGATATACTAAAGAAATTGTGGATGTGGCATATCTATATTCCCATCTGGACCTCGAGCAGGCCAAAATAGTGCCCTCAAGTCAGGACACTACACATCCTATTGGCCATGATGGTGGGAGAAATTTGGAAACTATAATCCTTGCAAGGAAGGCCCGGGTTTTATGAAAGGTGGCAGAAAACATATAAATGGCTTATAATATTTTTCTGCCTAATACAAACTTCACCTTTCAAAGATTATCACTTTAAGAAGTCTTTCAACCTCATTCAGAACCATGAGCCTTCATATGTTTCTCTTCTAATTACTACCAGAAGCCAGTTGCTATGTGTCAACTCAGTAGGATTGAATTCTGGAATACCGTATTTTTTGGACTATAAGACGCACCTTTTTTCCTCAAAAAAGAGGCTGAAAATATGTGTACATCTTATACATTGAATACAGCATTTTTGCCTCCCGAAGCCACGCCCCTTCACCAAAATAGCCATGCATAACCTTATGGAGGCTTTCAGAGAGCTCCTGGGGGCTGGGGAGGGCAGAAATGAGGAAAACATGGGCCATTTTGTTGCCCTCCCAGCCCCTAGTAGCACTCTATAAGCTTCCATAAGGCTATGCATGCAATTTTATTGACAAAAAAGGGTCCATTTTGTGAAAAACAGGCCATTTTTGCTCATTTTTGCCTCCCCAGCCCCCCAGGAGCACTTTGCAAGCCCCACCAAGGCTATGCATGCCTTTTTTTGACAAAAACAGGCCCATTTTCATGAAAAACAGGCTGTTTTTTGCTCATTTTTGCCCCACTCCTGCCCCCCAGGAGCACTCTGCAAGCCCCCACAAGGCTATTCGTTCCTTTTTTGGGGGAAAAAAGTGGGCCCGTTTGCACGAAAAACAGGGCGTTTTTGGGAGGTTTGCAGAGTACAAAACCTTTTTTTTTCCTTTTGGAAAGCTCTTTAACTAATTGATAAGAATTACATTGATCAAGTGCTGTGCCAGCAGAAACAAAGTCTTAGGTGCTGCAGATTGTCAGTGATTTCCTTCTCCAGCACATGAATAAATACATCTGGAAACATCTACCTACCTACCTACTCTCTCTCTCTCCCTACCTACCTACTGTATTTCTCTCTCTCTCTCTCCCTCTACCTACCTAC
The DNA here is from genome assembly GCF_051295495.1 of Thamnophis sirtalis. Taxonomy (NCBI): domain Eukaryota; kingdom Metazoa; phylum Chordata; class Lepidosauria; order Squamata; family Natricidae; genus Thamnophis; species Thamnophis sirtalis. The sequence goes on along the minus strand of NW_028261386.1, from coordinate 57,813,025 downwards.
TTTTTTAAAATTTGCCTCTTCAAAACCTTGGTGCGTCTTATACTCCTGTGTGTCTTATACGCTGAAAAATGTGGTACGTTGTCTCTTTACCCTAACACATTATATCCTTAATGTAGTTTTTTTTAAAAAATTAAATGGTGAAATAAGAAAGCATGATTTCTCCTGAAAAACTGATTTCAAGTAAAAAAAAGTGACACAAAGCATAAATGAAAATGAAAGTATTAGAAATAAGAGGGATGTACTTTATAAAATTCAGGTTGTAGGTGTTGAATTTGCTCAGACAACACAAATTACAATACATATTTACAATGTGTTAAGTTCCATATATTAATTTGATTTTTTTGTTAATTCTATCTTGGCCTACTTCTGACACCAAAAATATATCCTCAATATTTTAGACATACACATCTAATCTACACTTAACACAATATTTACTTCTGCTTTGCTTACACAGTAAAGAACCTTTGTGTGATAAAAGTAAAATGAAATGTAGAATCCATGCCCTTGGACAGGTCTGTACAAAATACACTCAGCTCATTTGGAAAGTACCAAAAAGGGAAAAGAGGCATCATAGAGAATTGTATTTACTTCACAACAGATTATTATGTAAACTCAGAGGTGGGATTCAGCCAGTTCACACCTATCCGGAAGAACCGGTTGTTAACTTTCTAAGCAGTTTGGAGAACCAATTATTGGAAGAAATCTCATTGTGGTTTTTTTTCCACTTTACAGAGTTAATCCTGTAAGGAAGGCAAGAAGGAAACATTCTGGTGTTGTTTCTAGCCTAATCTTTATTGCCCTGCTTACAGAAACTGCCTCTCTGGTTAACCCTTATTACATTGTAACAGCTAAGGTGATGCGCCCATCGACGTGAGTGACGTTGAGTTGGCCATACCCACCCAGTCACATGACCACCGATCCACACATATCCAGCTGGTCATTAGGACAGAGAAGCAGTTGTTAAATTATTTGAATCCACCATCGTGTAAACTTATTTGCAAACCCACATAATGACAGATTCTTAAATGCTAATTCTGAGCAATAAGGATAAGCCTGGCTAAGCATGATGTGATCTGGCCCACTGCAAGTTCCTTGTTGTCACATGAAATCTTTTAAGGGAAACACAGTGAAGAACTTCAATGCTTTATTTCCTTCTCCCCAGCACATGTTGCTTTGCTAAATATGGTGAAGTCTTCTAGGAAAAAGTAACATTTCTGGTGTGCACGTGGATCCCTTTCCATAAAGCCAAGTATGGGGGGGGGGGAGAATGAGGAACAGTATGCTTTGTACATTATGGTTGCATTTGATTCAGTTTTCAGAAATAAGGTGGAGGGAGGGAGAGAGAGGTTCTGTTTTGTTTCATCTTTAATTGGCCAAGGGAAATAAACAAGCTGTGGATGATTAGAGATGAGCAGATGGTAGTGTGTAAAGCAGACACAGGACATTTCTCTACTGCTGTGGTTCTCTCTTCTGCTGCTACAAGTCACAATTTTTCCTCTCTTTCTGCCACAGTAGGATCCCGATCTGTGGAAGGAGAATGAGTCACTTTCACATGTTCTAGCTGGATGTTTTTGGAGAAACTTAGCTTTTTTTTTTTTTTTTTTTTTGCCTGAAACTGACTTTCATCAAACATTAGTTGTACCTTTGGCTCACATTTTTGCTTACATCTAGAGAGAAAGTCCTTTGATTGCTAAGAAGAGATTTTCCAAGGGAGTTTGGAAGCTCATGTTATTTGACAAATTAGTTTGGGTACTTCTCTATTACCAGGACTATTTATTTTGCTAATCTGGCAAATAAATTCCTGTTATCAACAACTATGCTTTAGGAATTGTTGAGGGATTTAATTTTTGAAAATTTTGAATCAAACTAAAGTGATCTGCATTTACCTGGAACAGAGCTAATAGCATTATCAACTTTCTCCTTCCTTGCTTCAGGCTAGAAACAGAGCCATTGTGAGTTTTACTTCTGCCTTAGGCACAATGGATGACCTTGGACCAGTCATTCTCTCTTAGCCCCATGAAGAAGGCAATAGCAAGCCATCTCTGAAATCTTACTGTAGCGATTAGTCCAAGCAGTCACCAGTAGTTAACACTGACTTGAAAACACAAAAAGTGCTTCTATTACCTTATCCAAATAGTTATAGTTTTAGAAGGAAATACTTAAAGTTTAGTGTGGGCAGTAGACTGGTTTAGCTTTTTATGCTTTTCAGAACTGTGTCTCTCTTACTCATCTGCCAATAATTTGTAGGTAGTAGAAAAAACGTGAAGGGCAAATAAAGTAAAAGCAAAATGGATGAACCCTTAGCTCCCTTATTGATGTATTTTATGTGTTTATTCAGCATGTTCTGACCAGTTCTGGAGAACCGGTAGCGAAAATTTTGAGTAGTTTGGAGAACCAGTAAATACGACCTCTGACTGACTCCATTCCTATCTATTATTTGCCTCCTGAGTCCCAGCTGATCAGAACGAAATGGGGATTTTGCAGTAACCTTCCCTGGAGTGGGAAGGGAATGGAGATTTTACAGTATCCTTTCCCTGCCGTGTCCACCAAGCCACACCAGAGAACTGCCAGTAAAAAAATTTGAATCCCACCACTAGTGTGTATCCCACTCCAATAACAGCTATCTCTTCCTCAAAATATCAGTTTCTTCCAAGCAGAGAATTGTGTGCACAAATCTTGAATCAAGGATTCCTGTACACTCTATCCCAGGGGTGTCACCCATGGAGTGCTTAGATCTGGCCCACAGGCCCACCCTGCAATTAGCAAAGGACCAGCCCATTGCAAAAACAGGGAGAACCACCTGTGGCCCACCTGGGCTCCATTTTCAGCTGCAACGGCCTCCTGCAGCCTTCTGCCAATGAAAATGGAATCTGGGCAAGCCATGTATGGCCTCTCTGAGCTCCGTTTTCACTGGCAGAGGGCTACAGAAGGCTGTTGCAGCCTAAAACAGAATCTTGATGAGTGATGTCAAGCTGGTGACTCCCACCATGTCCACCCCCCTGGCCACATACACACACACTGCCCCCCCCAAAGGTCAAACACAACTCTGATGTGGCTCTCAGTGAAATCGAGTTCAACATCCCTGTTCTATCCCAAGTCTACTTTTCAAATCAGATTTGTCTGACAACTGAAACTTTCAACACACCAAGAAGCAGCACTATATACACATCTGAGAGTAACTTATGAAGTGGCTAAGAAAATAGTAACTAGATGTCTCCGATCCTAATCCTAGAAATGGCTTTGCTGAACAGTAGAGTTGGTCTTGCTTACAGCACAGGGATCTTTAATTTAAGGAGATGTGTGTGTTCATTGAAAGAAACATGGCAAGGCTTAAAACATCACCCAACATTAAAGAGCAACAGTGATGGAGAATGCATTTTGAAAGAGGCTCTTAACTCCTTCAGATGCCTTGCCCACATTTCCCTGCCAGTCTCCGGAAAGTTTTTCTCTTTGCCAAACTAGCTACTGAATCTCTTCTGTGTCAAGATGTCAAATTTCAGAGCAGTATTTTGATGAGCTTGCTTAACTGTTGCAAAGTGCCACAGCTGATGGGTGTATCTTTTCTCATCTGTCACCTGTCTCTACATGATTTTGTAGCCTCCATAGCTGTCATGGATCCCTGAAAACGTCTCCCCATGATCACTTCCCTTGCGATTTAATTGAATAAGAAAACCAGTGTGATGGGACTAGGGCTGTGAAGAACCAAATGCTAATAGAGCCGTTCAGCTGATAAATGTGCAAAGAGAGAAAGAAAGAGGATGTGAGTGTGTGAGACAGGCATATAAAAGTTACTGTATAGAATGGAAACATTCACAGCAGGTGGCAGCACCTGGCTGACCTTGAAAGACTTAAATGCATTGAACCTGGGTAGTACTTGTAGATTAGATTTTGTGATAGTGAAAAAAAATCTCTAAAGAAGACAAGTCACCAGAGTTATTATATAGTTTCCTATATATTGCTGCACTATTGTTGATTCCTATGTCTATGAAGTACTTTGTACCATGCTTATTGTGCAAAAATATGAACATGTGCAGAAGAGATATATTTTAAAACAGGGGTGTCAAACTCGTGTCATCACATGATGTATTGGGACTTTTTTCCCCTTTGCTAAACTGGGTGGGGGTGTGGCCAGCATGTGATGCATCCGGCCCACGGGCTGCGAGTTTGACACCCCTGATTTAAAGCAAGTTTTAGAAGCAAAAAGGATTGTTCTGTAGGATTTTATTTTATGTAATATGCAGGGAAATCCCAGCATGAAAACTTATAAGATGTAATAAGAGATGGATCTCACCTCAAGGTGGCTCCCAGGTGAAATAGATGAAGCAGCGAACTAATGAAGCAGATAGAAAAGTAGCAGGCTGGGACCTGATAAGTTATAAATGAATTACAAAATAAAAAGGCAGTTTTGTCTAGTGGTTAAGGCACCAGGCTAGAAACGACAAGACCGTGAGTTCTAATCTCACTTTAGGGATGAAAGCCAGCTGGGTGACTTTGGACCAGTTAGTCTCTCTCAGCCCAACTCACCTCATACATTTGTTGTTGAGGAGAAAATAGAAAGATGAAAGTATTGGGTGTGTTTGCCACCTTAAGTTATTTAAAAAAGATAATAAAGGGATTAAAAAAATATTTTACAATGTGGAAGTATTTTGGAATTGTCACATAAGATGAGATGCTGGACATAGTGGATTTCCAGTCTAGATGCTTCTGGAATTTAAACTCAGCCTAGTTAACTTGCCTTTATGTTGGGAGGTGTGTGTTTGTGCATACATGTGAAAGTGAGCTTTCAGTTCAGAAAATGAATATATGTTTACTAGCAGCATTTGGATCTGTAAGTCGTAAATCACCAGATAAGAATGATCAATCAGAATCACTGGAACTATAGTAAAGAGCGTCTGTATAACCCATAATGTAACAAAAATAACAGGGATATATTTATATACCCTCAAGAGCTGAGCACAAATAAAGGGAGACTTTACTTTTAGGGAAAAATTTGACTTTTTCTCCCTGTTCCACACACTGGCATTTGGATTCATCCAGTAAAATTCAGGTCCAGAGATTTAGGATCAATTTAAATGGTAAATCCTGCTAGCCAGACTAAATATCCATTCAGTCCAAAGTTCTATTCTACACAATGGCCAGTTGGGTCCTTTCAGGAAGTTCTGAAATATGTAGCTTGAATAGGATTGGTATTTAACAGTGGAACTCACTGCCACCAGATATGATGGCTACAAATTTAGACAGATAGGAAATGACAAATTAATGGAGAAATAAATCACCAATAACTACTAATTCTTGACCTTACATTACATGTGATTTTCTGAATCACAGACCACGTACTGTAGCTTAAAGTTTTGTCTTAGAATAATACCTTGCACAATGTGTAATATTGGCTTTTTTAGTCCAGGTTCTGAATCGATCCAGGATTGCATTTGTGATGATTATTTATTTACTATTCATGGGATGAAGTGGGAGAGAAAATAATACTTAAAAAAAACCAGAAGTCCCTCATTCAGTTTCTGTGTACGTGATTCCTCACTCAATACAAAGTCATTTTAGGGTCAACAAGGTAGCACCATGCATAGTGTTATTAAAGTGTTATTAAAGTTTGTTATTCTGTGAAGTGTTGGAGAAAGCTTTGAAAATCTGTCTGGAGCTGTTCCCAATAATCTCACTTTCCACTCTGCTTCTCTGGTTAACCTTGCTGACACAAAAACAACAATAATAACAACAAATGTAGCCTGGAGGAAACAGTGCTAGCTTTTTTCTTCACTTTCTAGTGGCATTTTGCTGAAGAGTTTTTTGTAAGGATCTTTGATGTCCATTACTCTCTCTGCAAGGATTCCCACAGAGAGAAAGAAAGCTCATAGAAGTGAGTTTCCATAGAGAGAGAGATGGGTAGCGTTACGTAGTGCCCTTCCCAACACTGAAACCAGCAGGGAGAGAATAGCAAGAACTATGAATATAACAGAAAATTCTTTCACTCTCTCTTTGTATGTCTGATGGTCCACCTGCTTTTCTTAAAAGCATGGCAGTATTGTTTTCCGCATAGCAATCTAGTTGACAGCTTGACTGTCAATTCTATGCCCCTTGTGGCAGTAATGGTATCCTATTTTCTTCACTTCGCTTTGCTTACATGCAGCAGCTCTAGGCATGTGCAGAACCTGCGTGCTTTCACAGAAGGTCCTTGATGACAGCTGGATGGGTGGGTGGGTGGAGCCTTGCACCACTGCCACTACCGGTTTGCCCAAATTGGGGTGAACCAACAGAATACCACCTCTGCCTTGTAGCCTATTTAACATTCCTACTTCAAAGAATGCCTTCTGGCCACAGATTGTCTTATTTTGTTCTGAGTTGTAATGTGTACGTTCTGAGCAGAGCTAATAAGCTTATAGACAAAGTAGTTCAATTAAGAACTGGTTATATCGAACGAATCAGGGAATCTGATGTACTTATCTGAATGCTGACTCTTTATATTCACATGCACATTTATCTTATTATTGCATATTCTTTTATCTATTTTACGCTGGAATATTTTATTTCCTTCAATATGCTCATAAGATTAATCAGTTAATAAGCCACTATTGCTAGAACACATAACTGTACCAGAGATTTGCAAATAGGTGCCACACAGAGCACATCACATTAATTTTACAAGAGTTTCTTTGGCACCTAATGTGAAATACTAGTATTGCCCTTTCAAACTCTGACAAAGGTAGGTTTTAGATACCTGAAGGGTCATTCAGAGGAGCCCAGGGGAGTACTCAAATCTTCTATTGTGAATACTGGAAAGAATTAAAGACAATGCAGACTAGAGTTTTGTCATCAATGGAAGAGACACAGCAACTTCTGGTGTGACTTACTTGTTCAGAAGGTGGCTCCAGCATTTTGCTGTACATTTTTAACCATGTTGTGTTTTAGTACTAGTTCTTATTGATTTCTTTCTGTCAGCAATTTTCTTGGCATGTTGATGGATTACTTCTAATTTTTTATCTTGCTATAAGATTCTAAATTTTCTTTTTTTTCTTGTTAAACTTTAATGATTATTAGATGCCTTGCACTTTTTTCCTTAAAGGAAAAGCAAAGTACAGATACTTAAATATAAGTACTGAATGAATAAAGATTAGCCATTTCATGAATTGCTAAACAGTGGGTTTAAAAAAAGCTGATCAAGATATAAGCCAAGAAAACATGCTAAGTTGAGTATGAAATTATATTTTGTCTAGAGAATAGTCAAATGTGGATTAAGAAACATATTTAGGCATAATTTCTATCTCACTGAGGCTTTAAACCCACAATATTCATTGTAAAGTAGTAGAATGACACAAAAGGAGATATTCCTTGAGTGTAAGATAACAATTAGTGGAATTATGGCATCATTGGGGAAATGGACCTGTTTTAGTTATGATCTTCCATAGTTCCATGCATATAAACTACTAGAAATTCAGATTGTATTCCTGTCTACAGTGCAAATATGTAATTTCTAAAAAAAACAAAAAACTTCTTAATCAAGCTATAAGGTAAAAGTACCCCTAGCACATAAGTGCTAGTCATTCCCGACCCTAGGGGGCGGTGTTCATCTCTGTTTCAAAACCAAGAACCAGCACTGTTTGAAGATGTCTCCATGGTCATATGATCAGCCGAAGGCGCACGGAACGCTGTTACCTTCCCACCAAAGTTGGTTCCTATTTTTCTACTTGCATTTTTACATGCTTTCACACTGCTAGGTTGGCAGAAGCTGGGACAAGTAACAGGAGCTCACTCCATCAAGATATATCTGGGTATAATTCAAGGAGTTAGTTGTCACCTTCACATCCCTCCATAGCTCTGGACCTGGATATCTGCAGGACATCCTTCTCTCCATCATCTTTGTCTGTCCGGTGAGTTCTAGAAGAGGACTTTCTCCCTGTATCCATCTCTTAAAGAATGTCATCTGCAGAGATCCAGACTAAGGGCATTCTGTTGCTATTCTTCTTTTCTGAATCATTGTTATTAATGTTCCCCTAACATCGGTCCATGTTAGGTTATTATTTATTTATTTAGCTAGCATATGGTGATGTTACATTAGCCAGAAGGCTATAATGCTAATACAGAGTAGCAATTGGCTGTCTAAGACTGCTAGCTTGTTTTGTTCACACTTGTATGCTTTCCAAGGTACACCACAGGGGGTGAGCTAGCTCTGCACCAGGAAGAAAGTCGAATGGCACACTGCAGCATCATCCAGGGCTTTGTTCCCTCCACCCAAGTTGCTTTGCGAATGGGAAAGGTGCAGCACCAACAAGGTTCGTGCCATCTGCATGAAGCACCAGCTCGTCTTCCCACTAAAGTGGTACCTATTTATCTACTTGCATATGACATAATTTCAAGCAGCTAGGTGGGCAGAAGCTGATGCAACTGATGGGAGCTCACCTCACCACATAGTACTAGAATTTGAACTGCTGGAACAAAGACCACCTCCAACGTTATTAAGCCACTGAGCCACTGCACCTCAATTATTAAATTATTAAGACCTGGTAATTTCTGCAGGTCATTGGAGGCTGAAGAGGTTAGGGTTAGGGTTAGGAGGTTGGTCTTATGATTCTTCTTTGGTGCATGGACTTTTATTACGCTGTCATTTTATTATAATAAAATCCCAATTGAATGCATTGTTTATTTTGAAATACATATTATAAATATATAGTGTTATATTGTTAAAATCAGTGTTTTTGAGGTCTGGAAATCACTCAGAGCCAGACATGATTGGAACTGCATATTAGCCTCATAAAATAAAATAAATGGAAACAACTTTGTACTTATTAAATAAAGGATTGGATGGATTTGATAACTTCCTTTCATGTACTTAAATGTCATTTATGTTGATTAACTTTTAACTTTAGGGCCTAATAATAAACAAGTAGATTTCCAGATGGCAAAAATAATAAACCTAGATAATGATGTATTACAGTTTAAGCATACTACAGACCCCAACTTTTTGATTTTTTAAATAATAATTAATCTCTGGTGAGTTTCCATGACAATAATGAGCAAGACCTAATAATCTATGCAAACAAATCTGGATATAAGACATGAAAATCGTATCATCAGCACAAAGTAATAAAACAAGTCTTCTATCACATATTTTGACAGGAGAGAAATACAGTAATACCATTTATAAATAAATTGGAGAGGTGGAAGGACACAATCATATTTACAACTAAATGCGAATGGAATGTTGTCAAACAGATCATTAAATGAAAGCTTCACTTTTGTATTAGAATATGAATACCCTGTTTTCCCCAAAACAAGACCTCCACAGATAATAAGCCCAATCGGGCTTTTGAGCACATGTGCTAAAATAAGCCCTCTCCCAAAAATAAGCCCTCCCTGAAAATATTGAAGCACAGTAGCAGCCATGAGGTGATCACACTCACCGCCTTCTGCACCTCAAAAATAATAAGACCTCCTGAAAATAAGGCCAAGTGCTTATTTCAGGAATCAAAAGAAAATAAGACCCTGTCTTATTTTTGGGGAAACACAGTATAACTGTTTCATTAAAACTAAGAAGTACTAATCAATAGTAGAATAGGGAATTTAATTCAGTCCTATTGCTGGCAATGGCATCAAACACACCACGAAAAACAATGCCACACAACGTTTTGCTACACTTTGCATTATTCTTTGTCTTCCTAGCATTTCCCCTGCAAGTTCAGGGTCTGCTTTTGTCAGATCAACTGCGGGTTGTTGATTCATGTGCTTGCGATAGGAATTGACCATCTTGTCACCTGAGCCAGTTTTAATCAGGTGAGTTAGTGTGAACAAATGGTCTGATGTTGAATACCAGCTCTGAAATCAATTTGTTCTTTCAAAATAATTTTACATATAATCCAAACCTACATTTTGTGAAATAAAAGATTGTGGTCTTGAAACTCTGCTGGGAAACCACCATTGCTCCCTTTTGTGTGAAACAGGAGGCCAAGGATTATATCCAATGAAAGCAATACGTGGTTGAATAAATTATGTAAAATTAATGCATGAAATGTGGCTGTCAAATTGAATATCTGAGGATTCGGGACTCTGCTCTTTCTATAAATTTTATTTACCACCTTCCAGAAACTGACCCATATATCTGAAGATTATCCCATTCTTCGAGCTATTCCAAAGATATTTTGAAATGATACCTTCCTTAGAACAAGCAATGCCTTACATTCTTTTTTTTCATTTCTGAAAACTCAGATCATCATAGAAAGAAAGAAAATCTTTCTCAATATTTCATATACAAAGTGAGCCCACACAACTCAGACAGAAATGGGGACCATAGCCAATGATAGCATTAACATTTTCTCTAGTTTTTGCTTATGATAACAGGAATTCCCATGCCATGTAGCAAAACACCACCCAGATAACTTCTACAAGTAGCACTGTAATAAGAGTATTGATAGCAAAAAAGAACAAATGTACTGTAGCTCAAAGGCTAAAAACGATTGAACGACTTGGACATGAATTTCTTTCCTTTCATCTTTTCCTTGACTTGTAACTAAATGGAAGACAAAGGCAAACATTATCTTGCAGGCCAAGTTTAAAGAGAGTTCAAATTTCAAGGGATCTTTTCTGTGTTCCGAAGAGACTCAAAAAGTGGAGGAAAGAAAAGTAAATTCTCTTAAAGCAAAATAAAAGCTGCTCTCTGCCCGGTTCTCTTTCTTTCCCTTTCCCTTCCTCAATAATACATATTATTAACTAATGCTACCATATGTGGCCAACAGAAATTAAGAGTTGGAGTTTTCTTTATCTCTTTGCAATCTAAATTTATCTGATTTGATCCTTCAATTTATATGGTCACTCACTCATCAAGCAATTCTTAGTAGCCCTATATTGGCTAATGGTCACTTCATAACTTTAAGTAACATTAAGCAAATTAACACAATTTTATATACTCTCTGCTTGTCATCATCTGATAATTAATTTCTTTAAAGAGAACTTGATCATCCATCCTGGATCATTTAACCAGTAGTTTCTCTCACAAAAAGATGAGACTGGCACAGCTTGCCACAATTCATAATAATATGAACGGCTGCTAATTTCATACCCGACTGGTATCCTTAAAATACGTCAGGCTATATATTCTGCTGTCTGTAGCCAAAATGCCTCAAGATGATGATAATTAACATGTTTGGAAAGAAGGGCTGTCTTAAGGGTTAGCTGCAGACAGCGTCTCCTTTTAAAAGCCCATGTATATTTCCTTAGAAATGTCATAGCACTTAATTGACTTCACTTACGGCTTATGATTTCATGACAGGGAAAACTAAAAAGCCAAATAACTTTGTCTTCCATGACATGACATGACCTGTTAACCAAAGCATAAAGCGTATTGCATCAAACCAAACTGGAAATGCCAGGCCAGGCCCAAGAAAAATGTAGAACAATTCAGCCCGAGTTCACTTCTTTGTTTACTTACACCAATAGACAGAATCTTGCCAAACTAAACCTTTACTATTCCCACGGATTGTGGGTTGTGCAAACTGCACCTTGGAGCTAGGTGATGGGGGGATCTTGAAATAAATACTAAATTTTAAACTACAGTGTTTAAATAATATATAAATAAATAGAAACAAGGAGCAATGCATACATCTGGAAATAAAAGAAAATCAGCTGTTGTCTCATTGGCAATCATACTGATCATTGAATATTTGACTTGCCCTTGAAATGCAATGAAAGGTATTTGGGAATGAATTTTCATAGTTTTGGTCCCTCAATAATTGGTCCCTCCTTAATAATTGGAGCAATTTATTTGAAGAAATCAAATCCCAAACTTTTCCCTGCAATTTTGTGGCTGCAGAAACAGAATCCAATGCATATCTAGCATGAAATATTGATCCCCTACAACTAAATAAAATAAAAGAAAGTTCTCCAGAACTTTTTTTTACAAAAATCGTTATGTTGATAGTAACATATAGGATCTTCTCCCCAAACTATTTAACTTTGTAGGCATGCATAGTACATATGGAGGCTTATGCTCTCTGAATTAAGTGTATATTTTAATCATGTTTTTTATACCACCAGATAACCTGGATTCTCTGGTTGGGCTACATACTTACTTAAAACATGTATTAATCAATGGCATGGCCAGAATATAAACATATATATAAAAGCCACTTCCTCAGTTATTTAATCATAAACATTTAATCATAAAAATGCCTACGAGAGGTAAGCTGTTATGTTTAGAGGTTGACTTCTGACCACAAATGGGGCCAGAATTTCCATTTTAGGTCATAAGTCACTTTTTTCAGTATTATTGTAACTTTGAATAGTCCCCAAACTTATCTATCTATCTATCTATCTATCTATCTATCTATCTATCTATCTATCTATCTATCTATCTATCTATCTATCTATCTATCTATCTATCTATCTAGTCAAGCATGTATAAGATAACAGATCTAACTATAAACATGGACATAAACAAGGGAAATGAATACAAATAAATGGGGACAGTAGGACAGGGACGGAATGCACACTGGTGCACTTATGCACGCCCCATTTATGGACCTCTTAGGAATGGGGTGAAGTCCACGGTAGACAGTTTAAGGTTGAAGCTGTGAGGCTTTGAGCATGTAACAATGGAATCAGGTAGAGCATTCCAGGCATTGACCACTCTGTTGTTGTTGTTGTTGTTGTTGTTGTTGTATGGTTGTACAGAACTGTATTGGATGAAGAAAGCATGAGCAGTGGGTTTACGTACAGTATTTTTCTGCCTCTCTCTTTCCACTTTCTTTTCATCATCTCCACAAGAAATATGAATGAAAGCAGCACCGCAGATCTTCAGAAGCAGTTGATGAACCGAAGCCTCATTTGCTTTGTCTTCCTAACAGACCAAAGCTGGGCACCGAGCTTATACCACAGATAAAGATGAGTAACTACATAATGAGGTTAAACTATTCATTAAACTAATTGCATGTTAATTAAGTCAAGTATGCAATTAGGGAGCCATTGAGCTCCGTCTGTGTGTGCAAATAGGAGTGAGAATGAGCATATCGGAAACCAAGTGATAGGGCAGCGATAACACCATTTAGAAGGGTTACATTGTGGGTTATCATTCCTGGCACAATTATCAGAAAGATGCACTCTGGGTTCAGCTTTGCAGAAACATCAGACAAGGTAATAAATCTTAGTCAGGGCTGTGTCACTCCAGACTGAGAGCTGAAATTCACATGGGATACACATTTCAACATATAGCAGAGATGTTTCGAGGACTAGTGGCTGCCTTAGGAATGAGGCTTGCTCAGAAGGGGAAATCCCTGCTGGAATTGAAATGGATTGAGTTTCCAAACCCCAGCCATTCCCTGACTGTAATTGCAGCTTTCCTCTAGACATGCTTGAAAGTCAGTGACTCTGGGATTGGCAATGCGCACAAAGGCTGGCTTCGTACACTAGACAATGTTGTTTCTGTGGTTTGAGCTTCATTATCAGCAGGGTTCACATTGTTAAGAAGGCCTGAGAGGGCAACACTTTCACTTTTGGAGCCTGGAGGCTATAGTTCTCTTTTGAAAATGGTTTGGATTCCAGTCCAACCTCCCCTCCTCTACCCAAGCACCCCCCCCCCCCAGGCAGCAGCAACCACACAATCACACCATTTAACCTTCTTTCCAATCTTAAATCTTGTTTTATTCATCAGTTCTAGTTGATCCTGTACTTCCATATTTTTGTTAGTATCTTTGCCTTCTGTTTATTAATCTTAAGACTTGTAAATGCACAAAATTATTTTTGTTTTCCTATTAATGTCTCAATTCCCCATGAAAGAATCTTCTAAAGCCAACACTAAATAATCTGCAAAAGCCCTTAATTTATACGTCTCTCTATTAATCTTTATCCCTACAATCCTCTCATCTGGTATTATGTCTCTATTCAGCATTTCTAAGAACTAAAATGAACTAAAATAAGAGGAGGAAATGAGCATCATTGTCTTGTTCCTTTTGTATGTTGTAGGTTTTGCTAAATCTCCATTAATCCTTATTTGTGCTTTCAGTGAAATGTAAATTGATCTTACTTGTTTTATAAAATTCTCCTAAAATTTATATCTTCCAAAACCTTGAACATGAAAGCCGTCTTCAAATTGTCAAAGGCCTTCTCTGCATCTAGGAAAATCAATGTGGCTTGTTTTTCATTATGTTGTCCAAATATTTCAAAATGTCTAACACATCACTCTTTAACTGTTTTTAGGTAAAAACTCACGTTGATCCTCATGAATAAATTCGTGCAAAATTATTTTCAGTCTATCAGCCGGAACTGTTGTGAACAACTTGTAGTCATTATTCAATACTGATAAAGATTTATAATTTCTTGTTAAAATCAAATCTTGACCCTCCGTAAGTGTTAGTGCTATATCATCCTCTTTCCAGCTCACTGGCAACTTTTCTCCCTGTTAGGTATAGTTCATCATATTTTGTTGAAACTGTAAAACGTTTTTCCCTCAAAACATTTATAATACAAACCTGATACTCCATCTGGTTCAGGCACCTTTCTTAGTTTAACCTTTAACAGTGTTACCAAATTTTGGTGGCATCATGTGGGAGTATTCTGAAGCTACAAAAATGGATCTGAAGTATGCTAGGGACTGCTCACTTCTGTGCTAAGGCTTAACTTATTAAAAATATTAGATAATGGTTTTCTCATATAATGCTAAGATGGGAATAATCAACTTCCATTGCTTTGGGAACTACACCAGGCTTAGCTTAGTGGGCTGGGTGTGGTGTTTCAAAATTGGGCATTTATGACTCATCACAGAGGACAGAGTGCGTGGCCCACAAAACATCTTTTCTGCAATGTGAGAACCTCCCAAAACTGATGGGACAAACATGTCCAGCCTTCTAAAAACTGATGCATTTTCCCATCCAGTCTAGAGAGAGTCTGAGGCTGAAAAATGAATTTCTGACTACCTGTGGACTTGGTGCCACTCTGCGCTGATCCATCAACCCTAATTTACAAACCACAATGGCAGAATTGTCATACTGTGCTGAGCCAAACTCAAACAAATCATGCAATGGTTTGGTGCAATGTGGAAACCCAGCTATGTTCTGGCTATAAACATGAATCCATTTTATCTCCTATTTTTTCTACTTGTCGAAAGAGAGCGGAGAAAAAAAATGGAACTGCTCAGTTTGAACACTTATAGCCTGATGATTCTGATCTGAGCCAATGGGAGCTCCATAAAGTTTAATTATAAAGTGGGGAAGAGTTGTAAAGGAAAAGACAATTTCTCTAAATCCAAAATATCAAAAGACTTTAAACTGAAAGAGGACAATTTATTGTTCCATTTAAACATCGAGTGACAGAGCCACAGAGGACAGATTTGCTAATAAATACCTCTTCAAAAAAGAAGAAAATCTGAGCTGACATAATTACAGCCAAGGCTGTGAAAGGCAGTACAGGGGAAGAGCCTAAATATTTCATGATAAAATTCATTAATAATGAAACATAAGAACTAAATTACATAACTGCCACCTTAAGTTAAATAATACTTTTTCCGCAGAGGGAAAGGCAGATGGGATGAATACCACAGCCAAGTCTTTTAGTTTAACACATGAATAATTTTGGCAAACAAAAATGCAGGATTGAATGGAGGGAGAGATTAACAAAAACAGTAAGATTTTTATGAAGGAAGTATGAATGCTAACACTGGTGATCAACTCGTTATCTTTTCTTTGAAAATCGGTAGAAGAATTTTCTCCCGACTGTGTTCCTTACTGTGATAATTGCATGAAGAAAAAAGAAACTAGACAATTATCATACAGTGTTAAAATTTCTTTGTATTCAGTGAATCTTAACTTTTTCTGCATGTTGTTTTTTTCTTTCCAGATTTCAGATCTTATTTTGTTTCTTAATTAAGAATATGCAGAATTGCCTTCTTGTTACAAGCGCAGTGGCCTAGAGATAGATTTCCAAAGAATCCCATTACCCATCTTGAATCCTGAATCAGATAATTGAACAAGCATCTTCCCCAACATTCCCAAGATTTTCCCAATTCAATTAAGAATTCAATTGGCAATCCAAAGTTACTATCCTGAAATTCATATTTCATCTGTACCTGCCTTTCACAACAATGGATGAAGAGTCCAACTGTGTTTGACTCCATTAAGGCTCTAAGTTGTGGTGAATAACAGAATAACAGAGTTGTAAAGGACTTTGGAGGTCTTCTAGTCCAAACCTCTGCTCAAGCAGGAAACCCTGCTTCAGCAGAGATTTCCTGCTTGAAACCTCTCAGGTTTCTGGAGGCAAATTGTTCCAATGATTAATTGTTCTAAATGTCAGGAAATTTCTCCTTAGTTCTAGGTTGGTTCTTTCCTTGATTAGATTTCACCCATTGCTTCTTGTCCTGCCTTCAAGTGCTTTGGAGAACAGGTTGATTCCCCTGGTCTTCTTGGTAGCAGCCCTTTGCATATTGGAACACTGCTATCATGTCACCCCTGACCTGATCCTTCTTTTCATTAAACTAGACATACTAATTCCTGCAACTGTTCTTCACATGTTTTAACCTCCAGTACCCTAATAATCTTTGTTGCTCTTCTCTGCACTCTTTCTAGAGTCTCAATACCCTTTTTTATATTGTGAAGACCCAAACTGGATGCAGTATTCTAAGTGTGGTCTTAACAAGGCATTATAACTCTTCATGTAATCTTGATTCTATCCCTATGTTAATACACCTAGACTTGCGCTGGCTTCTTTGGCAACTGCAACACAATAAAACTCGTGATTTGTTATAGACATTTAGTCTAATGGACTTCACTATAGGAACAACTTGGAGTCTGCAAGGTTATACATGAAATAAAATTTTGGGCAATTTTTTAAGGACTCACCTATATAAGTTTTGAATCTTTCTTTCTCCCAGTAAAAACTTTAATCTAACATTAGAAATACACTTGGTGGATATCAACTAAAATAGCTTTGGAATAAAGATGCAGGACATTCCATCTGCAACCTTTTCTTTATCTGCAGAATGACCAAACATGCTCTCCTTCAAAATAGCTATGTGGTCATTAGAGTAGAAGGATCAGTTGGAAACTGTTACTTCACCCTACTACTGATTAGAAGCTTCTGCCAGGGGCAGTGAAGAGTATTTTGTTGGACACTTTGGTAAGGAGTATCTGCTACTCCAAATAAGCACACAAGTCCTAGAGAAAGCAGTGATGTAATGCAGCTTTTCAAAGACACAGACTTTCAAATTCTATAGGCACTTTCAGCAAAAAATCACTGCTTTGCCTTGAGCGGTATTTCTGTAGCAACTGAAATCCCTTTGCCCTTCACTATACACAGAAGGAAAGGAAAATATAACCAATGACCAACAATTTTTGCAGCCTTGTTTAAAAGAGGGAGAAAAACCTAGAAGACACTGGCAATTCCACCCTTGCATGCTCTGATAAGGGTTGAGAGGGAGAGCTGCAAAAAAGTGAAATTCATACATGGCTGATACATGGCTGGGAGGATGCCAGGCAACAGTCCACTCTGATGGGAGTGCTGAGTCACAGCATTAAGAAGGAAGGAGGAAAGGAACCTTGGTTAGAATTCTCAGTAGTCTGAGTCAGCATTGCTAATCCTGAGAATGCAAAATTTTACTCATTAAATGTGGAGGGCAATCATTTTGCTGCCCCTCCCCCCATTTAGACCTTTGATCAGCCTTTGTCCATCTTGACAACATTAAGATGTGTGGACTTCCAAGAATTCCCCAGCCCATATATCTTAAAGTTGCAAAGGTTAAGAAACACTGCCCCAAAGTACATCTATGCATGTCTATTCAGCTATAGAGGGAAGCAGTGGCTCAGTGGCTAAGAGCTTGTTGATCAGAAAGGTTGGCAGAAAGGTTCAGCGGTTCAAATCCCTAGCACCGCGTAACAGAGTGAGCTCCCATTACTTGTACCAGCTTCTGCCAACCTAGCAGTTTGAAGGCATGGAAAAATGCAAGTAGAAAAATAGGGACCACTTTGGTGGGAAGATAACAGTGTTCCATGTGCCTTCGGATTTAATCATGCCAGTCGGAGATGTCTTCAGACAGCACTGGCTCTTCAGTTTTGAACGAGTAGCACATATGTGCAAGGGGAATCTTTACCTTTACCTTATTCAGATATAAGACTTTGAAGTAAGAAGAGCTAAGATGTTGGCTGCTTTTTAAAAAAGCCCTACATGGCTTGCTCACCCCACTCAGGCCAGTGAAACAGATCCTGTCTATTAAAGAACTGAAGCAGGGCAGGGCCAAGGAGAAGAACCTTTTTTGCTGTGATCCCATCCCTGTGGAGGAGCATTCCACCAACAGACACGAGAACTGCCTCACTTCCTTTTGACCTTCCAGAAGGGTAGTAAAGCCTGCCTTTGCCAGTTAGTCTAGGACTCTAAAGGGGATGCTCACCACTGGAGCTGACTGATGAGATAAGAAGATCTCATCCCTATTTCGTCCATCTCTTAGCTCTCTTAGTTTTAGTTTTAGTGCAGTTTTTAATAATATTTTAATCTGTTTACTGTTGATGTTTAATGACTTTTTTTTACTTGTTCTATAACTTTTAAGCTGCCCAGAGTCACTATGTAGGAGGAGATAAAAATTAATAAAGGATTAAATAAGTAATCAAGACTCACTACATTCTGTAAAAAGTAGCCCCTAATAAGAATTTTAACTCAGTAAACTGTATACACCTATATATTATTTTCATTTAGAAATAAGCTTGATTTTTTTTGTTTCAGTTGCTAAGTCACGTCTCAAGACCTCTTGGACCACAGCATGCCAGGTCCCTTTGTTCTTGGCTGTTTCCCAGAGTCTCCCCAAATTCATCTCCAGCCTAATTTTTAGCCCTGGCTAAAGTGTTAAATCATTTGTTCCCTTAGCGACTGTCTGGGTGCAGCTGACCTCAGAGCCAGTGTTAAAAATTACTGTGAACTTGCAGTTTGGTTCATACCTAGCTGGCGCCTAATCAGCCTCTATATCCAGACCAGGGCAAGCACATCAGCCACGCAGTTCAACTACAACAATACAGTACGACTTGATGTATATTTATTAGTCAGCAAACATCAGAAAAGTGTTAACTGGCAAAATGAGACAAGCCAAAAGCCAAACAAGAATAGGGATAGAGAAAAAGATGAAAAACTAGCAATAAATTATATCAAGGTTTTCACATTTTTTTCAGGCCAAAGAACCAGTTAGCTAAAAACAAATCCTGCAACCCCTTATCAAGAGGCAAAGCATTAATGATAGAAAATTGGCAATACAAGGAAAGGTCAACTGTTTACTGTAAATGCAAAAATAATATGTCCAGGGTATGAAAAAATAAAATTGGAATTTCACCATTGTTTGGAAGATTAATGTTTTAACCAAACAAATCAATATTCAGGACTAGGATGTGGTTGTTTTTCCTCAGATAAAATTTAATATTTTTGAACAATTCAAGTTGCTTGTAAGAAAAATAATCTTTTGCATTTAGCCAATTTCTATATTTTGTGGCTTTCCCAGAAATCTTCTTGCAAATGACTAATATATTTATTTTCTCAAATCTAGTGCCATAAGAAACATTAGCAGTATCAGCAACCCTGGAATTTGTTTCACTTTTTTTGGCTATGTTTTGATACTGGATTAGTTTGTAGTCAACAAGTTATATCTGAAAAAATGTTGAGATTGTATAAATATCGTAATTAAAAAAATAAAAATAATATGCTGACGGGTATATATGTAGAATGAATGTTGACGCCATGACTCCCTCCCCCCCCCCAAATTGTGGATGCCTGGCTGAAGTCCCTGAAACACCCATCTTCCCTTTTCCCTTTTGCCAACACAGTTTTTAGTATGGCCACAATTCAGCCCAATGTTACTAAGTGAAACATTTGTTAAAACATTTGTTTTTCCCCATTTTAAGAACTTTCTTGTCACAGTTGTTAAGCAAATCACTACAGTTGTTATTTTAGTCACACAGTTGCTAAGTAAATCTAGCTTCCCCATTGACTTTTCTTGTCAGAAGGTCGCAAAAGTGGGTGACATGACCCCGGGGCACTTCAATATGTCATAAATGACACTGTCATAAATATGAACCAGTTGCCATGCGTCTGAATGTTGATCACTTGATCGTGGAGATGCTGCAGTGGTCGTAAGTGTGTGTCCATTTTTTTCACTGCTGTTGTAACTTTGAACGATCACTAAATGAACTGTAAATCAAGGAGTACCTGTATTTATTTGTGAGAAAGTTCTACTCTGAAGGGATTTGAAGTACATGTGCATTGTAGCTAAGCAGCACAATCCTAAGATTCTTTATTAATTTCTGCACAGTTTAGTAGTGGTTATTTACACATCCCATAGATCTGCACAGAATCAATGGTGGGAAAAGAAGGGAGGTGGGGTGTTAGGGGGGAGGGGGATATATATAGTATGTGTTAGATTTTAAAGTAACGTGATTGCACTTGTATACTGTTGCTCTTTAATTCCACTGTAAAAGTAGGATAAGCTGAATATATTAATAGATAGTAGAAATATACTGAAGGGAGGAGTAGAGGGATAGAAGAAAGAGGGGTAGAGAGGGTGGGAGAGAGGACTGGAGGGAGGGTGAGAAGGAAGGGAGGGAGTGTACCGGGAGAGGGGAGTGGTAGAGGAGGAGGGGAAGTAGGGTAGAGGGGAATGATGGAGGGAAGATGGAAAGTTGGAGGGGGGCGAAAGAAAGGGTGTATGGAGGGTCGAAGAGGTACATTGGGTTTCTATTTTGGGGGGTTTTGTTGACAAGAGGAATGGCTGTGTTTATTGTTTAATGTTATATGACCCCGGTTATGCACAGTATATATGTGACTGTATGAAAATGAAAATGGAAAATAAAAAACACATTTACAGAAAAAAAAAAGAATCAATGGTGGGTTTCAAATTTTTTTAGAACCTCTTCTGTAGATGTGGCTTGCTTTGTGGGAGTGGCTTGGCAGTCATGTGACTGGGTGGGTGTGGCCAACTTGTAAAATGTGGTGAAACTCACTTAACAACACTCTTGCTTAGCAAAAAAATGTTGGCACAGAAACTCTGGCATTTGAAGCACACAAGTCTTAAAGCTGTCAAGTTACAAGACCCTTGCACCCCTAACCCTTTAGGAAAAACCCCCCAGGGGTGTTCAAGCTTGACAGCTTTAAGACTTGTGGACTTCAACTCCCAGAATTCCTCCTCTCGCTCTTCATCTTGATGATGTGTGGACAGGTGGGGGGAGGGAGCTGCAACCGGTTCTAAACGGCACTGTAGACTTGTGGAACCTCTTCTATAGAAGAGGTCAGAACTGGCAGGAACCCCCCCCCCCCTGCACAGAATGGATATTTTTTCATTACCGAGCGGACATTTTGGATGCATGGAGATGCAAAAATGTTGTCTGCGATGTAGAAAGGGAAGAGGACGGTTAGGACTCACTGCAATTGCTCTTGCAGTTATAAATGTTTTTTCAAAGTTTTGGAGACATACAGGGAGTAGGATTTCATGCATGTGCACATGGCAAGGCAGTGAATTATCTGCCTCTTGCACACTGTGCTTGCAAACACTGCGATACATAGCTGGTGAGAGCGAAAGAGCAGGAGTGAGATCACATTGCCTTGCCTACCACTGGTATGAAACTGGAAATTCTGCTGAAAATCCATTTCACATGCACAGTATGAGACGTTTTATGTCAAAATGTATTTTATTCTTTATACTGTTTCCATCTTCCCTTAAAACATTAAAAGAATCCACAATGGTCTGACAACCAGCATCTCCAGTAGATAATTGACAGTCAAGTTGAAACTAAATTAATCAAGTAAAAAAAGCAAACTAGTGGGAAAATCCTTTACCCAAACCTCCTCAAAACCCCAAATAAATTACTCAGACTTAATTCATATATCCAAGGATAAGGTCTGCATACACAAATAGAGCTAATTAGATTTGGTCTCCCAGCAGAACTGCATGTTTACAAGAACATGCAGCTTACCTACCTACTACCTAGCTATCTACCTACCAGTGGTGGGTTTCAAAACTTTTTAGACCCTCTTCTGTAGGTGTGACCTGCTTTGTGGGAGTGGCTTGCCAGTCATGTGACTGGGTAGGAGTGGCTTGCTGGCCATGTGACTGAGTGGGAGTGGCTTGGTGCTTAGCAACCAAAATGTTGGCTCAGAAACTCTGGCATTGAAGTACGCTAGTCTTAAAGCTGTCAAGTTACAAGACCCTTGCACCCCTAACCCTTTAGAAAAAAACCAGGGGTGTTCAAACTTGACAGCTTTAAGACTTGTGGACTTCAACTCCCAGAATTCCTCCTCCAGTCATGTTGGCTCAGGAACTCTGGCATTAAAGCTGTCTTAAAGCTGTCAAGTTACAAAACACTTGCACCCCTAACCCTTTAGAAAAAAACCCCCAGGGGTGTTCAAATTTGACAGCTTTAAGACTTGTGGACTTCAACTTCGAGTATTCCTCCTCTCTCTCTTCAGCTTGATGACATGCAGACGGGCAGGGGGAGGGAGTTGGAACCAGTTCTAAATGGCACTGTAGATTTGTGGAATCTCTTCTATAGAAGAGGTCAGAACTGGCAGGAACCCACCTCTGCTACCTACCTACCTACCTACCTACCTACCTACCTACCTACAAAACACACACAGACAGACACAGACACACACATACTTGAAGTGTCACTCTAGAATCAGTACATAGACTCTTCCACATCAGGACAAGCTCCCCATAAAAGTCTGCCGCTGTATCCCATTTCTGCGCAGCTGCCCCTAAAGGTTTGCTTTTAGGAATAAATATTTCTTTTTTTCCTCACAGCTGTCTAGATCTCATTTTTATTTATTCTTGCACAACCCCGGAGCGAGTGGGAAGTCCAAATTATTCTTTTGACAACACATAGCTACTATAATTGCTGTTAGTTTCTTATGGCAGGCCTGTAATTTTTACAAGCATATAGTTGCTTTGCAGTGCTTCCTATAAAACAGGACAGTAAACACTGAAGAAAGGCAGAGTTTGTTACACTGACTAAGACACTAGCTAGAAATCAGGAAACCAGGAGTTTCATAGCCATGAAACTAGCTGGATGATTTGAGGTCAGTTTTGCCTCATATCCTTAGGAAGAAGGTAATGGCACATCACTTCTGAAAACGCTGCCAAGAAAATTGCAGGGGCCTAGTTCATGGAGTTGTCAGGAAATATTAACAATAACCCACTGTTGAAGGCTGCTCAAAAGTCAATGAACACTAAATATCTGTTCTCCTTATTTCTGGAAACAGATGATTCTCATGAAGACACTTACAATGACTCTTGTAATAGACTTATGCCTCAGTAACTGTTGTTCTTTTTCAAAATAGGAATTATAATAGCATGTTTTCCATGTGAGGGAGATGTCCTCTGCATGCCAAATGGGTTGTAACGGAGTGCAGTTGCTTAGACAACCTCCACCAGCATCCATGACTCTATCTATACCAGCCACGTAGATTTTTTTTCCAGTAGTTCTATTGGTGCTTTTACTTCCTCTAATGTAGGCTCAGCATCCAAAGCTTTATATTCTGGTGCTTTGATGAGTGATGGGTCTTTTGGTGATCCCCGCAGTTCTCGGTGGCTTTATAAATTGCTGGAAAAATTCTCTTTAACTTTGAAACCATTCATTTGAAGATCATATAAATGTCCCATTAGCCTTGCATATGTTATTATTTGTTGATTTATTCTTCTACATAAGCATCTGAAAGAAAGTGCATAGCATATTTTGTAGTTGTGTGCTGTCTTTTCTCGTTCCCATAGGGCCATAGTGTTTCAATATACCTCATGCTCTGCCATTAATGGATGGTAAACATCATGGTTGAACTGCCTTATATTTTGCATTTTCTATAAGCTTGGCTTATTTGTGTTAAGCACTCATCTGAAATCCATATTTCTGCTTGGTGCTGTGGGGTCAGGCACATGTTTTTGGCATATTTGTAGATTGCTTCAGAAACTTCCATGTCATCGGACTATTATCAGAATGTCAGACCAGTAATGCTGTTTGGAATTTAGGTTTATATTCCAACTGAGCTAGTTCTGACCAATTTCTTTTCGTTAATTGAACCATCTGTTGTTTTATGCTTTGAAGTACAAGCTGAATTTTTTGCACAAACTAAGCAATGATCAATAGCCACAATCAGGACCTTGCATCACACATCTTTGATGGGTGGTTGGAAGTAGGTGTTGACTCGATTGTAGCCCAGAATTGAAGTCTCGCATCCATTGGAGCTGATGTTTTGAGAGTGGCAGAAGAGGCTGTTCTGTACTAAAAAGATGTTAGCTGCTACGCATTGTAGCGGTCTAACACCATGTTCCTTTACTTCATCTATTTTCCAAGCATTTTCCCCACATAAGCATTAAGTCACCAGCTATTATGAGTAAATTCTCCTGGGCAGTTAAATGCAGTTAAAAGCATTTTGAAGATGGGCATAAAAATCACTGTTGACATCATCTGGGCTAATTTTGGTTAGTTCATAAATACAGTGACCTTTACATTTAACTGTCCTTTAGATTTATTTAATTATTTATTTTCTGGGTTTGGCTTTTGAATTTTTCATCATAGAGCAGAGTTGTAAAAATGTAAAACGTGTTTTTATCCTTATCAACCCCCTTTTATCTGAACTTGGGACTAAATGCACTTTTCTACAAATAGTGTTAGTAAGTCACATTAAATCTTACCATCTCATCCTTAGTCCCCACCCCCACCCCAGGAAGACAAATAAAACTATAAGTGATAACATAGCAGTAAGCACAATAAATGCATCTGAATTTAGGGGGAAAAATTCTTCTTAGTATCAGCACTATCTAAAAAGAGAAGAGAAAATATAAAAGTCTCCAATGCCTGTTTCAAGAGAGGCATTGAAGATTTTTATATTTGATGAAGAGCTACAACCTTCCTTAAAAATTGTTTCCCAGACTGAGTGGAAAATAGGGAAGGTAAGGAGAGAAGTGAAAGCAAAACCAAGGCCAACTTTCAGCTTAGTATTATCAGTAAATATGGATATTAATTTTTTAAAAATAATTTAAATATTTGGACACTGAATCATGCTTACATACTACAAGTGTGGTAGAAACTGAGAATTAAATCAAAATATAAATCAAATAAAAGCCCACTTGTGTCATTTGAAGAAATCAAGAAGAGAATCTGGAAAAAAATATTATCATTTTAGGATTATTTGTATGATCAGAATTTGCAGCATCCATAAGAGGGTCATGTTGCATGCTCCACCATTTGGGGAGTGTGTGTGTGTGTGTGTGTGTGTGTGCGTATAAAGGTAAAGGTTCCCCTTGCTCATATGTGCTAGTCATTCTCGACTCTAGGGGGCAGTGATCATCTCCGTTTCAAAGCCGAAGAACCAGCGCTGTCCAAAGCTATCTGTGGTAATGTAGCTGGCATGACTAAATGTCAAAGGCGCACAGAACGCTGTTACCTTCCCACCAAAGGTGGTTCCTATTTTTCTATTTGCATTTTTTATGTGCTTTTCAATTGCTGGATTGGCAGAAGCTGGGACAAGTAATGGGATTCACTCTGTTATGCAGAGCTAAGGATTTGAACCACCGAACTGCAGACCTTTCTGATCAACAAGATGAGCGTCTTAGCCACTGAGCCACCGTGTGTGTGTGTGTGTGTGTTTGTGTGTGTGTGTGTGTGTGTGTGTATGTATGTATGTATGGTTTGGATTGCAATGCTTTGCTTTGCTTGCCAACTCACTGATTTGTAGACACCAGTGATCAGCATGATGACTATGTTAAAAAGATGGTGTTGGAGATCCATCTTGATTTTCTCCTCATCTCTGCTGTCTCTGCATACATGCTTGTGCTTGTATGAGTTAAAGAAGCTTCTTGGATGAGACGCGAAACATCTTCAAAGAAAAACAAGAAAGTCCAGTTGCCTCTTGAAAAAAGCACCTTTGGGGCATGTTTGTGCTTGTGTATTCCAGCTGATTAAGCTACAGATGATATATCTAGATAGAGATAGTGATATAAATGATAGAGATAGAGAGATAAATACATACAGAAAAGATTGGTATTGAGACATGGCATTTACCCTTTAATTATGCACTATTTTCTAGTTCGAATTCAATCTCAGATTAAAAAACACTAGATGACCAAAATTATAAACTACCATTACTTAAAAATGGAAAATTTGAAATGAAGCTTTTCAATTTCTTCCTTCCAGCTGTGCTGAAAGACCAAAAAGTCCTTTTTGTAATAAGGAATTGGAAGATCAAGAGGTATACTTTTTTGGAAAACATTTCTGAATACTTAAGTGTAAAGATCTAAAAGAGGCTGATAAGCATGATAAGCATTTACCTTACAGCACTACTTGTGGTTAGTAAACATGATAAATCAAAGTTCTTCATAATACATAGGCCTGAAAGTGCAATTATCTGAACATGCTTGTAATCTCTTTTTAGAAGTCTGTGCTAAACCTATGACGTCTTCCAGGACTTTGCAGTCATGGGGGGCAGGGGGGCACTGTGCTTGCCCATATCCTCCAATCCTTTTAAATAGATGAATGCCAGCACAGTGCTTAAGGTTACAAATATTCTGAGATTAAAGTGACATAAAATTGATCTTTGCAGTTCAGATATCAGTTAAGGGTGGCAGTCTTTTTAAAATCTATTTAGAGACAACATGGAACAAATACCCATAATTTATATTATACCAAATTTGGACGATAACAATGGTGGAAAAATCGAGGCTCCTCCAGGGAAATTCAGTACTTATGGGTCTCAAGTTTCCTTAATATGCAACACATCCATAGCAGTATCCAGAGCTGAGATCCTCTGATGGTGATTAGAGAGAATTATGCCTCTGCTGTCCTCTTGTCTGCTAAGTAATAAAATATAGATAATACAAGAAGAGCACATCATAGTAACTTCATTAATATGCACCAAAGCCCAAATGGAAACGTGTTATATTCTCCATGTCCTTTTAATGGATATACTGTGTACAACATATTGAACAGAGATTGGTGGCCTGCAACAATGTGTAGATTTTTCACACACTGAGCATTTGTAGAATTTGCTGATAGTCCTCCTCTCCCTCAAGGGAAGGACTCGGATGGTTTTATGGCAAAGGTTCAGAAGTGGTGTGCTGTGGCACATTTATTTATTTATTTATTTCAAAGATTTATAAGGCCTCCCAAATCAAACAATGTGATACTGGTGTCAGCATTGCAAATATCATGCAGAATTAAATCAGAGTCCAAGGCAGAGCTATCCTTAAAGTTCCAATTTAATAAGACAGACATGTTGGCACATCTGTGGGAATCCCAAATCAGAAAGCTTCCTGGGTTGCCACTCAGTTTAAAGTTCAAAACTTAGCCCCCACACCCACAAGTTAATCACATGGTCCAATCTTCGTCTGCCATGCTGGCATTTCCACCCATCTAGTTCTGGTCAGGTGCAGAGGTGCAGAGACAAAGAATGACCTTGGGCTTCCAGAAAGGAATGACAACAACACATTCTACAATTCTGCTCCTTACTATTCCCCCTCCCAATTACTACACTAATGAAACAGCATAGAAAAATAATAGAAAGTGTGGCAGGCCAAAAATCCTAAAAGGAATATAACTGACAAGCGGTCTTGCCTCAGAAGAAAAACATTTCCTGAAAAGAGAATAACATAAAAGTTAACATAACAAAATTAACCACCTCTTCCCCCACCCCCACCTCCAGGGGGACCCTTTGGCTTATCGGGAAACTTCTCATGGAATTGTTCTACTAACTTCTCCACTTTTAGGTTCCAGCTTTTCACCCAAGTAGCTTCAGACAAAGGGTAACTCTTCCAATGCACTAAATATTGTAAGCGACTCCTATTCAGCCTGGAGTCTACGATTTTTTCCACCTCAGATTGTGTTTCCCCTTCTATCACTACAGGAGGAGAGAAAGCTTGGATGTATGGTCCAATTCCTGGATTCAACAAGCTGCAATGAAATGCTGGGTCAAATTTCCCTAGGCCTCTGGATAGACTGAGTTAAACTGTAACTGGATTAACTATCTTCACTATTAGGAATGGACCTAGAAATTTTGGACCAAATTTCTGGCTAGGCATTCTTAATCTCATGAATTTGATAGATACAAAAACTTTGTCCCCCAGACAAAAGGGGTTTTGGAGCGAGTGATATTTAACAGATTCTTCTTGTAGGCTTCTGCCGCATCTGCTAGAGCCTTCTTCGTATTTTCCCATCCTTTCTTTAGAGTGTCCATCCACTCATTCAAAGACATGGAGGAGGGAGGCAACAAATTCCATGCCACTGGTAATCTGGATAGGAGTTAATTCAGTACTGCTGTGCACCACGTCGTTGTACGCCACTTCAGCGAAAGGTAGCATGTCTGACCAGTTGTCTTGCTGATAGTCCACATAACACTGGATGTATTGTTCCACCACCGCATTGGCTCTCTCTGGTGCGCAGTTCATGCTGGGATGAACCTCTGAGCTCAGTTCTTGTGCGGACTCAATGGATCTCAGGACCTCTCTCCAGAACCTGGCTGTAAACTGGACTCTGCGGTCTGAAATGATCCTCTTGGGTAATCCGTGCAGGCGATAAATGTGTTTCACATACATTTTCACTAATTTCTTTGCGGACGGCAACCCTAAGCAAGCGATGAAGTGTGTCTGCTTGAAAACCAAATCAATATCTGTCCAGATTACTTTATTCCCACTGCTGTCTGGGAGTTCGGCAATGAAGTTCATTGCGACCTCTTCCCATGGTTGGTTAGGTCTAGCCACTCATTGTAGTAGTTCAGAGGACTTCTCCGGCAGTGTTTTCATCTTTGCGCAAGTAGCACAGCTTTTTATGTAATCTTCCACCTCTGTTTTCATCTCTGGCCACCAAAATTGATGCCTGGTGAGGTGGAGCATTTTTAGGAATCCAAAGTGGCTTACAGCAAAGCCATGAGTACCACCTCATGGCTTTGCTGTAGAACTTCCAGCCTCAACCCTGCAGGGACGTACCATTTTGACCCCTTCCAGGCTAATCCATTTTCCATCGTTAGGATATCCTGGTTATTGTTGAGCCATTGGTCTATTGGGAGCACCAATTTCATAGCTGTCATCAGCTTATCCTGGCTTCGGTTAGTGACGTGGTCTGTCTTTTGGTGGGAGGAAGAAAGATGGGATGAATAACTTCTCCCTTCTTACTGTCGCACTGTGGTTTTCTCGACAAAACATCTCCCAACAAGGGTTTTGGTACTTGTTAGATCCCTGGGGTTTTTGTCTTTGATGCAGGTGCTGCAGGTTCTGGGCTCTTGGGTTCAATCGTTCCTGAGTAGTCCTTTTCCTCCACTGGTAGTAGTGGCTCAAATGCAATCATCAGTTTCCTACCGCTGTCTTCCCACTTTATCATAGGCTTCCACTTGTCAAGCTATACAAGCCTCAAGATAATATATCCCAGCATCTCTGGAGCCACAATGAATCTGAGAAGCTCATAGTGGCGGCCTACTTGTAACTTTACCAATTCAGTTATTAGCGTGGCTGGGGACCCTCCAATTAGCGTTCCATCTACCTGCTCAACCCGAATGGGACAGGCTAGAGGTCTTGTGCATATGCCCAGTTGCTTTACAATCGACATGCTGATTAAGCATCGAGTGCAATCGGTGTCCACAACCGCTTCAACTTCCCCTTTTACTCCCATCTCGGGTACTTGGAGGTTGACTTGAAAGGCGAAGGGACAGATGAGTGCACTAACCATAGGGTCGTCTTTGGGATTTCCCTGCTCTGAGGCCTCCCCATTGGTAGGACTCTTCATCACCTTAGGTTGGGGATCATCTTCCAGAGGTTGTTGGGCCAGATGACTCTTTTCTGATGGCATCTGGGGCCATCTCTTTACTGCCATGGTGGTTGGTGCATATGTTTGTGGCAATGGGGCTGGAAGCAAGCACTCTGACACTCTGTGGCCAAGTTGACAGCAACAGTGGCATTTTATTGGTCCCCACAAGGAAGGAACCTAGTTATATCTCTAAACTTAGGAACTGACTCATCACATTGTTCCGCTATCCATCCTGCATCTTCCCCCTCAGTCATCCCTTCTTCCATTGTCGAGAACTCTTCTCTGTAGGAAGGTGGGTAAGAACTGTTGGGACATTGCAGGGGAGACTGAAACCAGTGGGGAGGTCAATCCCTGGTTTGGCCACTGCCAGTTATCTTCCATGGTGCCATCTGCTGAGGGAGAGCGGGTACTCACTGGCATCTCTTCCATCCATGACCTGGGATTGCTTGATTCATAGGTTGCAGTTCAACCATCAATGGCTGGCTAGAGGGGTTTATGGTCCAAGATCCCCTCTGCTGGCTTGGAGGATTTTCCCATGTTGATGGCCAAGCAGGTGCCCAGTGGCATCTATTGCATCCATGACCTGGGGAGAAAGCCCAATTTGGTGGTGCTTGATTCACAAGCTGCAGGCTAATTTCTGGTGGCTGGCTAGTGAAAGATGCTTGCCAAATCCGTTTTTGCTGGCTCAGCTCATTTATCACTGCATGGAAGGAGTAATTATCTCCACTGCAGTCCTCCAGTCCATTGCAGCTTTTACTAGTGGTTGAGGGAAAGATTGACTCACATTTGGCTGAAGAAGTTGGTCTGGGATTCCAAACATCTTGTTGATTCCAGCCATATGCAGAATAATCCGTTCCAGCCCCTTGGCCGCATCTTCTCAGGCGCAATGAATCAGAAAAAATCCTCCTACGCAAATTCCTTTGCTGCTCGGGAGGTACGTTCACTGATATTTTATGCTGATGGGTCAGTCAGCATTGGGAATCAGCAGCCCTCGTCAGCCCTGGGGTTGCTAGTGATTTATTTTAAAGGCAGATTCAGGATAATGTCAGCATTCCAAATATCATGCAGAATTAAATCAGAGTCCAAGGCAGAGCTATCCTTAAAGTTCCAGTTTAATAAGACAGAGATGTTGGCACATCTGTGGGAATCCCGAATCTGAAAGCATCCTGGATTACCACCCAGTGTAAAGTTCAAAACCTTGGCCCCACACCCACAAGTTCATCACATGATCCAATATTCCTCTGCTGGCATTTCCACCCATCTAGTTCTGGTCAGGTGCAGAGGTGCAGAGACAAAGAATGACCTTGGGTTTCTAGAAAGGAATGACAACAACACATTCTACAATTCTGCTCCTTACTATTTCCCCTCCCAATTGCTACACTAATTAAACAGCATAGAAAAATAATAGAGAGTGTGGCAGGCCAAAAATCCTAAAAAGAATATAAATGCAGGCCTGACAGCTGGGCAGCATACAGTATAATGCAAACAAGAAATCTACCTACCATTTAACGTGAAGCAAATATAAAATATCAATACTAAATACTATGTGTGATTAGCACATAACAGAACGACTGAAATCGGGTAATAGCACCAAATGCAAAATGAAGAATGCTTCTGCTATAGCTTCCATTTCAATTTAAGTAGCCAAAACTATGCCTCAAATAAAGCTCAACACCAACAATTGGAGGACTCATCAACTGCATATAGCAGTGATGGCTAACTTTTTTGTCCTTGTGTGCCAAAGCACATGCTTGCAACAGCATGTGTGCATGTGCCCACAACCATAATGCAATACATTTGTGACGACTCTGCACGCCCTGCCCCCCTGAGTATGTCCGCATGACAGCCCCAAGCCCCATTTTGGGCCTAGCAGCCCTCCCTCCTGCATGCACCCCGACCCCCGCACATGTGCGGCAGAGACTGAAAAATCAGCTGGGCGGCAGGAGGTGTGCATGCATGCGCGGTGAAGCTGAGCTGGGGTGAAGTCTCATGTACCTGCAGAGAGGGATCTGCCTGCCACCCGTGGCACATGTGCCATAGGTTCGCCATTACAGGCATATAGGCATGGATGTACCTAAGTAGGAATCAAATGCAAGCAGAATTTGTTTACAAACTCTAATGATTATGAAAAGTTATTATATTGTATTTCTCTAACTAATCCTATACTGCAGGAGATTTTAAAATGTGGGGTTCTTGTTGCTCTCTGAGCTTAAGTGTTACCTTGCAGATATTTCATTACCAAACTAGGTAACATCATCAGTGGGATAAAGTTAATAGGCTTTAATTTTTGTAAAGATTAAAAAATATATGTTAATAGTTCTTTGAAATTATTTCTTGGGCTACTGTTAGCTGGGCTAAATCCTAAATCCTCTGAACTAAGCAAATTTACAAACAGGGCAAAGATACTCAGAAATGTCTTTCCACAAAGTTGGTTTGCTTGCTTAAAAAGTATATCCTATTGTTCTTCAGCCCAAAAGTGGCTTAAATAAAAATTGGTAAGTGGAGATATATTATATTAAATATATACCGCACATAAAAGCGCTTGGAAATCAGTTGCATTTACTGAAATGAAATAATATAACACATATGTTTCAATATGTTTAAAAAGCACAGCCAAACAGAACAACTCTGTCTTGGGAGCTGGACATTACAGAAATACATAAACAAATAATATTGAAATGTAAGGATGTTAGTGACCATTACATAGAGAGGAAGAAAAACCTGAACTGGTTTTATAAGAAAATGCCATACAACAGGGGTGTCAAACTGGCGGCCCGAGGGTCACATGCAGGCCACACCCACCCCAGCTCCGCGAATGGGAAAAATGTCATGAAACGTCATGTGATGGAACGTGACACCGTGAGTTTGACACTGATGGTGTACAATAACATATCTGTGGAGTCAGTTGCTGCTATTTAAATAGAAATGCAGTGTAGATTTAAGTAGGAAGGCTGTGACCTTTGTATTTAATCATTTTACTTTCTAGATGCGAATTCTTAACGAGAAACCTAAAGATTCTTGGCTCCCTTTTCACTGGAAGACCTTCAAGGAAAGGACTGTCCTCTGTCAAGCCTCCTAATAGATTGTGTGTTTGGAGGACCATTCTGTGTAAGTAGGACAAATGACTACTTTAAGGGATTGTGAAACTAGTAGGAGATACTAATGGGACCATTTAAACTAAGGTACAAACCCTCACAAAAATGGCAATCTTTTCAGCTCCTAGGTCTCCTTGCTTGTTTTTTTTAAAATCAATCTCTCAAGTTTTGACAGTCAATATGACAATATTTTTCAAGAATGCTAACATCATGCAAAATGTAAGCCTTTTGTAAGGCTTGGGGCATTTCTAATTTTCAGTTTAATTTCTAGGTTCCATAAATATCAAGTAGAAGCATTCAGCCATGAGTGACAGGTGATAATGGTGTTAAAATAATATCTCTTTAGACAAACAGTTCCCAGTTCCAGCTCTCATATAAGGAGATCACAAAGCATCCTAGGATATCCTTGCAAATTCAACAACATCTGATCTATCTACACTTGACACTCATGCTGGCTTTGCAGTAATCCCAGTTGTGCAAGAATAAGCTTATTATTTTGTTGATTCTGTATATAGGAGCATCTTGACTACACTTGAGGGTTTATTTTTTAGCAATCTATCACAGTCTCATAGTAGTATAATAGAGGATGATATTAAATTTCTTTTCCAAAAAAGAAAAAAGAAAAACAAACCCTGGATGTTTGTGTGGATGTTTGAATAATAAACGTCTGGCACAAATGAAGAATTGATTTTGTGTGTGCGTGTGCGTGTCTTTGTGTGCAAGTGTGTGTATGTATGCATACATACACCTGTGTGCATTTTTGTATGTATGGGTAAATGTACACATGACACTTGAAGAAATTGAAACATATCTGTCAACAAAACTCTTTGACATGCTATATAGAGTAAAGAAAGCTGCTTGAAGAAGAACTTTGTGATACTCTATAAAGTTTAGCTGAACTGCTTTGTAGGCAACAATATCTTGACCTGTTTTCCTTGACTGAACCTCTGGGAGGTTAAGTTACGGGCTTGTTTTCTTTTTCCTTTATCAACTTATTTTTACTAGTTTGACATTCATCATTGTCCTGATTTAGCCTCAGCAGATGGAACACAAACTGACAGGAACATCTATTTCATGTCCCTTTCTGTACATCAGCTTTCCCCAACTTAGTGCCCTCCAGATGTATTGGAAAGATGAGTTGTGATTATGGTCCAAGATGTCTGGGAGGCATCAAGGTTAGGGAAGATAGCATTGTGTACAATGTAATGGATAAATTCTGTACAGGTCTTGTAGATTAGTCCATCCAAGTTGTTGGAGAAGCTCTGGGCCACTCTTTCAAAATACCTTATAGATGAAGATCATGATGGAAGTATATGGATAAGTCTTGACTGTTTATGTTTTTGTCCAGGCATCATCTTATTCCTTCTTGACTTGGATTGTATTTTGTGATGTATTACATTTATTTTAATATTTTAATGATATGATGATGTTGAAGTTGGCGATTCTATGGGTCAGGTCTCTCCACATCATCTGATGTGGAGACTTTTTTACACTATTTCTTTGAGTTTTTCTATGCTCTGGATGGTATCTGCTTTGATGGTATCCAGCCATCAAAGTGTTCGGTGACGGCCTGCTTTCCTTTTCCACTAACTCTTGAAAACATAATTGCTTTCTCCAGTGAATTCCCCCGCATGGCATGGCCAAAGTCCATCAGATGTAGTTATTAGAAGCATTCTAATGATATAATTAGAGGGAATTGGCTTAGATTAATGGTTAAAAACACATTCCATGCAGAGCTTTTGAATTCAATACATTTTCCCAGACTGGAGATAAAAAAAATGATAGAGGATCTTCCTAAAATACAATGAAGGGACTTTTTATCCTTACCCCAGACAAGGGGTGGGATTGAAAAATGTTAGCAACTGGTTCTCTGGCCAGTTCCTGGGTGGGCGTGACCATGGTGGGTGTGGCCTATTCACCGTCCTGCATCACGATGAGTGGAGGGGGGAGTTTTCACCCTCTCCAGGTTCCGGAAGCTTTCCTTGAACCCCCAGGAGGTTGAAAATGGCCGCCCCTGGGCTCCAAACGACCTCCAGAGATTGGAAATGGGCTCACTTCCAGATTTTGGGGAGGCCAGGTTTTCACCTTTCCAAGAGTTTCCATGTGAGCCTTGAACTTACATGGTATGATGAATGGGCCACGTGGAGATTCCTGGAAGGGATGGAGTGGGGTGGGGTGGGTAAAGACAGCCAGTCCTTGCAACAATTGGTTCGGTGAACTGGATGCAAAATTAACAACCAATTCACCCAAACTGGTGCAAACTGGCTGAATCCCACCCCTGCCCCAGACCTCCCTGCTCTGCAAACAAAGAATCTAATCAGTTTGGCATTAGCAATACTATTATGTCAGTGTTCCAGGAGCCAAAGAGTTGGGAAGAAGAGGACTTCCTTTCTTAGTGCTGTAACTAATGTCGGGAGGAAAAATGAGTGGAGAATGAAATTAAGCCCTTTCGCCTTTATTATATACAGTAAAAGACACTGGCAGTCAGGTTAATGGAGCCATAAGAGACAGTTTCCCCTCCCATCCCACATTAAAATCCAAGTAGAAGAAATTTTAACATGTCATAACACTCACTATGAACTGAAGCATCACACTGAAATTTATTCTCCATCAAAGAGTTACAAACTTCAGTGATTACATTTTGTGAAGTTTTCTCCTTGTCCAAAACTTCTTCACAGTGACTGGGAGAGCACACAACTGGATGAGAAGACCCTTGACTTTATTCCATGACAAACAACATGGTCATCTTCATTGCTTATTTGCTAAGAAAACAAACTAATGGATCACCACCACCACACCACCACCACCATCTGGGGCTGTTGAACTATCCAGCCCCATCCGAGGTTATGCTGTTGTAGAATTTTAAATTGTTATTTTTATTTTATTCTTTGTATCCCCTCCTTTTTTTATGTGAGCCGCCCTGAGTCTCTCGGGAATAGGGCGGCATACAAACTCAATAAATTGAATTAAATTGAATCATCATCAAAAACCGTATTATCAATGCAAAGTTCTCATTCAAGGCACAAATGACCCAAATGATCCTATTTGGGGCACATTATGTAAAGACTTGGCTCTCTGAAAAAGATTTTAATGCTGGGAAAATTGGAAGGAAAGAGACGAGAAGATCCAGCAACAAGTAGATGGAGTTTACAATAGCAATGAGTGAACCTTTGGAAAATCTGAAGGACCTAACTGACGATAGATTGTTATGGGAGAAACAAACATGTATGCAGTCACTAAGAGTCAACAGTGACTTGGTTGCACACAATTCTCTTTTTTTTCTGTTATCTCCACCTTTCTATCATTTTCTGAATCAACTTAACCATTTTAATTCTACATTCACATAGTTTTACCTATTGTCGTAATAGCAAATAGTAATTAAAAACCAAGAGCTCAACATCTAAACAGTAGCATAAATAATTAAAGCAAGATGCAACAGCAGCAGTAAGAAAAGTCAGAAGACAAGGTGGCAAACTGATTTAAAATGTTGTTTTAATGATATAACACATGGTACAACATGAGCTAATGGGAATAATTTCAGTGCACAGAAGTGAACCTGTCACCATATCCCAATGTGGGGATGTTAGCAAAAGCCCATCAGACGGTGCTGGTTTTGATCCTCTGCTAATATTAATGGAGTATTTCATAGAACCTGGTTCCAGAAGAATTATTTGTTCTAAATTTTATTCATATTGTTAGGGTGGTTAATGGCTTGGGACACATAATTAGAGATATTTGTTCTGAATTTGGGATAAACAAGAAAGGGTTTTTTTTTAAGGCTAAGTCAAAAATAAATATATTTTTTACCACTTCCAGAGCTTCTCAATCTATCTTTAGTTTTCCATTCAGGAATCAGATGCAAATTTAATTAAGTATTTAACATTTTCCTTCCTGTAGTTCTCCGCCTCATGAACTCTTCATCTTATTTCAAATTTCAGCTGACTGCTTCTTTTCTCTCCAACGTATGTTTACCCCCCCCCCCTCGTTATTATCCCAGCAATTGTATGATTTGTTTATTTGATTAATTATTTTCTATGGCTGCCCATCTCAACCAAGTGGCTGTGGGAAGGTGACAGTTCTGAATGATTTAGTTCTCTAAATAGGTCGCCTTTTTATGGGAGACTTCTGACAAAATATAGTAAGTAGTGACAACACATGGCTTTTTATCAGGCAGTCCATTCTTGGCCTTTTGACCTAATTTAAACCTTCATTTAAATTATGATCATATTGGGACAATAATTACAGTTTTTTTTTCATTTTTGCCTATGTGGAAAAGGATATTTTGACTCAGGTGCAATTTATTCAAAGAAATTCCAGAACAGGGAGTGTAGCAACTCAATAGTGAACTGATATTGTCTCTTGGGAACCAAATCCAGATCCCTTAAATTAGATGGAAAGAGTTTACATTGCTCACTGATAACTGATGCCTCTCTGAGCATCTGTGCAAAGGCCAATAGTGTATTTGTGCTGTGGGAATATAAACACATTATCCTTTATAGGCTATGATGGAACTTAAATATTAGAAAGGGAAAGGACAAAGGTTAAATAAGTTCCGAGAGGATAAGGTTCTGCTTTATTCATATAAAACTGTGTCCTAAAATGGTGCTTTATGACATACAGATAATTGAAGATATAGTCCTGGGCTACCATTTCCTTCTTTTCACAAGTTATGCTCCTCATGCTGGCTTCATATTTGAAGGAAATGTCTACAGCCTGCTAATGATGTAGCAAGTCAAAGAAAGGCCAAACAGGGAAATGGTGCATAACACAGAGATGGAACACCACTGAGAGCAACTGTAGGATATTTCAGTTCAGCCAATGTCTTGCATTTGTATTGGGGTTACAATTCTTATGAACCACAACCAGCAGCTTGCTGGGAATTCAGTGTGCAGTAAAGTCAAATACCTCTAACATAAATGTTTGGGAAGACTATCATAAAAGTGTAAGGGATTTATTGTTCTTCTCCTAGATCTCATTTCCCTTTCATGTGAATAGTTCAAAGAGTAACACTAACGTGGAAGTTTCTTCATATTTCTAATTGAAAACCAAAGGCAACTTCAGTTAACTTTTTAAAATCAGTGATAAAGACTGAAAATGAAGTGAATATAATAGAATTCTTTATTGGCCAAGTGTGATTGGACACACAAGGAATTTGTATCTGGTACATCAGCTCTCAGCATACATACAAGCTTACAAGATAAATCATGATCATAATCATAACATACAATCATCATAAATCATAAGATACTCTAGAAAGTTAGCACCCACCCGTTAGAGGAATGAAATATTTTAGGAAATATTAAAAAAGCAGAATATTATGTTTTCCCTAAAGGAGAAACATGTTTCTAAAGACAGAAACTCAGAATCACAGTTCCCTGCCACCAAGCAAATACTAAGCTTTTAGAAGCCAGCTTTTAGAAATGCAAATTTGGTAATCCACTCAAGACAGGATATTTTGAACAAAAGTAGAATGGTAGGATTAGCCCTCACTCAAGATCCAAACCAGGACAAAACCATTAAGGCACAATAGAAATTGCCCACAGAACATAAGCCTCTTCATTACATCATCACCCTCTAAGTTTCAACCAAACTTAACTCATAGTCAGCTATGACCCCTGCATAGCCCATGGGAATCTGACAGCAACCAATAGAATACATGCTCTTGCCAGAAGAACAGGAAGCTCAAGTTCAAAGTGCAGAGAGGGTATAAATAACCCTCACTCTCCACTCCATGTGTTCAGCTGCCCAGGACCTCAAACCCATGTGATCCTGTCCATCGATAAATCATCTTTCTATCAGCCTCCATGTTTCCAGTATCTTTCTCCCCACTTGGAACTGAACCAGATGGATATTTCTTCCAACAATACAACACTGGAGTATCTTGTGTATAGATCAATGGAGCGGTACAATTGTGGTTTGCGTTTATTAGTAGTTGATTTGTTTGTTCCTTTGCTCTGAATATGTGAACACTGTGATAACTTTTTAGAGTCTTTCTGCCTCTAAATAATAGAAAAGCAGTGAAAGTCTTGTCACCTTCAGTTATGAAGACAAAACTAAGGATTCTCCTTAGCTGCATGACTTGCATCATTGGAGAAAGCGCCAAGAAAAGAAAAATGATCCCATAATTCCCAGATAGATCCACTAGATTTCAGCTGCAAATTATACAGATGGCCACTAGACAGAAACTGAACAGAGTGATTACATACAACAAAATATCTCTTCCTACACACTCAGCATCCTTAAATTTTCTGGGACTCCTGGGACTCCAGCATCCTTAAATTTTCTGGGACTCAAATTCATCACTTGCTTCTCTCTCACTCGGAATCCAATCCAGTCCAATTCCATTTACTTGCAATAATTGCAAGTCATCAAGAGCTGTGCAGTATGTACTAGTTGTTAAATAAATAAGTAAGCAAACCAATAAAGTAACAATCCTGTTGCGTTTCTGGCTGTAGCCTTTTACTTGGATTCTGCTGCAACCATCTTCTCTTTGGTGGAAATGGTTAAAAAAAAGCACAGGAAAATCTCACAGGAAAATCTTTACTGGACTGGAGAAATTCTTTTTAAAGATGAGGAACCCTTTCTCCTAGAAAGAAAAGAAACTCATCCAAATTGCTGGGTTATAACTTGTGGACTTCCAAAAAGACCCCAAAATGCTAAATTTGCATGCTGCAAATAAATGTTTGGGAATGTGTATCAGAAAGTTGGGATTGCCAGCTGCTGCCTGTTAAGAATCCATATGACAGCAAGTGTAGACTTGCCATATATATATATATCAGGGGTGGGTTCCTGCCAGTTCTAACCTCTTCTATAGAAGAGGTTCCACAAATCTACAGTGCCATTTAGAACCGGTTCCAGCTCCCTCCCCCTGCCTGTCTGCAGTCATCAAGATGAAGAGCGAGAGGAGGAATTCTGGGAGTTGAAGTCCACAAGACTTAATGCTGTCAAGTTTGAACACCCCTGGGTTTTTTCCTAAAGGGTTAGGGGTGCAAGGGTCTTGTAACTTGACAGCTTTAAGACATGTGTGCTTCAAATGCCAGTTTCTGAGCCAACATTTTGGTTGCTAAGCAAGAGTTTCACCACATTTTACAAGTTGGCCATCCCACCCAGTCACATGGCTGGCAAGCCACTCCCATCTGATCACATGGCCAGCAAGCCACTCCCACAAAGCAGGCACACCTACAGAAGAAGTTCTAAAAAAATTTGAAACCCACCACTGATTTTATATATACATATACATATACATATACATATACATATACATATACATATACATATACATATACATATACATATACATATACATATACATATACATATACATATACATATACATATACATATACATATACATATACACATACACATACACATACACATACACATACACATACACATACACATACACATACACATACACATACACATACACATACACATACACATACACATACACATACACATACACATACACATACACATACAGCTGACACTTTTAGTTATTTTACATGCTGGCATGTAAGGGTGGCCAAGCAAGCAGCAATGGAGTAAAGCAGAGTTGATACATTTCTGATCATATCCCTGCTATCTTGAGTAGCATATGGGTGGTGATAGGTGTCCCGATAATACAAAGCAGGAAACAAGAGGCTGAAAAGAATCCAGGAGCAAAGCTAAGCTAAGTGCATAATTATAGGGTACTTGGGGTAATTTTTCTTTTCCTCTGAAAATGCATGTTGGCTCTGATTTTCCTATCTGCAGATTGTAAACTCATAATTAGCAGCAAATTACTCACACAAGTGACAATTTTGGTGCTTTCAAGTAAACAGACAAAATACCCGCAGTTCTTAAATTGCCGACTTGCTATAGGCACCTGGTTTTTTTCCTCCCAGCCTTATTCAGCATGTTGAGGAAGCAGGGAGCAGCAAGGTAAAGTGTTGAGAGGGAGAAGTAGCTTCCTCAAGTAGCTATGAGAAAAATGCTTCACTTACCACTTCAAGGGAAAGTGACTTCCTGAAAACTCTTCTGGAGATGTGGTGTAGGAGAGATCATGTGCTGAGAACCAGATGAAAGGAGTTGCATTGTTTCAGTGTCTGTATTTTTTCTTTACTTAGTGCAATTCATGTATGAGGCAGTAAAAGGAATGAAACACAACCGTGACTAAGCTTTGATTTTAAAGAATGAAATCCCTTCTCCAATACAAAGATATGTTTTTGATAACATTAAGAGACCTTATAAAAGAAGGCTGTTATTTTTGTCAAGCACCACACATTAATATAGCAGGAACTGTACAGTTATTAGGGGCAGCCCTGAGATATCATGTCCTCAGAATATCTGTTATCTTGAATAGTGAATGTTAATGTTGGAAGAAATGTCCATCTAGGTTCAGTTGCAAGTGGGGAAAAAGACACTGGATTCATGGAAGCTGCTTGGAAATAAGGTTTATTGATGGTGGGCAGGGCTACATTGTTTCAGGTCCTGGGGAAAAAGGGAAGAGATGCTGGGGAAAAAGGGAAGAGGTGCCCTGGTTGTATGGCCTCTCTGGGCTTTTGAATTTGAGCTTGTATTCTGGTTGGTTGTGAGATCCCCATGGGGCCATGCAGGGGCACCTCTGTAGGCCGTGACATGCATGTGAACCTGTGGAAACCTGTGGCATGCGTGTGAACCTAGGGCACGCTTGCCGCAGGTGGCACATGGAGCAATTTGTTAGGGCACATGAGGCGTTACCCTGTCAGTTCCAATGTGCATGCACAAACTGGCCAGCTGACATCAGCCTTCTTT
This sequence comes from Thamnophis sirtalis, assembly GCF_051295495.1. Lineage (NCBI taxonomy): Eukaryota > Metazoa > Chordata > Lepidosauria > Squamata > Natricidae > Thamnophis > Thamnophis sirtalis. The sequence goes on along the minus strand of NW_028261386.1, from coordinate 57,771,420 downwards.
TGAGGCCATTTTCACCCTCTAGAGGCTTCCCTGAAGTTTGGGAACAGACTTCCTGTTTGCTCGTAGGGCCATTTTTTGCCCTCTGGAGCCTTCAGGGAAGCCAGAGGGTGAAAAACGGCCCTACAAGCAAATAGGAAGTTTGTTCCCAAACTTCTGGTTTGTCCATAGGGCTGGTTTTTTCACATTCCGGAGGCTTCAGGGAGGACTTCTGGAGGGCAGGGGGCTGTTTTCACCCTCTCCAGGCTCCTAGAAAGCCTCTTGAGCCTATGGAGGACAAAAAAAGAGTGCCAAAAGTGGGGGGGGGTTGCTGGTTTCATGTGCATTTGTGCAGAGGGGAGAAGTGTGTGCATGTGTGGCATGCCCATGCACGACCCTCCCATGTGCTGCCCCTGCTTTTGGTATGCGAGCCAAAAAAGTTTCACCATCACTGCTGTAGGCTGTCCTGTGTTTCCAGACTTGGTTGAAGCTTGCTGGCTGATGTAATCTTCCCAGGTGCCATGTGGTGAGATGTGTAGAGGGCTAATCCTATCATGTCCTGAGGACCAGGTCTTAATTCCATCACCCTGGAGCTGAAGGGAGGGAGCAGGGAGTTGCTTTGTCTTTAAAATATGTTTCTCCTATTCTCATCCATGGAAACATAATATTCTTCCTTTTTAATATTTCCTAGAATATTTCATTCTTCTAAGAGAGGGGTGGGTGCTAACTTCCTACATTGGTAAAGGCTTGCTGGCTGACCAGGCAGAAGCTGGACAACTATTTGTTGTGAATGTTTTCATTTGAATTCCTACAGTAAGAAGTAGTTTAGGTTTGGTGGCGCCAATGGTTTCTTCAGATTCTCTACTTTGGCGTTCTCCTTTGAGATTATTCTGAGTTATCTGACTAAAAGTGATTATTCTATCACTTTTAAAACACTCCCTTTCCCTTTTTTAAAAAGGAAAAGCAAAGCAAATCAAGATCCTTGTCAGGCGGGCTTTCATCAATAACCAAGAAAGAAAACTCCCAACTCCATTGTTTGTGGAATTAAAGATACTTTTACTGGTCATGAAAAGGTAGCAGCAAAAGAAAAGCAAGATCTGAGCCAAAAAGGCATGAACATGTACATATCAAATGTTTACCCAGCACCCTCCTCCCAATCACCCTAACTCAATGGGCAATCTGCAACTCCCAAAGGTGTCATGTGGGGTGCTTCTTCAAAAACCTCATTCAGATGGTATGCAGACCTTGACCAAGTCCAAATACAGGCCATCCGCCTGCGCAGAAGATGGTGAGCACCAACCACCCTTCTGATTATTCCTCCAGCACTATAGGTTTCCCATCCCAAATACCTCAAGCCCCCTCCCTCCCCATTTCTATGGCAGCCAATAGCAAGCAAGCGAAGTAGAGGCTGACAATCCTGAAAAAAAATCCAACAAAATGAAATTTAATGCATTAATATAATGTAATTTAATTTAATGTGGAGAATTAAGGAGAAACTTCCTAACAGTGAAGACAGTTAACTGGTGGAACAGCTTGCTGTCAAAAGTTATGGGTGCTTCATCACTGGAGGTTTTTAAGAAAAGACTGGACAGTCACTTGTCTGAAATGGTATAGGGTCTTCTTGAGCAGGGGATTGGACTAGAAGACTTCCAAGGTCTCTTCCAATTCTGTTCTGATAGATTGAAATAGCTTGAAAATGTTTGTATAGCTTTCCAAGATGTGATCTGATTTTTAAACCTTGTGATTCATAGACAAGGTTGAGAAACACTGTTCTATATTATATGTAACATCTTTTGTTGTTACATTTTGTGTACCTGAAATCTATTCCACTGAAATCAGTTGAGTTTTCTTCTGAACCTGTTCTCCAGTAATCCAAAATGTGCTTTTTCAAGAGGCAACTGGACTTTCTTATTTTTCTTTGAAGATGTTGAGCTTCTCATCCAGGGAGTTTCTTCAGCTCTGATTTGATGGCGCAGATTGGAAGGATTTATACTCTGCAAATGACGCAGACAGCTGGTCATTTGCATTCTTTTAGAGAGTCATTGAGGCCTTGGTTTATCTGTGTTTTTCAGGATCACTTGAATAGTTCAAATGGGTATAGAGCCTTGGAACTACTGAAAGGACTGTGTTGTAGACTGGAGATAGATGATGTCATATCCCTCCGCCTCTGTTGAGAGAGGGCTGTTCAATTTTGACAAAAATGGCCTTTTTGACCATTGTTATTTGAAGCAAAAAGTCTACAAAGAAAAACGAGAAAGTCCAGTTGCCTCTTGAAAATGCATCTTTGGGATCTGGATGGCTGAGACTCTCCATAGACTGTTTTCTTGTAATTTTAAAATCTGCTTTTAAACTTCTTGATTAAAGCCTTTTTCCTCGGTACCAACACATTTTCTGATTATGATCTTTACATAGCTTCTTGTGTTGCCAATTTTGCTGACAATTTAGTCTTATTTAAAAATAGAGGAAACAAAATTGTTTGTTAGAGGCAAAAAGAATGGCTTGTACTTAATTTTTTCACCTACCCCCACTTTTCCACTACAGCTCAACTGCTTTTCCTTCAGCAAAATTAAATGTCTTTTCACCACTAGTCCTCTAGACAAAGATTCCTCCTTTATAATGCTTCTTTTTAATGGATGCTACAATGGTGGCTCAGCGGCTAAGATGCTGAGCTTGTTGATCAGAAAGGTGGGCAGTTTGGTGGTTCGAATCCCTAGCACCACATAACAGAGTGAGCTCCCATTACTTGTCCCAACTTCTGCCAACCTAGCAATTCGAAAGGATGTAAAAATGCAAGTAGAAAAAATAGGAACCACCTTTGGTGGGAAGATAACAGCATTCCATGCGCCTTTGACATTTACTCATAATGGCCACATGGCCACGTAAACGTCTTCAGACAGCGCTGGGTCTTTGGTCTTGAAACGGAGATGAGTACCATCCCCTAGAGCTGGGAATGACTAGCACATATGTACGAGTCCTTTACCTTACCATGGGCTTTACATTTATGATTTTTCATGTAATGTAACATTGGAAAGAGAAATCAAGTTTAAAAAATAAAAATAAATTAGCAGCATTAATCCATTTTTAAAGCATAATTGAAAGCTACATAAAATGTATGACTTTGATTTCCTAAGAATCCTGGGATGAAGCACATGTATTTGGACCTAAAGAAGACATTTTACCCAACAAAATCCTGACCTAATCCTACAATCAGTTACCTACCACAGGTATTGCAAGATACTTCAAAACAGGAGATAATCTGTTGAGGAAAAGGCAATACATAGTTTCTCAATCCTACAGAGCATTATTGTGCAAAACAAATAAATAAGACTGGGCAGGCTACTGAAGTTTTAGCCTTGCTAGAAATTTTAGACAGGAGGAAATTCCATAACCTATTTTTTTTTGGCAAATGGAAAAGAGAATCCAAAGTAGGGAAGAATTTTGCAGAGGTAGACTGGCATTCCCTCCATTTATTTTGTGTAATCTTATATGTGGCATGTTTGCAAAAAGACAGGATAAAACCTTCCCTTGCAAGCGGAAAAAAGACAGGATAAAACCTCCCCTTGCAAGCGGAAAAAAGACAGGATAAAACAATTAATCTAAAGCATTCAGCCAAAGAAAGGCAATAGTAAGTGGCAATCTGCATGCAATTCAATTACTCACCTCTCCCTCCCGTCTTGAAATGATAAAGTGGAATTTTCAATTAGATCTGTCAGCTCCTGACTTGAGATTTGTTCCTTTGCCTTGATATTGACAGCACAGGAGAGTTCCCTGCCTTCTATACCACCTTTGAACCTTCAGGTTTGCTTCTAGGGTAGGCAAGGTTTTTGACTTCTTGAACCAAGGAGAGGGCAGGAGAGGGAATTGAAAAATGATAACTTGGACTAACAGTGGAGTCGGCTTTCATTTGCTTTATTTAACTCAATATATTTCTAGGTCACTCAGGCTCAATCAGATATTGTTAACCTATGCAAATCATACCATTTCTAAAATGTCCCTTCCTCCCCTGATATTTGGAAACATTAGAAACAGAGGGCAATTATATTAAAAGCTTTTTTGGAGGGGGAGTAGTATGAAATACTCTGCAACATCTTGAGCTAATAATCCAGGTGATAATTGGCTGATATTACCTGAAGTGATGATACGCTGCTTTTTTGAACACTTGCACTGCTAGTTTATTTATCTGTCCAACCACTTTGATCTACCAGGGCTGGTATGCTTGGGGTTCCTTCAGATAAACAATGTAATCTATTGAGACCTGGAAATGCATGTTCCCTGTAACAATGCCTGCCTTCTGGAATGAGGTTTTTCCCCTCAGATCTGGTTTGCCCAGTGTTGTTGTTATTGCAGAGACCTGACTCTTCACTCAGGTCTTTGGTGAGAGATAGTGGGAGCCCTCATTTCATTCCACCCAGTTCAGCGGGTTGAATCTTTCTGGCTTTGTGAACCGGCAGTGGCAACAGTGAGGGTGAGAGGGATGGTTCCCCGTGAACAGCAGCAACAACATCCCACGGCCCAGGGATCTAGTCCAGTGGTCAAATTCAATTTTTTTTACTACCAGTTCTGTGGGCATGGCTTGGTGGGCGAAGGGGAAGGATATTGCAAAATCCCGATTCCCTCCCCATCCCTGGAGGAAAGATATTGCAAAATCTCCATTCCCAACCCACTCTGGGGCCAGCTAGAGGTGGTATTTGCTGGTTCTCCAAATTATTCAAAATTTCTAGTACCGGTTCTCCAGAACCTGTCAGAACCTGCTGAATGTCCCCCCTGATCTAGTCTATCATGATTGCCATCTTTTTTTTTAAATTCGTTGATTGCGATTTCTTTAATTGTTGTGAACTGCTTGGAATCATTGGAAGTTGGGCAATATATGTTTAATACATTAGTATGGTTAGTTGCATAGTCAGCCAGATGTTTAGAGTGGATTTGGCATTTTTGTTCACCTATTGAGTCTTTTCTGAGGACTTGAGGTAGGCAGGTGTGTTTGATGTTGTTAAAGGTATTGTCAAGGGATATAAGCTGCACCAAGTAAAGCTTGACTGCATATATAGACAGTGTAGAGCGGCAACTCTATTTCAGATGGTGCTTTTCTGTACAGCTTCAGATCATTCATATAAAGCAGATAGGATAACCTGACAGATGTTTTTGATGTTTGATAACCATGGCCAGACTTGTTCAATATTTATTATTATGTATGGGCAATCTATAGTTAGACACAGTCTAAGCCTGATAACAGGATAACAGGTCCTAACCAAAGATCTAAGAATTATTAAGGCAACATCTAAGATGATGATGATGATTATACTTTATTCATTAAACATAAAACTCAGTCAACTGAACATTCAAAATGCATCACAAATACCATTGACTGGTGCTAATGATTGATTCAGGTTTCTGCCAGCGTCCTAGATATCAACCAAGTACTTTCTTAAAATATACGATGCTCCGAGTAGCGCAGCTTTTTGCAGTTCTGTTGGTGTTATTACAGGAGGCTGGAATTTGTTGATGTATCTTAGAAAATTTTTGGACAAGGTACCAAGTGCCCCAATGACAATTGGTATCATGCTTCATCCATAATTGGGTAGTTTTGAGGGCCAGGTTGCAGTATTTTGTGATTTTTTCCAGTTCTTTTTCTTTGACTCTGGCATCTCCTGGTACCACGATGTCAATCAATTGTATGTTTCAGCCCTGTACAATCATGATATCTGGTGTGTTGTATTCCAAATGATGATCCATCTGTATTCGAAAGTCCCACAAGATCTTCACGTTCTCATTTTCAGTAACATTTTCCACTTTGTGCTCCCATGACTTTTTGGATACAGGTAAGTTGTATTTTTTACATAATGACCAGTGAATTAATTTAGCAACTTAGTCATATCTAGCTTTGTAATCAGTTTGTGCAATTTTGTTGCATTCACATATTAAATGTGAAACAGTTTTGACTTTGTTGTTGCAAAGTCAGCAGTTTGAATTGTCAGTGGATTTAATCTTCGCTTTAATGGCATTAGTTTGTAGTGCCTTCTGTTTCTTTCTTGATGATTCCCATCTTAAGGAGTGTCCATGTCAAGTTGTCATCACATTTTCCTTCAATGTTTTTCAAGTGCTGTCCATGCAAATTTTTGGTTTTCCACCTATTTAATCTGTTATCCAGCTGTTTTTTCCTTATATTCTACCTTTGTTTCTGTTGTTTTTATACTACTTTCCATTTTCATACCCTGTAGCATTATTGTTGTTGTTGTTATTGTTATTTAATCTTTGGTGAGATTCACAGCCTTTGGAGCTGGTTGGTAGCTCAACAGCTTGATTCCTAACCAAGGACCTAGGAACTGTTAAGGTAACGTCAGAGGACATAAGTTCTTCCAAGTAGGGTGATCTTTGGAGAATCAGAATGTTCAAGTCCAATAAATTTAGAATTTCCAAATAGTGAGGTGTGATTCAAATAATTTAACAACCGGTTTTCTGCCCTAATGACCAGCTATGTAGGCGTGGCTTGGTGGTCATGTGACTGTGTGGGCATGGCCAACTCAACATCATTCAGGTCAATGGACACTTCAGTTAGCTGTTACAATGTAATTAGAGTTAACCAGAGAGGCAGTTTCTGTAAGTAGGACAATAAAGATTAGGCTAGAAACAACATCAGAATGTTTCCTTCCTGCCTTCCTTACAGGATTAGCCCTGTAAAGTGGAAAAAACAAAAGAGGATTTCTTCCAACAATTGGTTTTTCAAACTGCTTAGAAAGTTAACAACTGGTTCTCCTGAATAGGTGCAAACTGGCTGAATCCCACCACTGGGTAGCCCTTTAGGTATTGCTCCAAGAGCTCTAATTACAATTGGACAACACACAGTTTCTTTTTTCCACAGTCACTCAACTTCAATTTGCAAATCCTGTACTTTGTGATTTTTTTCTTGTTGCTTATCTTCAATTCACGCATCACCAGGTATTGCAATGTCAATGAACATAACTATTGTTATGTCAGGTGTGTTGTAGGTCAAATGCCTGCCAGTCTGAATTCTGAAATCCCATAAGATCTTAACTTCTTCATTCTCTAGAACTTCTCAACCTGATATTCCCAGTGATTTTTGGTGTACTCAAATCCAAATTTCTGGCACAATTTTCAGTGAATGGTTTTAGCAACTGGTTAATGATGTGTAGGTAGTCACTTTGTGAAATTTTGCTGCACCCACTGATCAAATGTCTTTCTTATTACAGAGGCGGCATTTGCTGTTGGTGGTTACATGCTGAATTTTTGCCTTCATGCAATTTGTGGCTAAGGCTTGTTCTTGAGCTGCCAAAATAAAGCCTTCTGTTTCTTTTTTCAGTACTCCTGATCTTAACCAGTTCCATGTTAGTTTTTGGGGAGCTTTGCCTTCAATATTTTTCAAGTATTGGGCCATGCATGGCTTTGCTTTTCCAGTTTTCAGCTCACTTCTCACTTACTTCTCTCTTTTTTTTTTTTGAAATATATTTTATTCATTTTCAAATTCCATTTTGCAATCACTTATATACAGGGTAAAAAAAGAAAACACAATAAAAAAGAAAACACAACTCATTCACCACCCCACCTGACACTTCCATCCTCCATACACCCCATCTACCCCCTCCAACTTTCCTTTCTCCCTCTAACACTCCCCTCCTACTTCCCTTTCCCCTCAAACCTTCTCCCCTTACTCCCAACATGCCCTCCTTTCATTCCCCTTACTCCTTCCTTACTCCTCCCTCTTCTTTCCCTCTACCTCCCTCCTTGGTGTATGCCTTTATTCAAGTATTGTTTAATCTGATAAACCAAGGAAAAAAAATATAAAGAAAGAAAAGAAAAAGAAAAAGAAAACAAGAAAAGAAAAAAGAAAAACAACCGTATACAAGTACATTCTTGTTCTTATTGAGACTATGTTAACACCCACCCACCCACCCACCCTAAATCCCCATCCCTAATCCCCCCGACTTCCCAGGGCCCACACCTGGCACTGCCTTCTCTCTAAAGTATCTTGTGTACATATGGATTAAAAATAAAAGTAATATATTAAAGGAAAGAAAAACAAAAAAGAGAAAAGAAAAGAGAAAAGAGAAAAAAGAAAAGGGAAAAAAAGGAAAAAAAAACTCTTTGTGTTGAGCTCAGCCCCCCATCTTTATCTATGCTTAAATAGTATAAGTCATTCTATCTATATTTTATTCTCGTCTCTTACTTCTTTGTTATTTACCCCAACCTCCTGTAGACTCTCCCGTTCCTCTTCCTTAACCTTGTATTCAGATAAACATTTGTACAGATTTGTGTAGGCATCAATATGCAGTCTAGCCAAAAATAGTCCCTTCTGGTAAAATTTAAGCAGCGTGGCTCATGCCACATATTCAAATATTACTTTACAGAAGAATAATCAAACTTTCCCTTCTAATAAAATTTAAACAGCATAAATAATCTTTCTTAACCTCATTTTAAAACAGTAATTCAAAATAATCTAACCAAACTTTCCCTTCTTAGTAAAGTTTAAGCAGCGTGAATCAAGTATTACTTTACACAAAAATCAGTTTACGTTCTATCTTAAGATAATCCCAACCGGCTTTCTCTTCTAATAGGATTTAAACAACGTAAATCATTCCGCATGCATTTTACCCTCATCCCTGCTTGTCTAATATTTACCACTATCAAGTTTATGCAGACATTAGTTTAAGATCTAGCTCAAAGTAATTTCACACAACTTTCCCTTCTAATAAGAATTAAATAACATGGATCATTCCACATATTCAAATAATACTTTCAACAAAAGTCAGTTAACCTAACAGAATTTAAACCACATAAATCATTCCGCATTCATTACAATCAATATCACCCCATCAATAAGCTCCGCTTTTTCTACCGGAGAGAGGTCGCAAACCCCCATTCAGTCCACGACTTTGGCAAATATTTTAAAATGTCTAAATCCTCGATCTCCGCTTTTCTGCTTCTCCGAGGAAGGAAAGGCTACCCCCTCCATCTTGCAGCCACGCGGCCTGCCGCTTGCCTTCTCCTTCCACTTGTCTCTCCTCTTTTCCAAGTAAATCAGGAAGTCCCGCCTTCAAAGTCTTGTAATAGAAATCTCGAGCCTCCGAAACAGAGTTAAGACGAAATCTTTGATTCTCAAATGTGACCGTAATGCCGGCTGGGGCCTCCCATCTGTATTGAATCTGTTGATTCCTAAGCTCTTTAGTTAAAAAGGCGTAGTCTCTTCTTGCTCTCAACATCTGGAAAGGTATTTCTTTAAAGACAATCAAGTCCTGATTATCAACTCGCAGACTGTTATTATGAAACTTTTGCATAATCGCGTGGCTTTGCTTTTCCAGTTTTCAGCTCACTTCTCACTTACTTCTCTCTTATATTCAGCTTTTGACTTAGTTGTCTTCAAAAGACCTCCTTTATTTACTTCCTTACTCATTGGTTCTTCACTTTCTGGATGTAGTCATTCAAGCTGTGTCTTTCTTCTTCCACAGTTTGCTTTACTTGTAGAACCCTCTGCTCTTGGTAGATATAATCGGTCAACATCACTTTTAGGTACAAGGCATGATTCATTGTCATAAACCTCCTTGTTTTTCTGTCCAAATTGTCCAAATCAATCTGGGTCCAGTCAAGTATTCCTGCAGAGTATCGAATCACAGGTATAGCCCAGGTATTTATTGCTTTTATGTTGTTTCCTCCACTCAATTTGGACATTCATATCTTGTGAATTCGTCAAATGTAATAGGCCGAAGTTGATTCCTTGACTTTATTATGCATTAAGTCAGAGGCCTCTAAAATCCCCAAGTACTTGTAATCTTCTTCTGGTTTTACTGCCTTTATCATTTCTTTATTCTCAAGTTCTATTCCATCATCTTCTATGACCTTGCCTGTTTTGATTGCCACTGTTGCACATTTGTTAATTCCAAACTGCATGACAATGTCTTGGCTAAATTCTTTTGTGCTTTCAATTAATAAATTCAGTTCAGCTTTTCTTTTACCAAACAGCTTCAAAGTATCCATGTACACAAAGTGCAAAATTTTCAATCCTTTCTTTGCAAGTTCGTATCCATAGTTCACCTTCTTCAAAATGGTTGTCAGTGGTAACATTGATAGTATAAAAAGCAGAGGTGAAAGGGAATCATCCTGGAAAATGCCTAGTTTAATTTCAACTTCACCTAGTTCTTTTCCATTAGCCATAAGCTTCGTTTTCCAGAAGTTCATTGAAGTTTCCATGAAATTTTGTATGTTGCTGCTGATGCCAAAGATTTTCAGGCATTTCTTGATCTAGCTGTGGGGAACTGAATCAAATGCTTTCTTATCGTCTATCCAAGCCATGAACATGTTTGTTTGTCTTTTCTTTCAATTCTTTAAAATTAGCTTGTCAATCAGCAGTTGGTCCTTTGTTCCTCTTGAATTTTTGCAGCATCCTTTCTGTTCTATAGGAAGCTAGTCATTTCTTTTCAAGTATCCATAAATTTGATTTGCAATGATGCCAGTAAGAAACTTGTATATTGTTGGCAAGCAGATGATTGGCCTATAGTTTCCAGGATCCTTTCCTCTTTCTTTATCTTTTTGGATCAAAAATGTTCTTTCAGTTGTCATCCATTCATCATTTTCAGGTGTTTTTAAGATCTGATTCATTTGGGCTGCCAGTCTTTCATGCACACTTGTAAGTGCCTTTAGCCAGAAGCCATGTAGCTCATCTGGTCCAGGTGCACTCCAATTCTTTTCTTGACTGCCTTTGCACCATTTCTTTTGTTATTTTCACATCTTCTATTTTATGCACTCTAATAGAATCCTCAACCTGTTTGATCCATTTTGCTTCTTGTTGTTTTCCCACAGGTTCTTCCAGACTTTCAGAGCTTTCTCTCTATCAGGCTTTTCATTTGTTATTAATCCATCTCCACTTTCTAAGCTCTTGTAAAACTGGTGCTGATTTGCTCTTAATTGTGAGTTTTCCTTGAACTGAGTTACTCGATTTTCATATTGTTTAATCTTTTCAGCAATGGCAACAACCCTTTGCTTCAGCTCTTCAATTACTACTGCAATCTCCTTGTTCTCCAAATCATATCTTGCTGCCGGGCTGCTTTTGACCTGCTTGTTCTTTAGCTGATTTTGCTTTAGGTTCTTCAAGTTGCTCAAGTCTCCACGAAATTTTTTGATCTTTAATTCCAGCCAAATTTTCCATTAGGATTCTCCTTCTTGACTCTTTGGTTCTTTTGTATTTTCAAACCCAATTCTTTGGTGGTTATGAAGGCTGATGCATACATCAGCTGGTTTGTTTCAGCTAATGTAGTGGTTCAGATGGCTTGCACAACCTCATTGACCTTTTTTAATACCTCTCCTAATTCTTTCCAGTTCACTCGGTTCAGCTTTGGCAAACGTCCTCTTTCAGCATCTTCCATTTGATGCTTTATTTTCTGAGCTAATTGAGCAATATCTGTTGGTGCTTGTTCTTCAGTGCTTTCTTGTTCTTTATCTTCATCTATTTCAACAACTACTTCCTCTCTTTCTTCCTCAGTTTGCTTTTGAGTCTGCAAATCATTCTTGGTGTTACTCTTCTTTGTTAGTATGCTCAGACCATTAATTGCTTCCTTTTGATTTATGTTAATTCTGTTGCAGGGAAAAACATGTGGCTCAAAATTACACATTATTGGTCCATTAGCCTTTGTTCACTGATATCACAGTCCATGTGATTTACCTTCTAGATCTGATATATTCATTTTTGAAATCCACGTTTTGCTGGCTCGAAAGTACTTGGCTGAAGTCAAAATAATAATAATAATACTTATTATTATTATTTCACAAAATTTCACAAACTGGCTACCTACAATGCCATGACCACGTTGATAAGACCATTCCCTGGAAATTGTGCTAACAGTTTGGATTTGAGTACAGCAAAAACCACTGCATTGAAATATCGATGCTGAATACTCGGCTGTGTTTGTCAATGATTGGATTTCTATTTCTGACTTTCTTCTTTCTGACTTTGGCTTTGCTATTCCTTTGAAATTGAAAAGAGTGAATAAAATATTTCAACAAAAAACCCTGCCCACCTAAAAAAACAGTGTTGATCAACATTGAAGAGTCTTGTGCATTTTTATTTAATATAGGATTTTTCTGAAGTAGACTGGATCATGAAAGTTACATTTCATAATACATGTGCTAGGTCTTGCTGATAGTAGTTAAGAGGGTTGCCCTTCTAGAAAATTTGTTCAGATTTCAGCAAAATGGACCAAGAGCATCTTGAGCAACTATCACTGTTGTGGGGGGAATGCATGTTATTCCCCCACTTTGCAAACATGCCATATATTATTTATTTATTAGATTTTTTTTTACCCTGCTTTTTTACTTTGTAGGGAGCTCTAAACAATAAATATATGCAATGCTCCTTCTTCCTCTTTTCCCCACAACAGCAACACTATGAGGTGGGTTGGGTTAAGACAGAGTAACTGGCTAAAGTTACCCTGGTGTCTTTCATGTCTAAGAAAATACTAGAACTTACAATTTCCTGGTTTCAATGCCAATACCCAATTCAGGCACAGATTTGTAGCCCTAACTCTTATTAGTCCTGGATCCAAGATTGACTCAGGTTATTCCGATTATAATCAGATCTGTCCAGACAGCAGATACTATGTGGATCCATAAGTACATATTTTTATGTTTACAAGTCTAAAATCTATTAAAAGCGACTATGCATTTAACATTTGCGTTTGTTTGTTTGTTTGTTTGTTGACTGACTTACTGACTGACTGACTGACTGACTGACTCACTCATTTATTTATTTATTAAATAAGTGTAGCTTATAAGGGTAGCTTTGGGTGGCTTACAGTCATAAAAATATACCTATGCATGTATATTAAAATAAATAAATTAAAACCAAATATTAAAATCTAAACACATATATTTCTTGTCTCTTATTTTGTACTTGATCTGGTGGTAAATCTCCATTGTTTTCAAACTCTCAATGCTGATTTACTGGCAATGCTCTATTTTGATTTCTTCTTCCTATGTGCATACATACCCATTGAACTGTTTCTTTTTGAAATAAGTGATGTTACACAAAGTGTAAAGAAGTCATAAGGCAAAGAACGTAAAAGTATAAGATCAAAGAAAGAAAAGAAACTGTTTTGTTTATGCCAACACTATTCGCTTTATATCTCTTTATACATCTTTATACCTCTTGTCTTTTCAATTACTTATTGTTTCCACTAAATATATTCCCTGCTTCATATAGTAGCTTTTGTTCTTTAAACTTCTCACTTTCTCTTTTTTTACTGCCTTGTTAATTCCTTCCAACAATGAATTTCTCCGTCTTCTCCTTTCTCTGAACAGGTTCCTTTCTGCCCCATGTATTTGTTTGCTATTCAATCTTCATTTTTTCTCTTTCTGTGACCAAGCTACCTCACTATGTTTTTCTGCACCAATCTTTCAGTTTTGTATTCAGTATGTATTATTCAGCAGCCATTCATTCTTGATCCTATCTCGTCTTCTTTTACCATACATATTTCTCAAATAACCTATTCCCGCTACATTCAACTTCCTTTTATATTGCTTCTGATACACTCAGCTCTGACATCCATATAACAACATAGACAGAAACACACTGTTATACAAGCCATTTTTGTCTTTTTTGAACAAATATTTATTTCAGCCAAAAGGATTTGTACATCTTAGAACATCTCCAACTCACTGAAATTCCTCTGAATTTTTGCTGCATCTTTTAACCATAACCATTCCTTGCTCAAATTGACAATATTTTTGCAAGTATCTTTTTCTCCTACCCTACCTCCTGTTTTTATTTTTTGCAGTATTCATTCTCTTACCTAAGTTTCCCCTCATTCAATAGTCTCTTTCCCTTTTTCATTTCACAAAATCTTATTTTACATAATTCCCATTAGCATAATCACCCACACTTTTGTGGCACTCTAAAATATAACCCTGTTCTTTTGATTCCATATAGCTTTCACTTTCCTCTTTTCTTGCATGTAGTTGTACTGAGAGACAAATCTCAAGACTTTTTCATTCAGGACTTGCATTTTCTCTTCCTGCAGCCACTCTATCTTATCTCTTTTCTTCCCTCCATGTCTATTTAGTGTCCAAGATCCACATTTAATATAATATACTTAATATAATAAAAAAATAATTTTGCCCAAATTGAGAATTTCTCGTCACCAACATTCTTTCCTTTGCCAACTGCACGTATGAGTAGGCTTGTAGAATTAGAACAATTAATCAGTAGAATAACTTGCCTCCAGAAGTTGTGAATGCTCCAACACTGGAAATTTTTAAGAAGATATTGGATAACCATTTGTCTGAAGTAGTGTAGGGTTTCCTGCCTAGGCAGGGGGTTGGACTAAAAGACCTCCAAGGTCCCTTCCAACTCTGTTATTCTATTCTATTTCAACTGTCTATTTGAAATAAGCAACCCTTTTCTTAAGCAGAGATTTACTTTTGTTTTCATTCATATAACTTCATCATAAAGTGCCTGATTACTCAACCCAACATAGCGCAACCAACACAATATGTGAAAAAGTTTCTATACAGCTATACTGCTAACTGCTAACAAAAAATATTGCAGAAACCACCAACAGACTATTACAACCACATGGCATCAGTGTGGCTCACAAACCAACCAAAGCCCTCCAAACCTAAAACTTTGGTTTACCTAAGTAAACCAAAAAGTCCAATAGTTCCAGAAAAAAATAGATATCATTTGCAGTATACAATGTAAGGATTGCAACAGCCAGTATATAGGACAAACAGGCAGAAGATTAGCAGAGTGATTCCATGAACATCACTATGGTATTAATCAAAAGACATGAGGAAAGTTCCTTAATTTCATGGACAGACTTTCCCAGACTTCAACTGGGAAACTGTGACCATCCTAGACCAAGCCAAGTCCAAAACCACTAGAAAATTCCTGGAAGCCTGGCATTCTGACAAATCCACCATCAACAGATATATAGACATAATTAACATTTATATACTGTGCAAAACAGATAATCAACAAGCCAAAACAATGAACAAAAAGACAAGAACACTTCACCACCAGCAATCAACACCCAGTTAGGCATGGATTAATTTTAGGATTAGCATTAGACCAACAAACAAGAAGAAAACAACACCCCAATCAAGGAAGTATCAAACAAGCTAACAGTGAAGAATTACCAAGTCTACTCCTACCAACACTGACAGTGTGAGCCACTAAAATATAAAATGAAAACAACCCCCACTCCTTCCTAGTACTCATAATGTTACCTAGTTTGTATAATGAAACAGAGGGTAAGAAAACAACGAAGCTCAGAAAGCATGTAAGGAATCCCTCAATCCATAAAGGGTTTTGATTGATAAATGTCAGTAATGATCTTTCTCAAATCAAAGAAGTTAATTTATCAATCTCAGAAGTTCTGTCAATATCAAAAACCATCTCTCCATGTGGATAATGCTGAAACTTTCCATGTTTGTGAATATAGTAATCTCCCAGCAGCGATCATATATTAAAATAAGATTACACGTGTCTCTTTTAACTGTTTATCCCTTGGTCCTAAAAGGAAATGTTCTGGCAGTGTTGGGTCTTCTTCATATGAATCTTCTCTTAAATACCCGGAGAAATCTTTGCATTGCCCTTTGCATTGCATCCATTTTGGGTGATTGCCAAGCATTCATCATTTGATTATCCTTATATTCATAAATGTTGCAAAGTGGATATCAATTTAAAGAGACATTTTAAACTTTTGTTGAAATTTGAAGAATTATGACCAAGGTGAACTTTAAGATTAAAGTAGTATTGGCCAAACTATAGGAATTGCTCAGCCAATTGGTGCAAAAGAGCCAATTATCACACAATATGGAAAATTGCAACTTGTTTATTCTGCACAGCAAGAAAGCGTGCTCTTGGGACCCAAGTCACAAATTGAGAGCCCCTAATAAACAAGTTAGCATAGTCTTTATACACTTGTAAAAGCAAAAACCTGAAGGCACATGATTATTTGCAACAATCGGCTGCTTGATGATGGCCCTCCCAGAAGGTGGGTTCATTACTAAAATACCACTTCCCTTGTTCTTCTGGCTCTGGGAAGACTGGCAGCTAAATATTAGCAAAACATTATTGCTAATTTGTGCATAACAACAAAGGGGATCTAGCCTTGACTCTACTTCTCTAGCACAAGATGATATGAGTTACTTAATGAGTCAATAATCCTTCCAGGAAATTGCTGGGTAAGATGAGTCCCCAAAGGGAAACAGCTAAGAATGAGGATGAACAGAATGTGATTTTTTTTAAACAAAGCATGGTTTCTATGGCTAAAATCCATAGTTTAAAGCCCATATATATCAACCCATCAGTTACACTATTGTTACTTGCATGTTTCTTCTCTAATCTTTGGCAAGACCTATGAATCTGATCCCTTTAAAAAAAATTTATATTAGGAGAAAAGCAGGATGTACATTTAATAATATAAATAAATATCAAAAATCTATAGCAAAATAAGAATCATCCAAGGAAGAGATGATTAAAATTATTATATGAAGGTGATGGGCATATAGGTACAAAAAAAAGAGTGAACTGAAAATTTTAAAGAGATTAAAAATAACATGATAATATTATAGTAGTGATTGACTTAATGTTATACTTCTCATCATCACAAAAGCTCCAGCTTTCTGTCCTTCAAACAACATATATTGGAACTACAGAGACTCCAGAGATAGTTGATAAAGTTTATTAAAGATGTGAAAAAGCCATTATGAAAAAGATTTGTCAAACTCTGGGAAACTTGTTTTACAAAGGAGATAAAGGAGAGAAGATATGATAAAAGAACACGTTTAACAACATAGAAAAGTTGTTTCAGGATGGATGGGATTCTTTTTTGAACTGGAGATGTACTGTTTTGCAAAGGAGGCAAAGGACACAAACAGACATGGAAACTTTTAAGCTTTTTATACAGGCATTTACAACAGGACTAAACAACACAGTACTAGGGTCAGATGTCCCTCCAGGTTTTCCCCATAATAACTACTCCCTCTACCAGCTCTCCTGCTCCTTCCCCTTTCTCTTCATTTGTTTCTGGGCTTGCCTTGGCACCACAATTGGGCACCCAGTTCTCTTGTCAATGGAACAGCTTGCCTTCAGAGATTGTGGGTGCTCCATATTGAAAGCTTTTAAGAGAAGACTGGACATCCATTTGTCGGAAATGGTATAGGGTCTCCTGCTTGAGCAGGGGGTTGGACTAGAAAACCTCCAAGGTTCCTTCCAACAATGATGATGGTGACGATGTGAAAAGAAAGGAAAATGCGGGCGATCATTGTGGGGTGCTTGGCATGACTTGATCTTTTTCCAAACTCAACTCAACACCTTCTGCTTCAGCATTGGGGAAAGAACTTTCTCAGGGACATTTGCCCATATCCCCCCCCCCCCAAAAAAACCCAAGGCTTCTCTACCAGAAGTTAATTCCTTCCATGCCTTCCAGGGTCTTGGGTGAGCTCTTGTTGGTCAGGTCTTCACTTTCTTTCTTCTAGGAAAGCCCTTCCACCCAAACTTTTTCTCTCTCTTCTTGAACAACCACTGGTAACTTATGTGCATGTTTGCCTTCTTTCTCCAGGATTTATCTCCAGTTATTCTGTTCCCTTCAACCAGAGTCTTTCTCTCTTCCTATCTTTGTCTTTCCAGTTTTTGGTTAGCCCAGAAACATGCCCTCCGGCAACTGAGGAAATAGTTGTCCCCTGGCTGGCCCTTTAAAGGTGGACCCCTATTAAAGTTGAATTTTACTCCCCAACACCTGTATTCCCTGCACCAATAGGACTGCTGACTCAAAATCTCCTCATGCCAACCCTGATGGTTGTCAGGTCAGCTCATCAGGCCTAGTGATAGTGTGGTTCCCCTTCAAGGCCAGAAGTTAAAAACATGCATGGTAATATTTGCATATATTTTGTTTTGTTAAAAAATAGTCACAGCCTTCTCTTCCTCCTATTAATGGATCAGAAGGCTTTCCCCTATTTTCTCTTTGATCTCATTTTCTTTTTCTTTCTTTTTTCTCAACTCTCTTAAACCTGACTTTTGATGTGAACTAGGATTGGAGCTGAGGTATAACAAATTACATATCAACTCTCAACTAAAATGTACCAGTGTCATCAGAAAAAACTTAGAATCTGAATATCTGGAAGAAAGTTGGTTAGAAGATGGTCTCTCGAAATCCTTTACTATTCTGGAAATGAGGCAGAACTCAGGAAAGGTAGTTCTCCAATGGATTTTCCCAATCTGCAGGGCTGATGGAGGAATCCACAGAGCTTGCAGAATGACTGCCGTAAAGCGTTACATGATACCAGTTTGCCAGAGATGCATCTTATGCATCTGCCAAGACTGAAATCATCTATTGCAGAATTAGGAACTTCAAACAGGAATTTTAGTTTAAGCAAGGTTTTTTTTTTTTTAGTAAAAAGCAATTGATTTTGATCATCACACTTGGAAGTACACAGACACATTCTCATCATACTGTCCAGACAAAATATAGGAAAATCGATATGAGGCATCCAGTTGACAAAGGAAGATCTTCAAAATCCTCTTTGTTTCACCTCACTTTTGAATAGGAGAGTAAACCCCTGTTCTCTTTAAAGGAAGAAAGTTTGCTTTCAGATCTTCCAAAAGTCTTGAGGGCGAAACATATTTTACTCCTTCCAACCTTCAATGTTGGAAAGAAAAATGATAAAGCATCCACTGTTCAGAATCTCACCCAGATGAAAAAAAAACACCTTGCTTAATCATCAACTATCCAGCATCTGTCTAATTGCTAGCTGGAAGTTAACTTACGCAGCTAGATTTAAATTCTTAACCATAGCACAACAATATATCACTCTTACTTTTGGGGTATTCACAATAAATGTCCCCCTAAATTGTACAATACATTAATTCGGCGCTAGGAGGTCTGTAGACTGAATTCATCTTATCAATAAATTCATCTTATTTATAAATTTAAATGTAATTTGGATTTTTTTATCCCATAGTCGCTCTTTAAAAATGCACAACTTGAGTAGTGTAATCCAGTCATGTCCAACTCTCAGATCATGGATCACACGAGGCCCTGAACAACTAGTAATGTGGCTCCACAAGATTGTAAACTTTTAACATTGTTGTGTGATTTATATACAGTACATTAACTATATTATATATTTTATCTGTAGCCCAAGACAACTCCTCTTCAATCAATGTGATCAAGGCAAGCCAAAATGTTAGACATCCATGGTCTATTCAGTGTCTTTATCATTCATGAAGAGGGTGAGTGGAGCAGTGAGTAGGTAATGATAGAAGAGATGAACTGTTTTGCTTAATTGGGCAAAGCAAAATCAATATGCTACATGTGCTAAAACCCAATTGTTGGCTTTCACATTTCTTTTGCATCTTATAAATCTAGACTGCTAGTATTCAAAAATGCAAAGCAAAGCAGGAACACCTAGCCAGGTGGCCCAGAGAATCCTTCTCCTGACCCTCTTTCTGCAATAAATTCTGAATATACTGTATATGGAGATAAGATTTCTTTAAAGCAAGTTACCTATAGCTATTTACACAGAATTTATCTGTTATACTTGGAATGCTGTCTGTAACTAATTGTAGTTTTCTTCTTACTTTTAAGGCATTCTCTCTTTCCTAATAAACTCCTTGTTATAATTAGAGATGTGGTTTTATTCATCTAAACTTGAAATTTCTTATTAAAACCTTCCCATGGTTGCAGAGCTACTTCTTATTCAGGATGCTGAGATGGTTTTGATACAATTTGTGTTTCTGGGAAAGGTCCAAAACACCTTCCTTTCCAAATGGGATGCAGAGAAAGACGAACGATTATGAACTTTCCAGATAGACTAACTACTGTGTGATAGGAGCTTCAGACTCTACAGAATACTATTGTTTACTGTAGGTTTTTCTGACATTTAAACTGCCATAGGTCCATGATCAACGTGTTTCCCTTATTATGTCATCCTTTCTAAGGACACTTTCTAGTACCTCTTCTTACATTTTCTCCCTTTCTGAGCAAATAAGCATGCAGTCTGTCATCATTTTCATTTCATAAGAGCCAAGGTGGCGCAGTGGTTAAATGCAGCACTGCAGGCTACTGCTAGATCAGCAGGTCAGCGGTTCAAATCTCACCGGCTCAGGGTTGACTCAGCCTTCCATCCTTCCGAGGTGGGTAAAATGAGGACCCAGATTGTTGGGGGCAATATGCTGACTCTCTGTAAACCGCTTAGAGAGGCCTGAAAGGCCTATGAAGCGGTATATAAGTCTACTGCTATTGCTATATTGCTATTGCTATTTTATTCTTTAACAAGCTTATGAGGCTCATTTAAGGCTCAGAAGAATTATTAGAAATCAAGATAATGCTGGAATCTGGACTTTGGTTCATAGCAAGACAGCTTTATCACCTTTACTTTTTTCAAATAGAGAAGATCAGAGAAGATGGACATGAAGCCTAATGGACCAATGGAAATGTCTGCTCACTGATACCATGCAAACAATGGGTGGACCTCTAGGTGACCCAAAGAGATAGGAGGTCTTGCTCTGCTTTGGATCTTTTGGGAGCATTTTGGACCATTCTGCAAGCCTAGAACAAACTTTCCTAACTTAGGAAAAACTGAAAATTGTAGTCCCAAACATTGGATGACATCAGGTTAAGAAAGATTACTTTAGAGGTATCCAAAGTTAGGCAGCTTGAAACTGACGGTACTTGCTATTATCTGACCAACATTTGAAGAGATGCATTTGGATAACTGATGCTCTTTAAAGTATTTCTTGATAGGTCGTTTCACTTATGGAAAAGGGGTTAGGGGAATGCTGTTATGAGTTGGAGAATATGATATGTGGCTGAAATTGTGGGTGGCAATTATCTTGCTAATTTTATTGGCCATTCTTTTCTACCTTTTATTTAAAAGTATCCTTGACAAATAATGATGCATTTTTGTCCTCAGTAATTAGTTCTTGTCAAATCTCTACTTTTGAGTTGCCCAGCGGGGATTATGCTGCCAAGTATGACTTGCCCATGTTACGGTTTTAAGGGTGCCAAAGCTGCAGCTCTAATGGAAGTTTTAATGATGCCAATGACAAAAAGTAAAAGCAATGCATCTTTCATCTGACGAGTTAAAAGAGCATACTTAATTCTTTGCCAATCTGCCTCTTGGCTTCATTTTATTTGCCCCAGGCAAACACTTAACTCAAGTTTTTTACTTTCATGAACATTATAGTTGAGACAGATTTTTGCTGGAGAAAGGTGCTGGACTGACAGCACTGTCACAAAATGGAAGGCTTCAGTCTCTAGATGTTAGAAATATTTTTAAAGAGATTTTATTGGTTTGCAAAGTTCATGGCATTGACAGTGCAAGGTTTTCTATGGTTGAGCAAATTTTCTCAAATGTTTAACTGCTGATTCCTACATATAATCTTCTTTGTTATAGAACTATAGTATTATTGGTTCTCATCATGAACAGGAAAAAGTAGGCTTGAAGAATGTCTCCATATTTGCTTCTATCTATAGCTCACACTGTCTTATAATGTCACCTATTCTGGAAATCCATTGAGCTGGGACAAGTAGAGATTGAAGATAAACTTCAAATTGGATATACTTTGTGCATTAAATGGCCATGTGAATATTACAAAGGAATTTCCTTTGAAGCCGTGGGAAACCAAATTGTGTGGAATGCTTCAGTTCCTTTTCATAGAAATTGTTGGCTGTACATCAAGATAGGTAGTTTTAAGGCATATGATTATACACATAAAGAAAATTTAAGATGTCCAAGTTCATTCTTGAAAAATAAATAGTTTAAGCACTAAACTAAATCAATGCATTTCAATATCTACATCCTGTATGCATACCTGTATGTCCAAGTATGTGGACATATAGGTGAAGACACATATGCAAAAGAACACATTAAAAAAATGTTATTGAAGACATAAAACATGAACTCAAATAGAACAAATTTGGAATCACACTTTGAAAGGAACAATTATGTTTCCTCTTACCACGACCATCAACACATTTCAACTACTGCTTAGCCAGGTTTAAAACATTGCCTGTTAATCTAAATAGTTTACAGTCCGATGAATTAGTCCAACTGCCTTCAGCTTGTATGTCAAAACTACTTGTAGAAGCAGCTTTGATATTTGACAAAGTGATGCTTGAAGTCAAACTGGGTGCATTATTAAGTTGATCTGATTAGCTTTATTTTGCTTTCTTATATCTGCCCAGAAAGCCATTATTAAAAAAGGCTAAGGAGGCACCTTGTCATCTACTTAGGACACTTTCTTCATATTTCTATTAAAAACCTCCAAAACTTTCTAAAACTGTCCTGAGCAAAATGAAGAAACATCTGAAGCAAATCTGCCTTTCCATTGTTTATTGGATTTATAGATCTTCTCTCACAAAGGCAGCCTGGTCATTAACAATAAAAATCCATATAGCACAATATCAGTTAAAGTAACCTTTGCAAATGAAATAAATACAGAAATAAAACATATAGTTAAAAGACAAATAAAAAGTTCGTTACCCGATTATTCAATTCTACCCTACCCTTTGTGCAACAGATATTTTTGCCTCATATAGAAAACTAGATGCCTTTTAATAAATTAATATAATACAATTTATTTCCCCCTTTCTTGCTTCCCTTTCTCTATCAAAATTGATTTCTGTGCAATTTAAAATTGAGAAAGATCTTTTTGACATTGCTTGGCCAGAACTTTTTTATATACCAGGCTCACCCAGACTCTAAAAAAGATCAATTTTTCCAATATTCTTCCCTTTAGCATTCAAAAACATCAGGAAGATATTAAATTATCAGATTATCAAATCCCCATCTTTAAGCCGTTTCTGATAAACCAACAAGAAATAATACCTACATCCTGATTTGTGACTACATCTGATTTTTGAAAATGTTCATAAATCACATAAGTGATTGAGAATGTGAGATCTAAAAAAGCATGCAAATATATAGTATGTATATTTCTTTCTCAATATGTGGATTTTTCCCCTTGGTTTATTATATACGTATATGCCATTTGTACAATACTTGTTAGCTATAATCAGATAAGTTTCTTGGCAATAAGGGACAAAATATTCTTGTTCAGGGTGAAGTAGAGAAACTGTAGTTTGACAAAAAAAAAAAAGATTGGATAGTGGCATAAGAGTATCTAACATCCAAGAATAGACAATATCTGCTAAATGTTTTTCTTTTATCCAAAATGTTACAAAGGTTTCATTGCACACATGTATGGCTGACATACAGAAAGACCCAATAAATCTTCTCGTGGATTTCACTGGAGAAATGAATACTTGGTTTCTTTTTCTATCTGGATAGAAAAGAAATTAAACCGGAGGTCTAGTATGAGACTTGGGAAATGCTCCTTTCCACTCTAGGTCCTGCAGAAATCCTTCCCATGTCCCTCCCCGAGTGAAGGGTAAAAGAGTTTCATTCCAATAATAATGTGTTTGTAAATATTTTACATGCTTATTGATTTAGACGGTTAGATGATTATGAATTCTTAATACGGTGCGGGGCCAGTGTGTATGAGACGCTGGCAGCAGCAAGGACGTACCAAGGAGAAAAAGCATCTGAGAATAAGAAATAAGTATTACAAACTACAGATAAAAAGGAAGTTGAATGAAAACATGACTGACTGCCACTTGGTTGATTTTACAGTCTTACTCAGACTCCGATGGGATGCATATTGAATTAGTTTGGACTGGATAAAAAGTAAATGGAACATCTTCCTTTCTTTTACTGATTATAGTGAGAGGTCCAAAAGTGAGAGCATTAGGAATGAAAGAATCTTTCCAGTATGAGCTTTTCATTCATAAGCAAATAATGTTCACATTCAATCTACTAGTTAACTCCTTAGTATTAATAAGTAGAACTAACTCTCTCCCTTTGTGTGATGGGGACAAAATTTCAATTACAGATATTACAGACTTTACAGGTAAAAAGATTTGAATCTCAGACACAGATAAGAGATTTGTGGATGAGCCCAAATCTGAACTATTTTTCTTTTTATTTTGTAGATTAACACCTAACAGATTACCATTGATTTTTAATTAAATCTCCCTGCTTACTGGAGAATTCTGGGAACTGAAATTCATACATCTCAAAGTTGCTGAGATTGAGAAACATTGAATTAGAATTTGCTTACTGCTGACCATATAAGTGTTGGCCAGGATGTTGATTGTTTTCACACCAAAGTTTTACAGGTGAGTTGTCCTTAAAGGAAGCAAGTAAGCCAAGCATGGCTTTCAAAGTCACTGCATTTGCAAGTTTCCCAGCTTAGAGACAGTGGAAGAATTAACACTCATAAGCCACTGCTTGTGACCTCAGATGCCAGTAGAGAGACTCTGGTTCAAATTTTAGCCCATGGGAATGACAGTGCCCAGGCTTCAAATCTGTTGCTTTATGTATTTATTTATCCAAGTGCTAAAAAGGTAAAGGCAGCCCTTACGTATATGTGCTAGTCATTCGAACCACCAAACTGCCAACCTTTCTGATAAACCAGTTCAACATCTTAGCCACTGAGCCACCGTGTCCCTCTATCTGAATGCTATTCACCCTTAATTAAAGGCAGTTCATCAAAATAGAATTAAAATGGTAAAATGCAAACAAATGATCAGAATATTATTACAACAATGAACATTACTGTAATGTTAAACCAATTAGATGGTAAATTTGTATGTTTTGAGACAGCTCTTAAACTGTAGCAAGGAGGGTCCTTCTTTTACCACCAATGGAAATCTATGCTACAACAAGGGCCCTGCCATGAAGAAACAGCGTAAATTGGAAATGTCAAAAGTATCCATGGCAGGACCTGAAAAACATGCCCCTTTTATGCTTTAAGATTATGGAGTGGACCATATAAAAATAAGTGGTTCTGTAAATAAATTTGTATTGTTACAAATTATTGTTATTTGTAAATAAAGTTGTTTACAGTGAGCATTCCTAATTGGGCTCAGATGGCAAATTGCAGTGAATTTGCTTCAAAAAGGGAGAGACATTCAATATTTCAGAGAAACAATTGTCAAATTCTGATCCAATTGCAGTTTCTGGACCATCTTCAAAGGTCACCTCACCAAAAAAATCTATTATAACAGCCAAACTTGACTGAAGTTATCACTATTTGAGTTATCAGATTTCTCTCCTTCAGGTAGCAATGTGATTGATGTATAAGCCAAAATGATTAAACACTCTCCTTGCTCCTGATATCACATGATTATCCAAGATCAGAGTCAGAAAGATTTCCATAGAATCCATCACCTTCTATTGGTGGACCAATCTAATCTTGTCTTTGCAACAGTCCAAACCTTTCCCAATAGCAGTTTATGCATGGCAAAGACATTATTACTGGGATCCCTGTGTGCAAAACATGCCATAATCTGAGTGAAATTCATGCGCTCATAAAATCTTCAGCTGTATCTGTTAAAACAACCTTTGGGCCAAGACCCCCTCTAAGACTCCTTATATGAGGTTTGTCAGAGATTCTACCAAATGGTAGGATGGTTGTTACATCAATAGAATCTCTGTCTTCACTTGATTGTTTAGAAAAGGATAAATACTCTTGACGCAAATGAAGGGCTAGGAGGTGGTATCCAGTCACAATTTTGTATTCCTTTGTAATAACCAAGTTTCTCTGCAATGATCTGCCAGGTCTCTGAAATGCATATCAAAATGGCCCCTTGAGTTATTATGCATTATCTTTCTATCTGTTTGACATTCAACAAGAGCAGTATCAAGACCTGTAGTAACTGTAACTACCATGGAAGAAGGCAGAGATGGGAGCCATTGTAACCAATTACTTTCCAAGAGCTTCTTCTTTTCCTTCTATCAATTTACTTCTGCCTCATGCTACTGCAAAGGAGGAATATCTACAAGGAAGGGGAATGGGGCAAAAAGTCAAGATGGTAGCCACAACTATGTGAAAGAAGTCCTTTTCATTTTTTCATATGTGACCTTTGTATATTTGTTTTTATATTATTTATTTCTTAATAGCAATAGCAGTATACTTATATACCGCTTCATAGGCCTTTCAGGCCTCTCTAAGCGGTTTACAGAGAGTCAGCATATTGCCCCCAACAATCTGGGTCCTCATTTTACCCACCTCGGAAGGATGGAAGGCTGAGTCAACCCTGAGCCGGTGAGATTTGAACCGCTGACCTGCTGATCTAGCAGTAGCCTGCAGTGCTGCATTTAACCACTGCGCCACCATAATAACTCAAGGGGCCATAATGTAGATGTCTACTATTGTTTTTATATTTTAAGTTTAGATCTGATAGTTGTGTGCGCCACCCATAGTTGCTTTTGTGAGATAGGCGGCTTTACAAATTCAATAATTAACTAACTAATTAACTAATTAAGGGTGAGGATTTAATTGTGTCATTGCAGCTACCATCTTCTTAGTTTTTGTGGAGCCCTTTCCTACCACTCAACACTTGCAGATGCCTTTGGTTTGAAAGAAAATGAAACACCCATATCCAGGCCACAAATATCTTCCCCTTAACTGCACGAATGTGGAACAAACTAATTTAAATACCTCGGTCATGAACTGAAAAGCCTTCAGATCAGATGGCAAGAAGATCAGGGCAAGTATAGGGGAGCTGAATATCAAAAAAAACCCAAAGCATAAACACTCAGCTTATAAGTTAATTGCTCATTGGAAGTTGTTGAGAATAGATTTACCCTGCCCTCCTAAATAGCCTGGTGAACAAGGCTGAGCTGAGATAGAGACTTCAGATCTTTATTATGAGATCTCTTCCAGTGCTGGAATTAATGTCTGTTACAGTTTTGTCCTGTATTTGTGTATGCAGGACTCTGATTCAGAGTCCTGAAATTCTAAAATTTGACCTCTTCCTTGGCTACTGTCTAAATGCCTTATCTGGTGGACTTCAAACACGATTTCTGTTATTTTTGAGCTCTGGATTTTGATTACAGTTTTTGTCTTTCCTCTGGTGTAAGTATTTCATATTCTCTTGACCTTGTCCTACTAGATGAAAGCTCTTTTGCTTGAACCTCCACCCTTCCAAAGAACAGACTGCCTCTGTCTGTTTCTTGGAATGAAAATGGAATGACAATGAAATCAATTAATATTAAACAGGCACAAGATTGTTTCAGAAAATTCTGCAAAGGAGAATCAGCCTTTGAAAAATATCCATAATTAAGGCATTTTGTTGTGAAAGAAAAATAAGAAAAAGCCAAGAGGTAGCAATAGCAATAGCAGTAGACTTATATACCGCTTCATAGGCCTTTCAGGCCTCTCTAAGCGGTTTACAGAGAGTCAGCATATTGCCCCCAACAATCTGGGTCCTCATTTTACCCACCTCGGAAGGATGGAAGGCTGAGTCAACCCTGAGCCGGTGAGATTTGAACCGCTGACCTGCTGATCTAGCAGTAGCCTGCAGTGCTGCATTTAACCACTGCGCCACCTTGGTATATTTACTTTGTGCATTTTCAAAAACTTGTTGGATATTTTTTGGGGGGAGGAGCCAATGCTTTCCAAAACTTCAGTTCTACTACCATTGGTCTTGGATCTATAGGGACAAAAATCTGCTCCCAGAAATATCTGTATTGAATTTGCATCCCTAGTTCAACAAAAAGAAAATGAAGACATACTTCAAGTTAAAGTAGATAGCAGCAAGTTAGATGAAGCAATGGCCCATCTGTATGAATTGTATAAGTTCATATTTTTTCACAAGGGGCAAAAAGAGGTGAGATTTCCTTCTCTTGAAGTCCCGTTCAGATGTACTCCAGAGGGTTGGAGGTCCCTCAAAGCAGATTTGGTGGCCCAAAAATGGAAGCAAGCAAGAAAGTTGCCTCAGTAGAAATTCACTTCCATAATGCAAGACATATTTCACATATAAGATTGTTATGAAACTACAGAATGTTATTGTTTTTGAGATAATTTAATTTTGCTGTGTTAACAATTGTAATGGTAAACAATAGTAATCAGAAATAGCAAATAGTAAACATGGCAATTTTATCTGCCAAGTATTAGTAGTTGGCATATTCCTTTTATGTTCTAAATAAAGATTTTGTCAATATACATATGAATTTAAATCTAATTTTTCAATTGACAGATTTACATCTATTGGCAGCTTCTTGTAAATAGATGGAAAGGACCCTTGAAACAATTCCATACAGTGTTTTATTTGAGACATGAATGCCTCTTTGTTTCTAAATTTATTCATGCGTTCTTTGACAAAGAATGTTCCTGTCTTCATAAACAACAGTGTCTAATTTTACAACCTGTTTAACAATCACAATCCACTTAGTATTTGATTAACCTCACACTACAAACCAAGTGGTACACCATATGTGGGGGGTGAGAGGTTTGTTTTGATTTCTTTTCATTTTAAATTCAAACTTTGTGAGAGGATTCCCAGCTTTAATTACCAAAAAAAATATGAAATTTTAATATAAGAAACATATCAAAGACTTAATTTAGACTGGAGTCTTTCAACTGAGGCGGCATACAAATATTATAATAAATAAAACATTGTAATCAATATTACAAAAATCTGGCACACCTTTTATTCCAGTCCTCTTACAAAGCTTTATTAGGAGTTTGTGGATCAGGTGAATTCCACTTGGATCATCAGTTCAATCTGGATCATTAACCTAACTCATTTGGATTTATAGATTTAATTAGGCTTTGAATCACTTTGATTCAACTTTCAAAATTGAATTATTAAATCAAGCAAATCCAATTTGGAAAGCTGATTAAGTTTAGAAGAAGTCTTTCTGTACATGTACAAAAGGCTATCAAATCACTGCACCAATTTGGATACCACTGATTTATTCTGCTGTTCAGTCTGAATTGAGAATTCAACTCACAAAGTTGATTCAGGCATTCCTTTAAAACATCTCTGAGTCAAATCTTTGCATAGCCCCACTCATTTTTATTTTTTCTTCTATGTTGGGTAACAAAGGAAGCACAAAGCCGCAGAATGTAGGAACTTATATAGATAGAATTATTTCATTTCTTTTGTTCAATTTCTTGAGAATAAGAGTATGTCAAAGAATTTACATGTAAAAATGCTTTATGTTTTTTTACCTGGGATGACCCCAGTTCTGCACTATCTCCTGATGTGGAATTTTTTCCAGAAGATATTACACTGTTGTGTTTAGGCTGTCCCTTTCTGGATCAAATATGCAGCGATATTAGGCTAAACACATACAAAGCAGAAGATAGTACACCTTGAAAGATGAATGCAGATCAGTTATTATGTCTAGTTTTCTGGCTGATTTATTCATTTCTTTTAGATTTTCATACTTCACTTTATATTACAATTTAATTTTTTGACCCTAATCTTATTTTCATTATCAGTAGTTGATTTGGGACATAACTAAGAATGAATTCATGTATTTGGGGGATCACATCTACAATATTTGACTTTAGGGTTGGCAGGTAGAGATGTTATCTATGTGCTACAATCAGTTTTAAGTCAAAATAAGAAAATGCAGTAAGATTGGCAGACTGTATACCTCAAATGACAATTCCTTAAAAAAAAAAAGAGGATTCTTTTCAAAAAGGCAAGTTTTGTGTTGAATGGACACAATTAAGTGTTGGAAAGCACAATTATTAAACTAAAATTTCAGCACATTGGATAAAAAAAATGAAGCATTCTCATTTTTTACATTATTATTTATTCCCATATATTGATTAAAGTCCCTGAGCAGACAAGGAGCAATCAGCAGAGTAGTCTCAGATATTTACCAAGACCTTCTAAGCGGGGAAGAAGAGTTTCCATATGGTATTATATACTTAGGCAAAATATTGGAATATATGATACAGTTTCAGTTCCTGATGTTTCTAGGCACATTTCCATTTGGCATCAGGTCTTGTTAAATGATTAATATGAAAAATGGGCCACTTAGATTTTGTCTTTGATGGTTGTACTGAACTTTTCAGGAGCTATTGATTCTTGTAAGATGCTTGGCTGGGGTGGGATTTAGAGATAATTCTATTTAATTCTGGTATTCCTGATGGACAAGAGCTTTAAGTGGAGGTAATGAAGATGCAATTAGTTTATGATGTCTTATAATATTTTGTCAAATCATTTATGCTATTTACAATTGTGAAACACCTGAAGAGGTAGCCCAGACCTTTGAAGTTCACAATCACAGTATGTTGATGTCACTCAACTTTCATTCCTTTCCACTTGAAAATAAAGAGGTTTTCAAGTTCTCAATCAGTGTCTTATGACAGCAGTGGACTTGATGAGGAGAAGCAAACTGAAGCTTAACTTAGATAAAATAAAAGTTCTCCTGGTCATTTGGAAAAGATTGTGGAATAGGTATTTCAATCTATTGTGAAAGGGGTTAAACTTCTTTTCAAGGCCTGGTTTAGATGTACTCTTAGATTGAATTCTGAACCAAAACATCCCAGTGTCATTGGAGGGCAACACTGTTTTTGTACAATTAACATTATTTTTCTAATTGCCCCCATGTCTGGCCACAGTAACAGATATATATTAGTTATAAACCGTCTTCAGCTCTGAAGCACAATCTCACCTTCCTTATACCAATGCATAATTTTTGCTTATTGTGGGGGGTTTATTTTGCACAGAATAAATTCCACATGAAAGCCACAAGAGAGAGAAAAATAATCCAATAAATTCACTAGTGATAAAAGTGGCAACAACTCAGCTGGGGAAGAAAGGAACTAATTCTAGAAGCTTAAAATAAAGTCAGTAAGAAGCTAATATTATGTTAAATGATTTTTTAAAAATCCTTGAATGCAATATGAGTTTCTTTCTCAGCAGACATTGCATTCTGAATTTGAAATAGCAATTAGCATTTACATTTTTTCCACTCTCTCTCTCTCTCACACACACACAAACACACACACTTGTAAAAAAAAATCCTTGGGTAGAAATTGTACATCAATTTAAAATGTAATTATTCCACCATTATCTGTCAGAAATCATGGGGAAAATAAAAATAAAATCTCTCTATCCCCCTTTATTATTCATAAGTGAACTTGGGAACAACCTGCCCCATTAGCTATTATTCATGCTGCTTCTATGCGTTAAGAAAGTTCTCTCTTGAATGACTTCACTGTAAGGTCAGGAGCAAGCTGTTTGTTCTTAGCATGCCTTTGACAGCACAACCTCTGCATATCAACTGGAGCCACCTGTCTTGGCAAAGAGGCTGAATGACAATTCAGGAGGTTCATGGTCTCTCCCATAAACACAAAAGTGGCCTTAAGGAAACCGTTTCTCTCTCAGACTAGGCCTCACACCCAGTACTGTTCATCCACTGAAAACAATCAGTCCTGTTGTCACTCTAGCTTTAAAAAAAAAGTTTTCCCCAGTGTCGATTTTAAATTATAAACAGGATTGAGAAACTGGATCTTTCTAAAAGGCTGAATTCATCCTCTCACACTCTCTGTAGGTTGGATGACTTATGATGCTAGACTGTGGTGGGATTCAATTTTTTTTACTACCAGTTCTATGGGCGTGGTGTGACTTGGTAGGTGTGGCTTGGTGGGCATGGCAAAATCCCCATTTCCACCCCACTCCAGGGCAAGGATACTGTAAAATCTCCATTCCCTCCCCACCCCACTAACCTGCTTTCCAGCTCCTTTCTGCTGTGCAGGGCAACAGAAGAAGACCCAGCCAATCAGCTGGGCCTCGGGAGGCATCGAATAGATGGGGGCGGAGCCAGCCAGAGGTGATATTTGCCGGTTCTTCGAACTACTCAAAATTTCCACTACTGGCTCACCAGAACCAATCAGAACTGGCTGAATACTACCTCTGATGCTAGACTTTCCATGCACTGAAAGTCGGATGGAGTGGAGAAGAAGACTTGCCTTCAGCTATTCCTTAGCCACCCTTTTCTTGATTAAAATAAAGAATCATAGTCTCCACTGACAATACAACCTGACACCAGAGACCTTCTGGAGACATCCCAGTATAATTTTGGAGCCATTCCAGTCTCCATGGCAAAACAAGCTGGAACTGGCACCATTGGAGCCACTGCGTGTGGAAAAAGTGTGGCAAACACTCAGGTTCACAAGCTTTGCTGATCTGATGCAGCTGTAGCAAAAATAGGAGAACATAATCTGGAATGACCAGGGCTGGTTTTTTATTCCCCCACTCCCAAGCACTGGCTGTCATCTAAACAGCTACCCTCCTGGCCATTCATAATTCTCCCTTCATATTTGTTTCTTAATGAATATTGAAAGGCTAATTTATGTAATCCAATTCCAGAGTTCATAGAAACCATAGGCTCCTTGTAACTATTGGCGGTTGAGTAAAGACCAGTGGCTCAGTTCACATAAAACAGTGAGCCATATGCCATGCTCCTACTAATCTCTCTACTCCATCCTACCAATTCATTAGAAAAGTCATTTTTAGCAAATTAACATACAAGCCATAAGCTAATAAGTTTGCCCCAGTGTAAAGAGTTGCAGATGATGTTACCCAATCAGTACTTTGCTGCTAATAGCAAATGTGATTTTGTATCATTTTCCCCCTAATGAATCTCTCTTGTTCTGTCCTGGCATTGTGCATTAACATTGTGATCTATTGCACAAAGATTAAGTGTGTGGTGCACAGGCCCGAGGGATGAAGGATGAGCAGAGAAAGCCCAAAGCCAGTGCAGAAAACACACTCCCTCTCATTTTCTAGGAACCCCAAAGATCATTTGGGGTCTTTGAGAAACAAGAGTTGAAGCGACACATTCCTCCTGTTTTTGTTACTTGTTTAGAGTCCCAGTACCCTCCCTAGTCCTCTCCCCCTACTGGAGCAGAGAGAATATTTGATTGCAGTAATTAGCTAATCAGCAACAGGCATAATTTCCCCCTGATTAATGCTTTGAATAATGATTACAGTCCTAACTGTAGGCAGTCCTCTTATCAGAGTCACTTTGAAAGCAGCTTTGAACAGATAGATCTGCACCTTTACAGATAAAATGGGAGAGGTCAGTCACTCTGCCCTTTGGAAAACTGTTCCTGCCTTTACTTTAGGGAAGGACAGTGGAGACCTAAGATGGGGGCTTCAGCTTCTTTCTGTCCCCTCATCACCACTGCAATAGATGTTGTGATGCAGGAAGGGAGGGAAAGGGGAAGGAGGCTAAAAAGTAGGGCATAGATGCTTTTTTCTGAGATGCTTTGCTTAGGAGTAGCAGCAAAGGGAAAAGACAACATTTGCCTATGACACTAAGCCTTGCAATCACCCTCCCCAATGTTGCTCTAATTGTTCTGCTTTAAGGGCATTGTGGCTTCATTTCATGATCATGAACTCTAGCCTTTTCAATAGTGACCATATTATATGGGCCAAAAATATGATAAGACATTAAAAAAAAACTCCACTCCAGGAAAGTGAGATTTTCAAGAGAATCACTCAATTCACTTTGGCTCTAGCCTAAAGTGATTTAGGTTTAGGAAATTCCTGGATGCTGAAACAGGCATAAGCAGATCTGCATTTATGGATTAGGCTTATCAGATCTGAATGACAAAAATATGAATGACCACTCGATGGCTGAAGGGAAATTTTCTGCTGTCCTTGGTTATCCGTATTTCTTTAGTTCAAACCTGGTAACCCAAGACAGTGATGGCTACCCTTTTCCGGACCAAGTTCCCAAAAATGTTGAACCCCCAAAATATAATGTGCGCACGGCCCTGCACATGCGCCACCCTCACACATGCACACATACCCCCCCACATCCCTATGCATGTGCATACACGCCACCTCCTACATATGCACATGCAGGCTCTCCACATGTGCCCTGCCCCCTGCGCATGCGCGGCAGACACCTAAAGACCAGCTGGCTGGCGGGAGGCACACTGCATGCATGGCGGAGCTGAACTGAGATGATGGCTCGCTTGCCCACAGAGAGAGTGCTGCATGCTACCTCTGGCACTCATGCCATAGGTTTGCTGTCATGGCCCCCATTGATAAGAGTTCTGAATGGTTTCAGTAAGTTTTTGCACATTTTTTTCATGCTTAAAAGAGTTTAAGGTTCTGTCTCTGTTTTTAAAATTACATATGATAATTCATATCTGTTTCTGCAGATTTAAAAACAACGAATGGAATTTGTTTTAATTTCACAGAAAGATCTCTCCATTTATTATCTCAACTCCCACCTGTTCCAGGTCCTAATGTCAACCAATCCCCTTCCATTAATTCTCTTTTTCTTCACTCATCATTATCTCTCTAGGTTACTTAAATTCGAAATAAAACAAAGATGTGTGATACTGTTTGATGGTTGACTTTTAAATATAGGTTGGAAAGTAAGGCATGCTGGGGCAGGATGGTTTATGATCTATACCCTGATAGGTGTTTTGTATGGTTTTGCAGTTAGTCATGTTATTTTCCATTATAAGGATGCTTGCTCACTTTGCAATTATTTGTTACTTTTCTTTTTGTGTCTTCTGGTAATATTAATTATTTATACTCTCTAAACTGTCCAAAGCTGTGTTTGTGATTGAAGCAGCCATTAAATTTGATTAAATAAATAAAGACAGAACAAAACAGAGCAACGATCAAATCCCAAGAACTTTAACCTTCCTCTCTTTCGCTCTCCAAAATCTAGATATGGATTTTGTGTGCAAGGACTGAGCGATTCAGCCAGAGATGATACTCAGAACAGATTCCTGGCATTATTCCTCATTTAATTACTTCTACAGGAATATTCTTTGTATTGGGGTCTGCTTAATGAACAGTGAAGTCTTTATAAAATCATTGTCATTAGCTGAAATAGTAAGCCTGAAGTTTGCCCATCCCAATTATTAATGAAATTTATTTTAAAAACCATTTAAGGTAAAAGCATTTATTATATGAAAACCAAAGGAAATGAATTATAGCAATAGTGCCAGCTTCAGGCAAAATGCATTTTTAATCCCCCAATGTATTTCATAGGTCATCCTGTTCCAAACAAGCAGGCCTAATTTGGATCTACTTTAATAATAATATTAGAATGATTTGAAGTATTGTGTCAACAGCATCTGAATATTCCCACTTTTTCCCACATTTCATCTAGGAGTGATGGAAAAATAATTTTAAGTAAGCCAGTTAAAGTCAGACTTCTGTACACAAGAAGAAGCAAAGAAACATTTTGGGGTTTGAAAAGGAGTAGAAAATCCGGCACGTGTTAATTTTACCTCCTTCTGGTCATTTAGATCATGGCTCTGCTTGTTTTAGAAGGGATCCAAAATAATGGATGTACCAAGGATCTGCTCAGTCACCGTTCATCAAACATTGACTTTTCCTAAAAGAAAAAGTGTCTATTTCTGCACAGGAGAGATATACAATGACATACAGCAAACCATGGGAATATAATTATCCACTATTCATTCTCATATTATAAGATGTGAGATTTAAAAGATGGGGGAAAAGCCAATTTGGTGTACTGGTTAAAACATCAGGTTAGAAACCAGGAAACCATGAACTTTAGTCCTGCCTTAGGCACAAAGCCAGCTGAGTGATCTTGGGCCAGTCACTCACTCTCAGCTCTAGGAAAAAAGCAATGGTGCACCATTTCTGAAATCTTACCAAGAAAATTGCAGGCACTTGTCCAAGCAATTGTCAAAGAAAAAGGTATACCTTTTTCAGGTGTACACAGCTCTGGGGGGAAACTCCTATAATCTTTCCTGTAGTGTTAACATGTCTACAATTGGTAGCCTGTCCCAGTGAGTGTAGAAAGAGATCTGGCTATGAGAACAGAGGAAGACGAAAGAAGGATTTTGCTACAGTTAAGATCTTGATAAGTATATTATTATGCTTCTGAATTAAATGACAGCATGTCAGGGGTTTAAATTTAATGCAGCAAACTATTTTCTGTAGCGGAATAATTGTGTGAACAAAGTAAACAAATTCTTGCTGTTATTTGAAATAAGGATTACGGAATTTTAATGTGCTTTTAATTATGAACAGATTAACATATCATATAACACCATATCATCCTAGTTACAATTATTAGATAAGGTGGCCAAGATACTGCCTTTTGATGGAGAAGTAGCTATATTCTTAAATCAGACTCTTTAATGGTTATGGGATATATGCTCAATCAAATAACTCAATCACAGCAGTTCTAACTTCTAATAGTTATGGTAGCAAATCCAAAGGGAAGCTCATTGGCTTTAACATTCAAGGGTTTTCATCTTTATTAATTAATTTTAAAATAATTGTGCTTTGCCATATCACAAGTAATTCTTGTTTTATGACTTATGATTCACCACAGAATTTGGGTTGCAAGTCATTGAGATCATTAAGCAAGCCACCTTCGCAACTACCTCATTCATTGACTGCAATCCAGCTCCCCCACTTCCGGTCATTAAATATATAGACATTTCCCACAGGCTAGGAGGTCTTATATGGCCAGGTCCATCAATATGCAGAAATCTTACTGGAATTATCCCAGCAGGGGTAAGTTGAAATGTTTTTAAGGCATTGTAGCCCTGAAATATTTCTCTCCCCACACTTTTTTTAAAGAAAACCTGTAAACTACAATGTTACCTTATGAACCATTTCCATAGGTTAATTAAATTCCAAACTGATAATATCTAACTTGAACTAGCATTAAAATCTGAATTAGAAATAATTTCTTACTACAAAACATAAACTTTTCAATAAAATGTGGCATTTTAAAGTGTATCCTATCAGAATTAGAATAGTTAAAAGAGAATGAGTAAAAAATAATTTATTGCATCAATTTGCACAATAAAATTAGAGCATCTACAATTTTGCAAATATGAAAGCAACAGAATTATGTCTTTGCTACAGAAAATCAGGTGAGATGCACATGAAGCTAGTTATTCCCTCATTTTTAATGAAACAAGACTTGTCTGTTTTTATTTTGTATACTTCACAGTTAGAAGAGTAATAGAATAGCAAACAGATGTAACAAGAAGTGATATACAGGCTGTATTTCCCCTTTGCATACCCAGAAAAACTGAGCCTGTGAAGACCACAATAAGACAAAAGTTTTTAATATATTGGCAATTTTCATTTGTACTCAACACGCTTTCCCAAATAGATCTTGTCATTAAAAAATATTTCTGCATTACCGATTTCCTATTGCAACACAGTCACTAGAGAGGAAAGGCTATTGGTATTAGCAGTGGGTTTTATCAATATAGTTGCCCTTTAGCCTGCTAAAACACAAATGTATCATGCACAAGGAATATCGGATTTACATTTTCTAGATTTTGGATTCATTTCAGACCTTTAATACTAAAAATATACAAACTGTATAGCAATGATGTATTATATCTTTTTTACACAGAAAAACAAATCCATTTACATATTTTGGACAGAAATATCCCAATGGATTAAAAAACTGGGAACCACCCAAAATTATAACTGTAGCCTTAGGGCATAATTACCATGCACATTTCAAATTAATATCACCCTTACACCTCAGGGAATTTGAAGAACTGCAGTATTTTGACAGAGATAAGCATTTCTAAAAACATTTTTCACTTTTTTCCTGCTATTATTCCCAGGATTTCACAATAGAATTTTGTTCTGCCAACATTTTAAAAAACAAACAACATTGTTTGTATTTACTGATGTTCCTAAAGCTACCCTGATTTTCAGATTTCTGAAAAGGTTTTAAAAAATAATTTTAAAAAATAATTTTAAAAAATAATTTTAAAAAATAATTTTAAAAAATAATTTTAAAATATAATTTTAAAAAATAATTTTAAAAAATAATTTTAAAAAATAATTTTAAAAAATAATTTTAAAAAATAATTTTAAAAAATAATTTTAAAAATAATTTTAAAAAATAATTTTAAAAAATAATTTTAAAAAATAATTTTAAAAAATAATTTTAAAAAATAAGCAAAGAAATATGTATGTTCAAAGAAAATGATATAAATGAATGTTAATTTTAAGAGAAACATTAAGTTTCAATGTTTTTATATAACTTTTTAGGAATGGCTAGAATCATAACTTAAAAACAAAAAGATGCCGGATATAAATCCTATGCAATTTATATGCACTTTAAAAGTGTGTGTGTATTTGATGTGAGTGTGTCAATGGTGGGTTCCAGATCACGTTGCAACTGATACGATGCAATGGGGCCTGGCATCCACCACACAAATGAGCACAGCAAGTGCACAGTGCACACATGCCTACTTACTGCCTTGATGCTCCAGCTGCTTGGTGGAGCATCACGCAGGCACCATACACTGTGTCCACATGCGCAAAAGCCCTGATCAGCTCAAGTAGCAGTAAGGAGAGTGGGCAGATAGGTGGGCCCTCCAGAGCACCATACCAGAATGATACCTGGTGTTCCCAGCAGGCACCGGTATGCTCGTACCGGGGCATACCAGTCATATCCCACCACTGGTCTCTCCCTCT
Organism: Thamnophis sirtalis; assembly: GCF_051295495.1. Taxonomy (NCBI): domain Eukaryota; kingdom Metazoa; phylum Chordata; class Lepidosauria; order Squamata; family Natricidae; genus Thamnophis; species Thamnophis sirtalis. Next base: position 57,733,156 of record NW_028261386.1, on the reverse strand, counting down.
CCCTCCCTCCCTCCCCCCCCCCTCTCTCTCTCTCTGTGTGTGTATGTTCTGGTGAGCATATTGCAAACTGGAAGAAGTGGGTATGACATTAAGGCTGAAATTGGCAGTTGAATGTGAGACTTGGGACAACAAAATCTCTCTGGAAAAGGAAGAGATCATGAGATTGCCCAAACATATTCCAGATAAAGGCCTCTCATGAGTAGACAGTAGGAAATGACATTTTTGTGATCTGCTCATAGGGGTAATATAGCATCTAAGGTAAAACTAAAACTGATTCTCAGTTACTAATTGCTTTGGAATTAACTTTTATTGCTTTTTAAATATTGAGAACCTTTGGAATGGAATGGTATGAATACCATGAAACTTTGGAAGAGTTTACTGGATGAGTTTCTTTTAATTCCTTATGAAAGTAGTTTTAAGGACTGGAATTAAGGGCAAAGGGATGTTTAGTGTATTAATTTAAGAAAGTTTCAAATGGCCTAAGGATATGGATGGGTTTAATAGCGTTCTGAAATTAAGTATAAGAAACCCAGCTTCCAAGTCAGGTGTTATGGCTAGTTAGACATCTTTGGGAGCAGCTCTACAGACAGAGACCGCACAAAGAATAATTGCAAATCAGGAAATGGTCCTGACTGGGGAAAAAAATTATGCTGGAAGGAGAACTTGTGAGTTTATCCATTTGCTCCTTGAAAAAAAAAACCCTGCAGGAATTTAGTTTCTTGTGGTTGATTGTGAGTCCAGTGGCTTCGGAATCTAGAATTTACAATGTGTCCTAAATTGTATAGCTTTTCTGGCTGGCAAAAGCTTCACCTTCTTAATCACTTTATAATTTAATTGCTTTACAACCTGAGAGATATTCTAAACAGCAGTGAATATTAAAGAATCTTGGTGGCCTATTTTTTTTTAATTGAGAAGAGGGGGAGGAATTCCAATTTTAAAGAATTTTAATCTAAAGGCAAAAAGCTTGACAAGATTGTGATATTAAAAGGTAACGGTAAGGTTCCCCTCGCACATACATGCTAGTCGTTCCCGACTCTAAGGGGTGGTGCTCATCTCTGTTTCAAAGCTGAAGAGCCAGCACTGTCCAAAGAAGTCTCCGTGGTCGTGTGGCCGGCATGACTAAATGTTGAAGGCGCGCGGAACGCTGTTACCTTCCCATCAAAGATGGTTCCTATTTTTCTACTTGTATTTTTACATGCTTTCAAACTGCTAGGTTGGCAGAAGCTGGGACTAGTAATGGGAGCTCATTCCATTATGCAGTGTTAGAGATTTGAACCACTGAACTGCCGATCTTTCTGATCAACATGCTCTGCATCTTAAAATTTTCAAATGGAAAAGGAGAGCAGTGATTTAAAAAATATAGAATGTATGTATGTATTTTTGTAATGTCTGTCTGTCTTCTATATAGAGGTGTGTGTGTGGTGTATGTGTGTATGTGTATTTCTTTGAGGAAAGTGCCTTTGAAAGTAGTAAACTTAATTAGACTAACAGGATGGGTCTCAGTGGGAAGGCTCACTGTTTATATATATATGAACAGTAATAATTGGTGGATTTTACACAACAAGAAAAGTGTAATATTAGTTGGATTGTTTGATGGTGACAATAGATTGCTAATTGAAGCCAAAAGACTCAACATAGAGAAAAGCAAAACAAAACAAAACAAAAAAGAAGCCTATATTTTATTCTCACCATAGTAACTGACATGCTTGCACTTTCTCACCATGGCAACCATAAGAAAATCTGCCAAACTAGGAGAAGGATACATGGGTTCACCAGAAAAACTTACTGATTAGGGTATTCCATCAGATTTATTGTTAAAATTGTTTGAAGAATTTGGTAAAAAGATGACTACAACTGATAAAAAAAAATTAATGGAAGAAGAATTTGCAGGGTTGAAAAAAGATCTGCAAGATGTTAAGAAAATTGAAGAATTTGTGGTATAGCTGGCTGCAGATTTAAAACCAATTATTTACAAGGCAGTTTGAAAGGTAAGACAGAAGTTATAAATAGAGATGGAGAAGGACTTGGACAATTTGACATTATTGTAACTTAGGGAAAAGGAATTTTGTTTAAGATTTAAAGTAACTTCAGAAGAACATGCAACATATATTAGAGAAAAGATAGTTACGCCTCTGTCTGGATTTTTGGACTTGGAGGAAAACAATATTAACAGAGAGATTGATAAGCCTATAGGATAATATATGGTTTGCAAAATCAAGGAATCTTCCAAGGAATGTCTTTGTTATACTTCTGTGAGGGGAGAAAAATATCCATTGGAAAGTTGCAGGTAATAGGCCTAGGAGTGAGCTTGCAGGAGTGAGCTGAACTAAAGTTTTAAACTAATATAATTACAAAATGTATCAGACTAATATTTCCAAATGTGCTGACTTGTGTAAAGTCTGTACTTGATGTAGATATATTTAGAACAGGAAGTATGAGATGGTGGGAAATGAGGAACTGAAAGTAATAGGTGCCTGAGAACTTCAAATGTACACAGGGCTGTGTGGAGACCAGTGACGTGCAGTCAGGGGAGGCAGGGGAGGCACAGCCTCACCACTGTCAATCATGAAAAGGAAAAAAAAATGTAAACGGGAAAAGGCGAGTGCTAAGGTTAGGCTAGCTAGCTGCTGCCACACCGTGAATGACTGCCTGTTTAAAAAAGCCTCAAAAAAAGCGCCTTCTACTATGAGGCAGGAGAACTGCATACCTCATCTAGTCTGACATTTTAGGCACTTGAGCAGAGTTAAACAAGGGTTAAAAGCCCAAAAAATCCTGAGGTAGTTGAGGCACACAGTTCTCCTGCCTCATAGTAGAGGGCACATTTTTTAGAGGCTTCAACTCTGTCATTCTGTTTAAAGCTGCAGCGTCGTGCTCATTCTTCCTCCTCTCTTTCTCCGTTTCTGATGCCCTCCACCCCACGCTCCCTCTTTTCCTTCCTTTTTTCTTTTTTATTTAATAAATGCAATGCTCAGACATTCTCTCCTCTCCCATGACACCCCACTGACTAAAGCACTTTCTTTCGCCCGCCTGTGCAGGTGGCAGAGCTCAGGTAGGCTGCCACCAGCACAGGCGGGTGAAAGAAAGTGCTTTAGTCAGTGGGGTGTCAGGGGAGAGGACTGCCTCACCAGCCATAAACCTTACCGCATGTCACGGTGGAGACTGTCTGGAACATCAAGTAAATGAGGAAGTGAAAAGGCAGAGGGCAGGAAATCTCAGTGGGCACCTTAAAGTACGACCTTGTAAAAAGAAGACGTTAGCTCTGGTAATATTCCACAGGCCCAGAGGAGTTGTGAAGCAGGTATAAAAATGAAGGTTTGTGATCATGTTGATGCTATTGATGGTAGCTACTCCTCACTGGACATAGCTGCTATCTCTCACCCGTGTTGCAACTCGTAACTAAAACTAGAGTCTTATTGAAGTACTAATATAAGACACTGGCATTTTTCATGTTTGAACTAACCGTGAAAAAATAAACTTTTTGATTCAAAGCAGAATTGTGGTTGCATGTTTGCATTTCTATTTTTAGTGTTTTTGAATTTTACCACACTTCGTTAAAGTTTCCAGGTTTCGAGGTTTCTATTTTTCTTTAAGGTTTTTCTTTTTTTGTACTTTTTGTTTTCTCTCAGCTTTCCCTTTTTTACTTTCTATTAGTTTGTGTTAGTGTTACCTGTTTGTTTACAAGTTTTAATAAAAATGATACTAAAAAAACCTTCCCATAGGAAACTGCATTTAGAAGAAAAACCATATGATGTTGGGATTTTGAAGGGTGGACATTAGAGGGCACCAGAAGGAAATGAAGATTGTTAAAGGGGAATATTTACCATATTTTTGGAGTATAAGATGCACTGAAGTATAAGATGCACCAAGATTTTGAAGAAGCAATATTTAAAAAAAGTTTTGCATTCTGCAGACCTCCCAAAAATGGCCCATTTGTAGAGTGCTCCTGGGGATGGGGGCAAAAATGAGCAAAAAATGGCCCATTTTTTCATGAAAATGGACCCATTTTTTGTATTAAAAAAAAAAGAGTGGGGCATGCAGAGCCTTTAGGAGGTTTATAGAGTATTTGTGGGGGTGGGGGCAAAAATGAGCAAAAAATGGCCAATTTTTCATGAAAATGGGCCTGTTTTTTCTCAAAAAAAGGCATGCAGAGCCTTTAGGAGGTTTATAGAGTGCTCCAGGGGGGAGGAATGAGCAAAAAATGGCCTGTTTTCACTCATTTTTCCCTCCCCAGACCTCAGGAGCACTCTATAAACCTATTTATGCCCTTTTTAAAAAAAGAAATGGGCCCGTTGTTGCAAAAAAAAACAGGCTGTTTTTGGGAGGTCTGCAGGGTGCAAAAACTTTTTTAAAAAATTTGCTTCTTCAAAATCTTGGTGCGTCTTATACTCCAGTGCATACTCCAAAAAACTGCCATTTTGGTGAAGGGGGGGTTCAGGAGGCAAAAAATGCTGTATTCAGTGTATAAGATGCACCCGGATTTTCAGCCTCTATTTTGAGGGGGAAAGGTGCATCTTATATTCCGAAAAATATGGTAAACTTGATTTGATAATATAGAATGGAGCAAAATCTTTTGATAATGGATGGGCTGACAGAAATTTATAAACAATGGATTCAGAACTTAGTTTTAAAGATCTCTGCAATTATTGACACACTAAATGATGTTATGGAAGAAGAATATCTTTTATTGGATGAAATTGAAAGAGATAAAAATGTGGACTTAAAAATGACAGGTAATAAGAAGGATATGGAAAAAGATAAAATATTGAGTAGGTTCAGGCACATATCCGGCTGAGTTACTACCTACTCGGCCGAACCAGTCCAAACCAATAGGAACCCACCTCTGATACATACTTATTAGAACAATCCACCATATAGAAAACACACACAAATGGGAGAGAGAGAGAGAGAGAGAGAGAGAGAGGGAGGGAGGGAGAGAGAGAGAGGGAGAGAGAGAGAGAGAGGGAGAGAGAGAGAGAGATTTGTTCTTGTGGGAAAGCAATTTTTAAAAACCCTGTAACATGTAAACATGTAATAAGAACATTAACCTTTGGGTACTTAGAAACATGGCAAGTTCTGAAACAGTTCCTAGCTACTAATGAATCCTGAGAGATCCTTGGCACACCCTACTTCCTACAGCACCTGGGAGGCCATAAAAGCTCCCCCCTTAATCAGAATTAAAAACAATTCTTGAAATTCCAATGAAACCTGAGCCACATATGGAGAATTTATTACAACAACTTTGTAGCTTTACTCAAATTTGCATCTCCTAAGATGCTTTGCCACATATATGTATTGCTCTGTTTTAAATCATCATTTACCACTCCCCCCCCCACCCCCAAAAGATATCCCCAGACTGCCTTTCGGTTGTGATCAGCATTCCAAACATACAAAACGTTAACGTTTTATTTATTGAGAAACTGATTTGCACAGCGGGGATCTCTTTAGTTTATCTAGTGCCATTGATGTTACCTTTAATGAAGAAAAGGAGGAATTTAAAAAAAAAAAGAAGTGTTCCCATTGGTTGTCATGGCAACAAGCTGGGACACTTTTAATGACACCAAAAATCCCATCTGCTTTCATTATTTGTGTGGCAAAAGCAAGCCCTTCCTCCCTTCTTCCCCATAGAAGGTAAGCCAACAAAACCTTGAACATCAAATAGGGTTTAACCACTATAGTCCTACGGATGTAGTTCTTTCTTTTCCATGCTGTTATCCTTGTTTATTTGACTGGTTTAATCTGAGAGATGGGGGTGAGCAAATGATCAGAAAGTAATAGCCACAGAAGACATCTAGCCACTCCTGCTGTTTCTTAGATACATGGTTTTGCTCTCTGGACTTTTATTGTTTATTTAGCATATGGCATACAATGTCAGGGAAATCTACAATACTAGACCCAATGCAGTCCTGACAGTCTCGATTGCTAGTCCATTCTGTTTGGCACTTGCTCACCTATCTTGGTGAACCACAGGGGGCGAACTAGCTTTACACCAGCTAACTAGCCGCTCTTGGGTTGCTGGTTTTTCTGGGCTCATCTGCAAATCTCACCTCACCATGTCATGTTGCCTTAGGAGCCAGGGAACGAGCACTCCATCTCACTGAGCTGGGCTCGAACCACCGGAGTGCAGACCATTTCTGACTGGCAGTTCCAGTGTCATTAAACCACTGCACTACCACATCTCCTACAACTGCCTGGTTGTTTTGAGTCCAGTGGACCAGTACAGGCAGGCGAAAGAAAGTGCTTTAGTCAGTGGGGTGCAGACCATTTCTGACTGGCAGTTCCAGTGTCATTAAACCACTGCACTACCACATCTCCTACAACTGCCTGGTTGTTTCGAGTCCAGTGGACTCTTAAGGGGAAGTTGTAATTAGTGAACCATGAATACTTCTTACCCCTGTAGGATTTGTGGGGTGTGAACAGCAGTGCAAGCGGGTACTGTGCCGCTGTCTCTGACTGCCCAACTCTTGTGGTCCCATCCTTTAAGCGCTGTCATGTTCATCCCCAGTAATTATTGGCAGCTAAGTTTCTAGAAAAAGTAAATCTGAGTTTTAATCATTGAGATCTGAAGAATGATAAGTACCTACCCAATCAATAAAGACAGAAAGCTCTCACCTAATAACAAATGTTCTGCCTAAAGTGAATTGGAATGCAGTGACATGACTCTATATTTTAGTCACTCATTTTTATCCATGGATGGTGCTGTAGCCCCTCTAGGAATCTATGAAGTTATAGCTTTCTTGAAAGTAAGTCATGACTTAATTGCAGGGCTTGGGTGAGAGACTTCCAAGAGATCAGTAAACATAAATATATGAACATACAAGACTCTATTGCAGCTAGGCCTTAAAACGATTGCCAAGTGGCTACTTCTTCAGCTCATGCCTGTACATGAGAAATTATATTATATCACCTCAGGATTCAGTTTATGATTTTACTCTGTCCTTAGAATTTTTTCTAGGTAGAAAGAGCCACTGGTTTAAAGCATATTTTGAAAAGAATGAAGAAATCATGTAAGCAAGCTTTTTAAAAAAAGAAATTTAATTATTTAGTTGTACAATCTATAGGTTTCTCAATATTTAATGACTCTGGATAGTTCAATCTGCTGTTTTAATCAAATCTGTGCTTAAAATGCATATCATAAGCAATCAAAGCCATACTAACATCATCACAAGCTGTTCTACTACACCATGTGTGGGCACTAAAACAGATACTACAATAATTCCTGCTACTGTAAGAATTCAGATAGTGCCAGATACACTGTATTGTTTCCACCACACTACATCAACAGCCCCCAATCTTTGTGAACTGGAGGGGGACAGGGGAGAAGGAATGGTTAGAGTGACCAGCAGGCGCGTGCACTCTCACAGCTCGTAAAAATGGAATTACCTGCACTCCCCTGCATCTTGCATACCAGGTTCTGAATGGCCTGGGGGTTGGGAACTCCTGCAATACACTATATATGAACAGGTATATAGATCCTACTATAAGGGAAGTGAAAACCTTTGGGATAAGGGCCTTGCTAGGCCTTTGGTGCTTTTTCAGAGTTGTTGGTGGATTAAAGAAATTTACATTTTATTTAATTTTAATGTGATTAAAATCAAATTAATGTAATTAATTGATTATAATACTATATAACTGCAGCCCAGTTATTTAATGTTTTCTACATTCTATCAGTTATAAAGTCTAGCTCCATGGTAATTTTTTGAAAGGAGTGATGTCTGACCTCCAAGGCTTCTGGAATGTGTCTTGCCACCCTGAATGTGTCTATGCTAGACCATGTCAAACAATCAAATTCTTGGTTTTTCACATTGACTTTCTTTTGAATTCAACTCCATTTGGCCCAGCTGCATCATCTTTCAACAGACTTCTGGATTGGATGCATTTTGAAATAAAGAGCTTCCTCTGGGCTTTTTTTAAAGGCTTAGGATAATAAAAGCCTTATCTGAGAGCTCACTAAGATCCTGCACTAGCTTCTTTTTTTCTGCCTTGCCCTCCTGCTCTAGGCCTGTCAAGAATCCCCTTTACTGAATGGGTCTTATTCTCCTGAAAGTGCACAGTGTTTTCAGGGATAAAAGGAATTATTCAAGAATTAAGTCTGGGATCTGTTACATTCCACAATCTTTTCTGGCAATCTGCCTCGTCCTGCCACAAAAACATGGACTGACGATTCATGTTTTTAACACTGGCTTTCTTGCCGTATCCCCAAATCCCTGGAGATTTGTTGCTGTGGAAGGACTGGCACTTCAAAAATGGATTGGTTTGTGTTTTTCTATCCTCGAGGAACATTTTTTCTTTTCATTTCTCTTCATCTCTAAGTTTGATCAAGCTACCTGGATTTTTTTCTCCCCTTTTCCTTTCATAAACAAGCTCTTTGCTTTTTGATACCATTCCCGTACCATGTAGAGGCTTTACTTTCTCTGTTCTCACTTGCAGTAAGTCACAAACTTGGCAGAAAAAAAATAAGATGCTAGGTTACCTTTCTCTAAATTTTTGTAACATTCATGTAGGAGAAGTGAATCAATATCATGGAACCTGGGGAATGTGAGTTATTGGCAAGATATTCCATCAGGCTAGGAACTGGGAGACTATGAGTTCTAGTCCTATCTTAAGCTTGAAAGTCTGAATGACTTTAGGCCAGTCACTCTTATCCCAACTCACTTCACAGGGTATTTGTTGTGGGGAAACTAGGAGGAAGAAGGAATATTATGTATGTTTGCTTACTTGACATTGAAGAGTCTCTTGTCTAGCTTTTGTGTATCAGTGATAGAACAAAACTATTCAAGACATTTCTCCCCATGCAATTGAAAATAGGAGTAATGGCTAACTGCTAAACAAATCTGAAGGAGGGAAAAACAGAGAAAGCACAAAATGTGTTATCATCCAAGCACACTCTGCTATGTAGGCTGCTGAGAATGAAGGTGGAGGGAAGTGATTGGTGCAAGCTCATTCTGGGCTTGGGCTTGCTGCATGTTTTATTATATTATACAACACAAAGAGAGAGGGAAAGAAAAAGAAAGAAAAATATGAACATGCTAAATGTTTATGAAGATTCTCAGTCATCCAGATCATGGTTGTCCCTAGGGTGCTTTTTCAAGAGGCAACTGGACTTTCTGGTTTTTCTTTGAATATGTTTCGCTTCTCATTCAAAAAGCTTCTTCAGCTCTTGAAAAAGCTAAAGAAGCTTCTTGGATGAGAAGCGAAACATCTTCAGTGAAAAACCAGAAAGTCCAGCTGCCTCTTGAAAAAGCACCTTTGAGATATGAATAGGCTATTGGCTGAAGAAGTTAAACTTATTTTACTTTATTTATTTATTTTTATTTATTTATTTTTAAATAAAGGTCTTTGGCAGCATTGCAAGGGAGATAAAGGAAACCTAGGTCAGAACAGCAAGGTTACAAATGGTGATCATGACTGCAGGATGCTGCAACCATTGTTAAATGTGAGCCAGTTGCTGAGTGCACAGATCACAATCATCACAATTATTTACAAGAAAAACCAATAATTATCTCAAGGCAGTTCCATGTGTAAATACAGGAAACACAGTACAAGAATCATATTGTTTGGGTATTACAATAGATGCTTACTCTTTCTCTGGCTATTTTAAATGAATTTAAATTCTGATTCTTTAAACTGGTTTAGAATCTCTTTAAATACACACACTCACAGACAGCCCAGGGAGGACATTTCAGCCCTGAAAGATGGCATCTAAATAAATAAGTAGATAATACATCTACTAAGAATAAGTAGATAAAACATCTACACCACACACATATGGGTTATTTCCTTTAAATGCCAAGAGGCTGCACACAACTGTTTAATGATCAATATATTTCATGTTCAGTTTCTGGGCTTGCTGCAAAAATCCCCCCTGTAGCACTAAGCTAGTAGACTAGTTCAAAGGCAATGATTGGCATAGGGAAAAAAAGTGAGAAAAAACTTCTGGGTCTTGAAAATTCCCAAGCAATAAGACCATTGTGAACATCTGCCAGCATGTCCAGAATTCAGCCTAGCTTGGGTTTTGGCAACCATTTCAAACAGGATTCAAACATACACACACCAAACAGATGCTTCTAGAAGCATGCCAAAGTCATTTTAGGAGGATTTACTTTATTTACTTGATTTGTCTTTAGTTTCCAACCAAATGTTTAAGAAGGCAAACAACAATAACAACTAAAATGCAAAGACCCAGACTTACCAAGTCTCATAACTGTTTTTTTTTTAAAGTTACACATAGCAAATCATTTTGCTAAGTGATTTTGATGCTAAAAACTATTAAATATTAGAAGCCTGAAGACAGAGATGTATCTGCTTTTCTAAATATTGGGAAATTGAGGTCCATAAGGAATTCCATTTTTAGAGGCCTTTTTGTCTAGTTATTCTTCAAATCCAATGGGGGAAAAATTCTCAGGCAGATATTTTAGCCACTCTAAAGATGAGAGATCTTGTTTCAGTTCCAACAACTTAGACAGTATCTTGGAACCCCCCAAAGTCCTGTAACTCCAGCCTGACCTTCCCTGTTCCTAAATGATACCCATGGATCATAGGTATCTCAGTATCTGATGTAGTAATATCGCAAAAAAAAACAACACCAAACATAAACAGACCCATTCATTCCGTTTGCCAACTACTGACTCTACAGTCACTAAATAGTATTAATGAGTGCATCCATTTCTTTCTTTTTTAAAAAGTAGTTTTCTCCCCAGATGATCTTTCGCTTCTATGTTGCAACTTTTCAGATTGCAAGCCAGAAAGCAAGGACAGCTTTGTTTGTTTTTTTATTATTCTGCAAATCACTTTGGGAATCTTTTAGGTTGAAGAGGAGAGTTTTAAGGGTTGAAGGAAATCAATAAACCCTCAAATGAATGAAAAGCAAGTGAATAAGAAAAGTGGCACAAATTGCCTATTCCATTTGTTAGAAAAGAGAAAGTTGGTTCCACATTCCCCATGAATCGACAAAGAAAAGTTATGACAATTGACAGGAGGCCCCCAAATACCGATATAGTCCCTATCAATAGTCATTCACAAATTAGATCCTGCTGGTTGGTCCCTACCCATTCAAACAAGCATCCCTTTTTTATTGCAGCATCCATGTTACAAGAGAGCTGGGGGACACATAACTTTATTCTTCCCCTATGAGTACAAGCTCCGTTTCTTGAAACTCCCAAGTTTGCAGGAATCTAGCATTTTTCTCAGCCCTCCTGAATTTAAGCTCTGGGCTGATCCCCCAGCTCTTGTTATGCTGGATGGCTGTGAAATGTAAGAAATCGTGCTGTTTAATAGCCTGGCATTTTTAGAAATGACTCTGCAGATGCCCTAGACAAAGACATATGGCTTACAGTAGAATATCCATCTCACTGGATCTGTTTTTCATAGTTATTTATCACAATTGTCCTTCTTTAATGGTCCAGCCATAGGTTATACAGGGTGTAAAAAAGGGGGAAAGAAGCAATAAAACTGCCAGGATATTGTACACCAGCATTCTTGTTTCTAAACAGAAACTGCCAATAACTGGATCTGTCTCTCACAGTGGTTACTGTCGGAAGTTTTAGAGGAAGACATGTAGACTTATTTAGTAATAAGTGCATGCAGTATTCAATTAGCAATTGAAGGATTCCTTTTGTGTGTCGGGTGGGATGGAACACTCTTAGGAAAGAGTTTACTCCCAGGGAGGAAAATATTTAATGATAAAGCTTAGGGGGTAGCTAATTTAGGGATTAATTTGAACCTGGGAGAAAATCCCCCAAACCTTCTTTGGTTGCTGGGCATTGACTTCAGAGCATTGATTGATTGATTGATTGATTGATTGATTGATTGATTGATTTTATATGCCGCCCTTTTCCCCCGAAGGGGACTCAGGGCGGCTTACAACTCAACCAGGGAAGGGGGGTACAAACAAGAATTTTAAAACGACATTAAAAAAAAAACAATGCATGATTAGCATGTAGCATTGGCCAGCAAGTCAGTAGAAAAAAATTAAATATCTTAGGGTTTAATCCTGATTAGTAAGTAAGTAAGGCATAACTTTCATGCTCATGATTGCAGTGGGACAGATTATGAATTTATCCACCAGTGCAGAATCATGATGTTTCTACTCCTATTTTATACGCCGCTATAAGCCTTTAAGGAAATTCTTTAAGAAAAAAGAATTTCCTTACTCCCTTAGACACTCTCGGTAATGTCTAAACTAAATTTATCAGCATATATGGATGATTCTGATTGGCCACTGCTTCAGTACTTATTTGGGCCACAGAACTGCAGATTGATTTAGAAAGAGGCTACCACTGAACATATATGTTTTTCACAGATTCCTAAATCATACCAGACACTTATGCATTTTTATATTAAAAAGAAAGAAGACAGGACTTCCTACGCTACTAGAATTTGCCACTGCTGATGCCTATTACAATTTCCCTTATAAGTCAGTCTGGTATTGTGCAGCTGAAACTGCACTATATTGTTTCTCTATTTACTTGACCTTAATTTATCTCCCTTTCCTTATTTACATTAAATTTTTAATGTAATAATCTTGGGAAAAGAATTATCTAGTGCTCTGTAACTGCTACGTTTAATGATAGTACAATTTAATAAACATTTATCTTCATGTTCTTTTAATCTGCATTTCCCCCCCCCCAAAAAAACCCCTAAGCACCAGTTCAGAAGAAATAGATGAAATGGTATATCATTATAAATCTTCCTTCCTTCCTTCCTTCCTTCCTTCCTTCCTTCCTTCCTTCCTTCCTTCCTTCCTTCCTTCCTTCCTTCCTTCCTTCCTTCCTTCCTCTCTCTATATGTTCATGTTGGCATAGCTTCTCTGTAGATTTATTGCATTCTCTTTTTTGTGATCTAGCACTGAACACAAAACACCATTTTTCTTTTTTTGTAGTCTATTTTTTTATTCAGATGACAACCAGTTACAAAAACATGTTGCATCATAGTTCTGCTTCTTTTTGTTAGGCTAGTGAAATCAACTCTTTTCATTCGATTTTCAAAACTCAAATCAGCCAAAATCTAGGCTCCACTCTAGATTTGATATCTAAATAACTGTACAATTGAGTCTCTTACATGTTGCATTGTAAGTTAAAAATAGCTTTAATATAGTGGCATATTAGAACAAACTTTTGATGCTAAGGGAAAAGATTTTCTGTATGTTATTTTTCCTGATTTATTTCTCTTCTTGAAGATACTACATTTCCTATGGTAGGTGAACAGTCTGATATATTCATAGTAATTTGTAGGGATGTTTTTCCCTTTTGGATTAGTCTCACTAAATCATCCATATTTGCCTATTTTTTTTTGGGGGGGGGAGAAGATGGATATCAGATATTAGATTTATTGATTTTTCATTTAAATTGTCTTGAAATGCTTTGGACTGCATATTAAAGAACACTTTCAAAACATCCACATTACACGTTTCAATCTCTCCAAAACTGTCACCATTGAATTTGAAACAGATAAAAACTAAGCCCTGAGAGACTCTTGAAAGAATACTTGAAAATCAGAAAAAGAAACAACTACAAGTCCTATAGAAATGCTATATGTTTTTGTTAAGGTTACTTTTATAGTGGTTCTGTATAAGTGAGCCACAAATATAGCTGCTCAGTTCTGGAATGCTGTTGATGTTATGAGATTGCAGAGGTTTGGACGTGCTTTCAAACTGCCATAGAGTCTTTCGGCTTGAATGTCTAGAACTGTCCATACATTGATGAAGACACCATAAAAGGTACTTGTGCTTTTTGCTTATGTTGAAACAATGATTGATATTGCTTTCTATTTTGGTGGCATGTAATGCTTCTTGGTTATTCTAGTCTTTTTCCACTGGTCCTTGCAGGGAAAGTAACGGGATTACTGATTTGATGTCATATAAAATATTACAATGGCAAAGTGATTTGGCTTGAATTTCTTTCGTGCATGAACCAAAAGGAGTAGAGCTAGAAGATATTTTTTGTCAAAGTTGATCCCTCTGAACTTTACAATTTCAAGCTACAGAGAAGACTGAAGATTCATGAAACAAAAAATTGCCACTGGTGGAAAGATCCCTTTCCTTAACCAAAAAATCCCTAGTCCTTTCAGGAGATATACCAGAACCTGCTCCAAGAAATGTAGATTTCTATAAACAAGAAATTTTATATCTTGATTTGTTTTTATGGGAAAGAATTTTTACATAGATCTTATTCATTCCAGGGGTGCAGTTTAACTTTTGGTTGTGAGGGTGTCTATATCTGATAGCAGAGGAGGGATGGGCATTGACAAGAAATGATTAAAATTCATGCTAATTTAAGCAGTCATTTGGATGCCAAGTGCTATTAGAGTGCTTTTTCTATGATCTAGATGGAAAGGTCATCGTCTCATTATCTTCTTCTTTTAGCACATTAATAAAATGCAGTATTGGTCCCTGGCACCCTGCCATCTGCTTAATAAACTGGAAGTCAATAGAAAAACATACACATCTCATATGATATGAAGTTGGGAGTCCTTGGATGTATCATTTTATTTGTACTCAAAGTCAGAGAATTATTTGAAGGGCTAGCAAGTACTATAAGCTTCACATCTTGTATAGAGTCATGGTGGAGCAGTGGTTAAAGAGCAGTATTGCAGGGTAACTCACTGTTCACTGCCAGGAGTTCGATTCTGACTGGCTCATGGTTGACACAGCCTTCCATCCTTCCAGGTTTAGTAAAATGAGGACCCAGGTTGTTGGGGACTATATGTTGACTCTGTGAGCTACTTAGACAGGGCTGTAAAGCATTATGAAGTGATATACAAGTCTAAGTACTACTGCTATTGCTATAGCTTCTGCTCAGATTGGTCTACCATCACCCTTCTTCAATCTATCAATCTCCAGTTATGTTGAGATTGCCATTCTCAGAACTCTTACTTCTTAAGGGATTTAATTAGGACTTAATTATTAAGTCCTAATAAATTTAAAGATGCCAAGTTTTAAAAAGCTGGTTTATACAATTCCAATCACAGTGTTCCATACAGATTACAACAGATTAATCACACTATGTTGGCCAACTAATACTATAGTACTAGTTGAATGAAGAGAGTAAGCTAAGCCACAATTTTATGTGGAAGTCAAATGCTTTTTTCAGGCAGATAGCTGCATGATTCACAAGCATGTAGGGGGCAGCAGGGATCATGGAAATATCATAAAAGTGGGTAAATCCACATAAAAATAAGCAAGCTCATGTGCTACAGTGAAATAAATTAAAAACTATGAAATTTACAATGTCTATGCTTACTGAATGCTTTTTAATGCATTGCTTGTATTTTATTATATAATTTAATGCTGGATTAAATCCAGCATTAATCCATTTAGGACTCAAGCATGTCCTCATTCCCGAACTAAAAGAAGCAACCCAGCCCCTTGGAAACCCATTGTTCACCAATGTTTTTTGCCAAGTCTTTTTCTGTGATTATAAATAAAGAAGGTAGAGGCTACGACTTATAGTTTCACTCAATTATGCATTTTTTCTTTTCCTAATTTTCTTAATCTTTACAGGGCAGAAAGATGTGAACTTTGGTTCTGGAATTCAGTATAGAGGCAATTCAGCTGAATCAAACAAACTTTTTAATGCCCTCCCCTTCCCAATCTATTTGGCAAATCAAATTGGTGTGATTTGAATTGTATTGAATTCAATTTGAATTGTATTGAACTCAATTTTGTGAATTGATCTGAATAATAAGACATGAGCAGATTGATCAACTCAACTCAAAACAGTTGGAAGCTAATTAGATATATATCTTTACTTCCTCCTTTCTGCTTCTGTTCACACTTCTTCGAAAGTCCAGATATTAATTATATATATTCTTATATATTATCTTAGTATTAACATTTTAGTATCCAATTTTAACATACTTACATAATTTGAGAAAAAAATGCTTTTTTTTAATATAATGTATTTCTCCATATGCTGCTTTCTCTAATAATCTGGACACATTTGAAAAAATGCATCAACAAAACTTTAAATATTATTATATGTTGTGACTCAGCAGAAGTTTGCTGTGAGTTGAGTCGGGATGCAGGAATAATGAGCAGCTGTTGCTTGTTAGGGTCGTCTTCTGCAGATAAAAGATGGATGGTGCCACGCCTTAGTTGCAGAAGTCAACGTTCGTGGTTCGTCGTTCATCGGTCGTGGTTTGTTGTTCGTGAGAGGCACTTGGATAAGTGATTTGCTTTCTGTAACCCTGATTCAAAGAGACACTTGGATAAGTGATTTGCTTTCTTTCTGTAAACCTGGTTTTGCTGTAAGAGTTTTTTGTTTTTGCTTTTGCTGTGTACCTTTTTGCCAGAGACTTTATCTACGGTTATTTTTGGGCTCGCAGCCAGCTTGAGCCAGGACTGATAAAGATATTTCCTTTGAAATTCTGTCTGACTGTCATTTGTGAATGAGCAAAGAGGGGGGGTCAGAACAGTTATATAATTGTGTTTTTATTTGCCTGTTAGTTTGGGAAGTACAATTTAATTTGTAGTTTATAAATTATTCTCCTACTGCTGTATCTCATCTGACAACATTTTTTTTCTCAAAGAAGTCCTGATTTACAGGAAAGCTGTGTGCAGAGATTTTGTACCAAGCATCAGGTAGAAAGCTGTCTTGGTTCTATGAAATAGAGATTCAAAAGGTCAGGTGATCATTAATTAATGATAATGCTGTTTCCTAAGCAGTAGCCCTCCATAACCATCATGCTTTTAAATACCATCACCTTCCACTACAGTTACAAAGGATGAAACTTTTCTTGTCATCCATTTGCAGTGCCTCATCTTCCATTTTCAATTAATCATGTTTTCTTAGCTAGAGTTTGCAATAGGAAGGCATTGGTTGTCTGGAGATCTGAATTACAAAATACAGGAGAAGCCACTTATTAAGTGATACCTAGCTGATTCCATCCATTTCAGTTTCTGTATTCACTTGTTTGGCTTGACTGGGTCAGCAGTTCATGTGATTCTTCAATATGTGCCTATTCTAAAGATAATAACAACATATGCCTTGTATGGACCACCATAATGCAAGAAAGCCAGCATCTATAATACCTTGTGTCCAAACTTTCACTAGGAAAATTAAATGACTTGCTAGAGAAACAGCCCAAAAGCAACATGCAGATTGCACCTGTTGTATATTCTCTTTTAGATACCATCAGGGACAAGTTTAGTTCCTCACTTTGTCTCTTCTTAGCAGACACAAATTGATGATTCCTGAACCAGAGAAGGGCAAACCTTAGCAAATTGCATCTTAGGGAAATCCCAATTTTCCACCACCTATCAGTTGATGACTTAAATATTCACATTTCCTTCAGTATGCTGCCCTCCTGAAAGGCCCATTTTTGTCTAAAAATAGAACTAACTCTGGATAAACTAACAAAGATTTGTCCAGCTTCTCCAACCTGACCAGCAAATTAGATCCCTAACATCTGATTGTAGTCACCCACATCTACAAACATCTTTGTTTACCCATTTTCCGGGGTCTGTGTTTATTGTAAAGCAGCACCCAATGAAACATAGTTATTTTCTTCACATGGTTCTGCTCCTTATTTTGGCAAATTCCATAGCAAGTGTCAATTATTTTAACTTGCAGATTAAAATTTAAAGCATCATATTTGCGGTGGTGTAGGATTATTTGGAAGTTTGCTGTCTACAGTTGTTTGAGCTGTAGTTTATGGTGATTTGTAAGATTATTGGATGATGTTTCAATGATCAAGTGATGATTTTACCCATGTGAGCTAGTTGTCTGTAATTTGGAAAAAGATACAACCTTCAATGTTTGCACCTTTGCATTTAAGTAAAAATAGGTTACATATTGGAAGGAATTTCCAGCTGTCATTATGTATTGTATTGTATTGTATTGTATTGTATTGTATTGTATTGTATGTATGTATTAATTTATTTATTTATTTATTTATTTATTTATTATTTCACTGATATGTATTCTGCTATTTAATAATAAGTATGTTGTTAGGGTTTAAAAGAAGATATAAATATAATACAAGAATGGTAAAATACTGAACAAAATATAGTAATAATATAGCAGGTCAACCAGAATCAAGAAAATTTAAAAGAAAAGATGGAAAAAGAGTTTTCAAGTGCAATAAGGGGAGATGGAGGAAGATTCTAAAGAAGTGACATTACTGTACAACCTTGAGCCATCTCACAATATTTGCTAATATTGGAATAAAGCATATGATCTTGAGTCTGATCATGAAATGAGAACAATGAAGAAGGGAGGGACCAGAGATCAGAAGAAAAAGAATGTGGATTTGAAAGTTAAGTAAGTACTGGGAATGAGCCAACAGATGAAAAATCAAAAAAGAAACAGCATATGGGAGAAGGAAGTTGAGGAAAGCTCATTGACAATCCAGAGCTGTACCATTGATGGAGACCTGCTTCAGCTAATTGTCCAATGCATGGAAACAGTAATTGCAGTGGTTTGAATTTACTGAAATAACCACATCATCACTGAAATATAACAGTTTCCACTGCATTACTATTTCATTGTTGAAATATACCATATTTGCTATTGCTTTTTTTAAAAAAAAAGACACAATACATATAATTTATATTTCTATGATTTAGTCTCTGAGGTTGATCGTTCTCCAACTCCTAAGCACTTTCAGTGGAGATGAATCCCAGAACAATCACTTGTTCTTATCTGGAATGGAAAAGAATATGGAAAATATCCTCCCTCCCACCCACCCATCACTCACCTCTCTTTTTCCCCATGATGAATTGAAAATGTTACTTCTTTTCAGAATTCAAAGACAGTCAGGCACTCAGCTGATGTAAGCAATGTTACACAATGAGACAAAGTAATATAATATAGCTAAGGTGGCAGCCACTGCTGTAAGGTGAGATGCTCTTCAGCTAATCATATTCTTCCACCAGAAGTCATTGTCAGATTTTGTGTTCTTACAATAATGAAGCTTCAAACTGGGCTTCTTATTATGTGCTTTTTCATTCTGAGCTTCCTTGGTATCTTTCTTTTTATCAGAATCCACAGAGGTTTATAAACAAATACTAAACAGAATTGAGAATCTAGTACTTTTAAAGGAAAAAAAAACAGCATGTAACTCTGAATATAATGTATTCATCCCACTTTTATGAAAAGCCACTTCATTGAAGTCTTGCAATAAACCTGTATTAATATTCTTGAAAGCATATGGCATTATTTGGCATTACTTGACATAGAAAATAGATTCTCGTAATTACATCCTAGAATACTAAAAGAATTAGTTGATACTCTGACTGAATCCGTATATGTATATATTTGAGAAACCCTGGAAATGGATGAAATGTCAGGTAACTTTCCAAGATGAAAGTGAATGCTCTTATTTTTTAAAAAAGGTCTGAGTCGAAGTTCCTTTAAACTACAGACAGTTTTACATACCTGAAAAGCTTCTGCAGTAGATCATAAAAAAAGTGCTCTGTAAGAAACTTTAAATCAAAGTGCTAATTACAACCTGAATCAGTCAAAAACAAACCTTGTTAGACTAATTTTATGTCCTTTTCAATCCTTTACAGATTTTGGTTATGCTCTGTACATAATATATCCTGGCTTCAACAGAATATTTGACAGAGTATTCCATGAGATGCTGATTAGCTATTAATTAATCGTAGGGCTGGGTGCCATGATAATTGATTGGATACATAGGCCGCTCAGAAATCATTTACAAAGAGTCCTCCTCATTTGAACTATCAGATTAGATGCTACAGTTATCAGTTCCTCTCCTCTTCCACATTTTTATTAATAAATTAGAAGAAAAGATAGAAGGATTGTTTGTCAATTTTGCAGATGATACAAAATTGGGTGGGATAGTTAAAAGTTTATAGGACAGAAATTAAATTCAAAACTGTACTGATAGCTTGAGGGGGGGAATGACTGAAAGTAATCAAATGAAATGTAAGAGAGACAAGTGCAAGATTTTTCACTTAAACAAAATCAAACGTATGAGTACAGATTTCCTGGTTTGGTAGTGGTAAATGAGAAAAGAATATTGGAATGGTAAGTGACTTTAAACTGAATTAACAATCTGATATGGCTGCAAAGAAGGCAAATGAAATTTTAGGGTGCATCCATTAAAGTATAAGTTTTAAATTAATGGAAATAATAATTCCACTGTGTGAGTTTGGGCCAAACAGTTTTGGACAGAAGGATTCAATGAAATTGGATCAAAAAAGAGAAATTATGGTAATTGCAGGAATAGAAACTAACTTATGTGAAAAGAATTGAAGGAGAGATAGATGATAGATAGATAGATAGATAGATAGATAGATAGATAGATAGATAGATAGACAGACAGACAGACAGACAGACAGACAGACAGACAACATTTTTCAAATACATGAAAGGAAATAAGACAGAAGAAAATAATTGTATATGACTTCAATATAATGTTTTTGTTATGTATTTAGCTGAATGTTGCATGTTTTATTGTACTGGAAGTCTTTGATCTGAAATTAAATGAGATAGAAGGTCAGTACCTATCTTTTATTCCAACGTGTTGGACAGAGAACAATGGGATTATGTTGTAGGAAGTTATGGATGAATGCTAGAAGGAGAAACCTTTCTAAAAGTCAAAACCATTAGAAGTGGAACTAAACACTTAGAACATCAGAAAGGTCTCTTTCATTGGATGTGATTGAGTGTAGAGACAGTGACACGGTTAGGACACTTCAGTTTGAAGGCCTGAATGGCCCCTTCCAGTTCCGTGAATTTATAGATTTATCCAGTGATGGGATTCAGTCAGTTCACACCCCTTTGGGAGAACCAGTTGTTAAGCAGTTTGGTGAACTGGTTGTTGAAAGAAATCATTAGGGCAGAGAACTGGTTGTTAAGTTGTTTGAATCCCACCCCTGGATTTATCCACTTCTTCACTGCACAAGGGGTAAAATACCAAACACTGATTGAGGTAAACATTGCCCTATTTATTACACGAAAGAATTGTTCAGCATCATGTGAGATTCACACAGAGCCTTCTCCATTGAATTGTCAAGTCAAGCTGCCCAGGTACTGAATGTTCCTTAATCAAGAAATGGGGGGGGGAGCGGGGAGCAAACTTAGAGGCATCTATACTGAGACTGGGCCAACAGTTGTCAAGATATTATAGCTGCAGTTTGCACTGCAAAACCAGCTTTCATCAGGGGGCTGGATTGCGAGATTTCTAGGGTCTCTTCCAGCGTTATTATACTCTGTTTTTCTTTGCAGTAGTAAAGCCCAAAGATAATTAGTTCATTTCCAGTACCCACTAGTTAAATTTCCAAGACATAATATTATGTTTCAACCCAAACATATAGTTTTATGAATCATGGAGGTGAAAAGGGTTTCTACTGAAATTATATCTTTTACATTTTGGAAATTATCTCATTATTTGCACAGGAACATGCAGACGCATACAACACATGCCCTGAGGTTATTGTATTATATTCTTAAACACATATTAAACCACAATAACTGAAGTACGGTTTTACAAAGCTTGTATTTTATAATTTTTGTTGGGCTGGTTCTATCAATAAAGGTGCTGTCCTATTGTTCCTTCAGTGTCTTGTCTATTGTAAATGTGTGACTTGAAACATTTTATAAATAACCCAATCAGTTTTAAAACTTTCATTTTTCTGATCCTTCTCATTGCAAGCTGTTGTCTCGCCAAGTCAATATCTTTTGCAAATTCACACCTAACAGATTAAATGGGTAGGTGACTTCACAGTTCTGGTCCCATGCTGCAGTTTTTAATCAGGACTAGTTTGCTGAAATTTCTTGCAAGTTCTGGCAGTGCATTCCCCCCACCCCCTTAAGATGTAATATAGCTTTTCTACATTATCAGTTGCCACAAACATTGTCTGCACTAAAATTATTTTCTTCTAGTTCCCAAATTAGTGTCATGTTACAGCTAAGGTGTAAAAAAAATCTTTTTTTTCCTGATTTGATAAACTGGTTGCAACAGTAGCTTCTTTTAATTCTTTGCTTAATCTGCTTACATTTCTTGCTACTTCATTGTGGCATAGCCATATGTGGCCTTATGAGGTTTGTAGAAATGAATGTTTGAATCTATTTTGACTGTGTAAATATCACTAGCCAGAGTGGCCCTTACTGGCTATAGGATCTATGTTTTTGATCATTGTGATGCTTTGTCCTTTCCACTAGCTGTCCCAATCTCCCTCTTGAGAATTCTTAAGACAGCAAGAAACAAAACACAAATATTTTTGTTTTTCAAACAATGTGTCCTAGTTTAAGGGCATAAATATCCCCCCCCCTCTCTAGTTTCAAGAAAACCCCATATATGAAAATTTGAAGTGGCCTATGACTTTACTTCTTTTCTTGAGAATTGAGGCCTGGCAAGTTTCCAACAATACCTACCCTCCTTCTTTCTTCACAACTAAGACCAGCCCACCCGACAAGCTAATTATAACTGCCCTAATGTTAGAATGCTTTCTCCTTCAAAAGGAGCCTTGAAGGAGTAGTGCAGATGTTATTTTGTAGCAGAATATGCACAACAATATGGCATTGTTGAAGCAGATGCAACCCTTTTGCCCTTGTTACTTAGGAACACCAAGCACTTTGCATTTTGCATACTATTTGGAATATATATGTCAGCTACAAAGTGATAGCCTTAAAGAATCCCTGCACTTTGTACAAATGGCTATTTATGACGGGCCATCAAAGCAGAGAGGGGAGGGGGGATTGATGGAGCGTTGAGCCCAATCCATCAGTCACTTCACTACAAACTCTAAACAGATTTTAATTGTAAGGCCAGATTTACTCCAGCCATCTGCATAGCAAATATGTCTCCTCCATGAAATAGGGAGCTGCTTTATTCCAGATGCTCTTTTGCATCGTGAATATTGTAACTCTGCTGATAAAATATTTGTCACAGCACAAATGCAAGCTTCCTGAGTAATGTAAGATATCACTTAAAATGCAATGTTAGAAAATTTAGTATTGACTAAACACTTCTTTTTTTAAAAAAAAATCAATGGGATGGGGCCAAGAAAAGCTATAAAGGCAGATACTCCTCCCCCCTCTGAGGAAGTAAAGCAAAAGGAAAAAGAAAAAAAGGTGGAGATTTTATTTTTATACGGAAGACTGTGGTCCACTTAAACAGATTCTCACACAGCAGAGACTATAGAATAAACAAAGTTTGCTGGCGTCTATCATTCTTTGCTGGAAAAACTAATAAAAATATTATTGTGAGGAAAAAAGGTACAGGCAAAAGTGCATGCTTCGGTACAAGTTATGTATAAAATCATGATGCATTTTCAAGAAGCTGAATAAAAAAAAAATGTGTATTTAAGTGGTAGTGAAGTCTCCTTTACATTGAACTCAATTCCTGATAATTTGGTGGAGATAAAGGTGGGTTTGCCATTGGCTTCTTCCCTAGGGTGGCATTTTCACTTCCTAAGCCCATGTATAATTATTTATTAGGTGGTTATAAACTGCAAGCAAAAATGGGTATTGGTTTAAGAATAAATTACATGTAACTACAACTGCAGATTTATTATGGCTTTTAAGTAATTTATGTCCTGGGAAAAAAATCATGGACTGGTATATTAACAGTCCTAAAACAGTCTGGATTTAACTGATTTACACTATCTCCCCTCTTCATCTAGTCAAAGCCACTGATTTTTCATTATAGACATGAGATTTGAGCAGAAGGGATATACCAAATTCCAGTGAATGAGAATATCAGAGAAAGTTGCAATTCACGTTTAGCTGGATTTCTGTGAACATTTATTTCAAGAAATCTCTATTTCCAGTGCTCTATAGCTAAGGTCCTGAAATATTCAGGAACATTTCCAATGCCTACACTAATGACATTCTGAAAGGCAAGCAATGATGGTAGTCTTAATCTTCAAATCAGAGCTACATCTTGGAGCAAGTTCCATCCCATCAACTCTGGGCACCTTGGTGCTGAGAACTAACAGGGGAGGTAATTAGAACCAGTCAAAACAGTATTTGTCAGATTTCCAGATTGGCAAGATGACAGACTGATTTATGATCTCAAGTCTTCTTGGCTATCTCCTGAGTTTCTGACTGCTTTATTATTTAAGTGGTAAACAGAAAATGTGCCTCCTTGTGTTTTAGATTTCTACTCTGTGGTATTTCTTGCTTGATTAATTATGGACCAGAAAATGAGAGCATGGGATTCTTGCCTTCTTCATCAGAAGAATCCTTTGCAGAGAAGAGTTAAGAAACTCCAGGGTTTAATGAGAAATGTTGTAGAGAAAACAACAGCTATAGAACATTATGTCAAGTCCCTTGACACTTGGAAAAATCTGTTGGGTGATGAATATAGAATAGCTGACTTTTTGCAAATGAAAATTCTAGTGAACAATATGAAATTCTGTAGAAATGCTTGGAACTGAAACAAAAGCATCACATGTTAGAAAAAATAGCTCATTAGATATTCTGCTGGTCAATTACCCTGAAGAAAGAACGATTTAGTTTGGGAACACTAATAAAAAATGTGCTAAGGATGTGGAGACAGTTGTAAAAGTGAAAAACGTTTTCAGAATAAAGTGACATTTATTTATTAAATTTTTATGCCATGTAACACCCAATGAGTCATTTACAAAGACCGTATTTTAAAAAATAACTTAAAATTTTAACATAATCCTGAGCAAGATCAGTCTATAATAGATTTTAAAAAGAAATACATATACAGATTTTAAAAAGAAGTACATGTAAGGTCCAGTGATGGGTTTCAAATTTTTTTAGAACCTCTTCTGTAGGTGTGGCCTGCTTTGTGGGAGTGGTTTGCCGACCATGTGACTGGGTGGAAGTGGATTGGCAGTCATGTGACTGTGTGGACGTGGCCAACTTGTAAAATGTGGTGAAACTCCCTTAACAATGCTCTTGCTTGGCAACCAAAATATTGGCTCATAAACTCTGGCATTTGAAGCACGCAAGTCTTAAAGCTGTCAAGTTACAAGACCCTTGAAACCTTAACGACTCCTAGAAGCAGGTGGGGAGATTGGTGAGCCAGCCAATCAGTGAGTCGTGGGTAGGGCAAGCATAGTGCGGATGGGAGGGGAGGAGGGAGCTGGAACCGGTTCTAAACGGCACGGTAGATTTGTGGAACCTCTTCTTACCCCTGGTAAGGTCCTTTAATAGCAGCTTGAATAATTTTGGAATTGAAGCTATATATTTTGAAGGCTTTTGTTTTAATTCCGTACACAGTCCATTCGTTGCTTTTTGAGGTTATATTTTGCAATTGCTTCTTAAGTTGAATTTTTGGGATGGAATTCAAAGAAAATAACTATGTTTCTTCTGCATGTTTTCCCGCAAAATTTTCAGAAGTAGAACTTGATTCAATAAAACTTGGCTAAATAAGAAACGATTACATTTTACTTTTTTCCAACAATTTTTTTTAAATTGTATTTTTGAGAAGCGTTTATTCATTTTTTTTTTAGTTTCTTAATTTAATGGGAGATAGGTTAACTGATATGCGAGATGGAGAAATTACATCTTCTGTAATTCAGTTTTTTGTCTTTTAGATTAATATTTGACTTGCCTTTTCTCTTTTGTCTTTTTTTTGTTTTTACATTTTTCTTCTCACTGTTTTCCAAAATGTTGCAGAATAATAGATTTTCATTTTAGGATTAATTCCACCTTGAAAATTGTAAATATGTATTTAATGTATTTATATTTTATTTCTTTACTTATTCAATTTCTATAGCCTCCCACTTTGACTTTGATATTCTCAACCATTAGAGAGTATGAATATGGAGTACAGTAAAAAAAAAAAATTATGGTGGAAAATCTATCACCCCAGATTGAATAGAAACTCATTTTCTGTTATGACCTGATTCTTTGAGCTACTACTATTATTTTGCTCAGTTGATTTAAAGGAGAAATACTTCTTTCCCCACATAATAGAAGATCATTATTTAGTTAAATGTAATAATTAGTCAATACTTACTATTATTAGTAACTTTAATAACATTGAAATATTTACATGTGAACATTTACTGTTTTTAGTATGGTATCTTCTCCCATCCAAATTTCACAACATGGGCCCTGCTGTAGTTTAAGAAAGCCTTAAAAGTTGCCTTTTCACCTAATCTTAACCAATGTGATTTGCAACCTTACATTGATACTGGGATATTATTAGGGTGACCAGACGTCCCGGATTTGGCGGGACAGGCCCAATTTTTCATCATTTTTCCCACGTCCCGCCCGCTTCTCAAAAAACCCCGCTTTATTTCGGCGCTCGCTGGCTCTCCTGCCCATCATCAGCTGCCGCTAGCTCGCTCATTCCTTTCCCCCATCTATTCTATTCTGCACTAAAAATCTAAGCCAGCCCAGCCTGCCGCTCATTGATTGGCCTGGACTCCAGTCAATCAATGAGCTGGCTGGGATGGAAAACGTGGCGTGCTTAAAGTTTTCCATCCCAGCCAGCTCACTGATTGGCTGGAGTCCGCTAAGCACGCCGCATGAGTCCCCTGCCCATCCGTTGCCGCTCGCATGGGCGGGGTAGCGTAGCGAGTGAGCGGGGAGCGAGCTCACCTTTCCAGCTCCACTTCCGGACAAGCTGTGGGAAAACCTCTGCGAAAAGTGCCACCTGGGGCCGCCGCTTCTTCTCCGAACTCAGAGTAAGTGACGGGCGGGGCGAGTGAGCGGGGTGGTGGTGGTGGCGGGATCGCCGCCTGCTGCACTGCAGCTGACTCACCCTGGGCCGGGCGGGCTGGGAGGCTCTGGGCGTCCGGGCGGGAAGAGCGCAGAGAAAGGCAGAGCGGCGCTCGACGCGACTCTGCTATTTCTGCTGGAGGAGTCCCTAGATAGGGAAGGCGGGTGGCGAGGCAGAGCAAGGGAGCGCAAATGGCGGATCCCGGGCTCATATGCAGAGGGAGCTCTCCAGGCACAGGAGCGCTGGAAAAGTGCTCCGCTCATGCACCCACCGGGACGGAGCACGCTTGCTCGCTCGCTCCAGCCCTGCCTGCCGGCACGACTTTGAAGTGTTGGCTTGCCGCTTGCCTTCCACGTCGGCCCGCGCGGAAGGCAATCCAGCCCTTTCAAAGTCATGCCGGCAGTTTAGAACTCGCCCGCCATTCAGCGAAACATCTTTCGCTGAATGGTGGCCGAGGGGCACGCTAAAGTGCCGGCATGAGTTTGAAGGGCTGGCTTGCCGCTTGCCTTCCACGTCGGCCCGACGAGCCATGTAGATCCCTTCTTCTTTTCCCCCCCTCCCTCCTTCCTTCCTCTCCTTCCCACTCCTTGCAACTGGTGGCGGCGAAATCGTAGTGATCCGAAGGGTTTGATGGCTCGCACAATGAAGGTCTTCTTCATCTCCTTTACCTCTGCAGCGTCCCCCATTTTCCTCCCCTCCCACACCCGCAGAGCCTCTTCCCCTCCCCTCCCCCTATAAGGGATCTGCAACCCATGCGAGAAGTTTGGGGGCTGGGGGGTTGCATCTTTTCCCTGGCTTCTCCGAGCTTCGTTCCTCCCGCTTCCGCTCCTTCAGCTGGAGACAATTACAAACACACACCTCAAAGAATCCTAGGCACACAAACAAGCAGCTTCCCCACCGTGGGCTTTCTTCTTAACCGACAGCGGGCAAAGGGAATAGAGAGAGGCAGCGGCGAGGCTACCTTTTGCGGGGAGAGCAGGAGCTTCTACATTTCCTCCCCACTCCAGGGGAAGGATACTATGAAATCCCCCAAATCCTCCTCACTCCAAGGGAAGGATACTATGAAATCTACATTTCCTCCCCACTCCAGGGGAAGGATACTATGAAATCCCCAATTCCTCCCCACTCCAGGGGTAGGATACTATGAAATCCACATTCCCTCCCCACTCCAGGGGTAGGATACTATGAAATCCCCCAAATCCTCCCCACTCCAGGGGAAGGATACTATGAAATCTACATTTCCTCCCCACTCCAGGGGAAGGATACTATGAAATCCACATTTCCTCCCCACTCCAGGGGTAGGATACTGCAAAATTCCCAAATCCTCCCCACTCCAGGGGAAGGATACTATGAAATCCCCAATTCCTCCCCACTCCAGGGGAAGGAGACTATGAAATCCCCACTGTCAAAGCGCACCTTTCCCGCCTCGGATCATGCCGCCACTTTATCTTCCTCCTCCTCCTCCTCCCCTTCCGCCCTCAGTAGCAGCAACGGCAGCCGGGCTGGGGAAGGGGCACTTTGGCAGGGCTTCCACAGCGCTGTGGAAGCCCTGTCAAAGCGCACCTTTCCCACCTCGGATCGTGCCGCCACTTTATCTTCCTCCTCCTCCTCCTCCCCTTCCGCCCTCAGTAGCAGCAACGGCAGCCGGGCCGGGGAAGGGGCACTTTGGCAGGGCTTCCGCCGCGCCCCCATGGACCGCTGACCTCGCGCCGCCGCTTCTTCTTCTTCCCCGGCCTTCCCAGTTAGCTTGCTTGAAGCTCCGAGGAGGCGGGAGGAGGGTCGCAGGAGTGGAAGTGGGGGGAGGTCTCCCCGGCCGGGAAGAGCTGAGAGGCTGCCGGCCCCTTTTGCAGGAAAGTTAACTTTTCTTGGCGAAATCCTGCCCCCCCCCCGCGTGGGTGAGTGGTCGGCTGTCCCCTTCCCGTAAGCCGCCCGGAGTTACCTGTGTGTGAGGTGGGCTGCCCTATGCATTTGCGTGTGTGCGCTGGAGAGAGAGTGAAAAAGAGAGGGAGAAATAATTATATTAATTAGATAGATCAATCTTTCTCCACCTTGGAGACTTGAAAGTGTGTGGACTTCAACTCCCAGAAAGGGAGTTGGGAGAAAGGGAGAAAGGAGGAGAGAATGAAAGGAAGATGGGGGAAAGAAGAAAGAGGTAAGGAGAGGAGGATGGAAAGGAGAGAAAGAGGGGGAGAGAGGGTAGAAAGGGGAAGAGGAAGAGCAGGAGTAGGAGAAAGGTAAGGGAAGAAGGAAGGGGAAGGAGAGGAGGAAGGAGGAAAGTAGAGAAGGGAGGGAGGGAGAAAGGAAAGGAGGATGGAAGGGAGAGAAAAGGAAGGAGAGAGGGTAGGAAGGGAAAGAGGAAGAGCAGGAGCAAAGGAGAGGTAAGGGAAGAAGGAAGGGGAAGGAGAGGAGGAAGGAAGAAAGTAGAGAAGGGAGAGAGGGTGAAAAGAAAGAGGTAAGGAGAGGAGGATGGAAAGGAGAGAAAGAGGAGGAGAGAGGGTAGGAAGGGGATGAGGAAGAGCAGGAGTAGGAGAAAGGTACAGGAAGAAGGAAGGGAAAGGAGAGCAGGAAGGAAGAAAGTAGAGAAGGGAGGAAGGGAGAAAAGAAAGGGAAAATAAGGTGGTGTTATAACAGGAGGAAGGGATGGTAAACAAAGCAACCCAAACTGTATATTATAACCTATTAAATGAAATAATAAATGTATAAGAATGATAAATGTTAAAACACTTGTAACCAAATGACATGCTATATGTGATGATGGTTTTTTTTTCTTTTTGTTTTGTTTTGTTTTTATTGTTGTGGGCATGTGTCGTCTATGTAACAAAAATAAATAAAAAAAGT